>NC_089593.1:66302716-66642716 GCF_019320115.1 Miscanthus floridulus
AATGCTCTTCGCTCTAACTTAAATTTTATATGGCTCCCTCTTTAGGTAAACTACCATGTTGCAATGTTTTAAAAAATCATCACAAAATTTCTGTTTGAAATTCATCTTTGATGTTGAGATTAAAAAAAAACGTTTCACTGTCAGCACCTGATGAACAGTGCCAGGTTGACTTCTCGTCTATTTTGTTTCTTGACATTTTTTAGGATGAATTTCAAACTGAATTATTGCAACTAAACTTAACTTTGTGTTCTACATACATGATCTTTGTGATGGTTTTTTGAAACATTCCTGAAGAAGATCGAAGAGGATCTTGTCCAAAAGATGATGTCGGATATTTAAGTGATGCCAAAAAGCGCTAGCTTCTAGTCTAAGTCTGAAAAAAAGGAAGGGCAAGATGAGACCCTTCAGAATTTCTAATCAATCCATTCCCGAAAGGAAATTCGATTCTAGGTATTTTTGAAAAATAAGCTATATTGACAGCAGGGAGCGGCGCCCCGCACTCCCTGCCTAAGCGTAGTGTAGTGATAGATGTTCTTTCTGACAGAAAGGAGAGGATGGGATACGAAGTCGGGCATCTAGGTGCAATTTGTAATTTAAGAAAGATTGCAACATGATATTTAATGAGGGCTGATAGATATATTAGGCAAGTGTATATTAGGCAAGTATATAATAGGCAACAACACAATCAGTGTGATTAGCACCTGCTATGTAAAGCATGTACACGCATGTACATCCTGCCATATTGGCTATATATATATGAAGGTCACCCCCCCCCCATGGGGGTGTGTGGTGTTTCCCTATCTCTCTGTTCTATTCTACATGGTATCACAGACCGCGTGATCAATCAGATCCCGGCCTTCTACTTCCGCTCCTCTCTCCTCTCCACCTTTCCCCGGCGGCTGAACTCCGACGCCGCCGTCCACCCTTCTCCCGTCGGTGCGCCACACCACCTGGTCGACATGTCTGTCACCGCCGACGGCTCCGCTGCCGCGGCACCGCAGGCTGTGCTCGTCCACCCCTACACCGCCGTCAACGTGAAGACTCACATCCCGGTGACTCTGGAGATGAAGCATCCCAACTTCACCAAGTGGGCTTCCTTCTTCAAGGCTCTGTGTGGGAAATTCAGTCTCCTCCCACACATCAGCGAGTCTGCTGCTCCCCCTGCTGATGATCCATCGTGGCCAATTGCCGAGTGCACTGTCCGCGGTTGGATCCTGAACACCGTCGACGACTCGGTTCTTGATCTGGCCATCACCGACGAGAACCAGACCGCCCGCGAGCTGTGGGTGGCAATCGAAGCCCTGTTCCGCTCCAACCGCGCACCCCGGGCCGTCTTCCTGTTTGAGGGTTTTCACTCCCTAAAGCAGGGCGACTCGACGATCGACGAATACTGCCAGATGCTCAAGGTCAAGGCCGCTGCCCTCCGGGACATCGGCGAAACCATCGACGACAAGCAGCTCGTCCTCAGTCTCCTCCGCGGCCTCTCGCCAGTGGCCTATCCATCAGCTGGACGTGAAAAATGCCTTTCTTCATGGCCACCTGCATGATGTTAGTCGCTGAATTCTCACTCTTGGTAGTAGGAGAATTCTTACTCTCATCGAGAGGATGACACTAGGAGTTGGGGCAATTTTCTTGTCTATTTCTCACACAAACTCACACAAATGCCATACCAACCTGAGGGGTTGGGGTTACATATTTATAGGCTGCTAGCCAGCCAAGCATATGCCAAGATGCTAGTCTAAGATGCTAATATGCTGTCCTATCTAATATGTTGTCCTCTAGTCTAAGATGCTGTTCTCTAAGACGCCGTCCTCTAGTCTAAGATGCTGTCCTAAAAACAGAAAAACAACCACAAGGACCATGTGAGCAGCACAACCCCACAAAGACCAGCCACACATGAGACTTATCCATCATTTTCTCCCTAAGTCTTGTGCGTCGTCTTGTGGGAGAGTTGAACCATCCCGGTCCTGGAGCAGAGCTCAAGGAACTTGATCCTCCCAAGGGGCTTGGTGAGCAGGTCCGCAAGCTGGTTCTTGATGTTGATGTAGCTCGCCTTGATGCTCCCTTCCTCCAAACAGCCTCGGATGAAGTGGTACCTCACCCGGATGTGCTTGCTGCGTTCGTGGAACACGGGGTTCTTTGCCAGGGCCAGAGCGGACTTGCTGTCCACCCTGAGCTCCACCGCTCTAGTGTCTCTGCCGAGGAGATCACCAAGCAGTCGAGCGAGCCAGAGCGCCCAAGTCGAAGCGGTGGATGCCGCTATGTACTCGGCCTCGCAGCTGGACAGGGCCACCACCTGCTGCTTGACCAACTGACAGCTAACGAGGCACTTGCCGAGGAAGAAGAGGATCCCGCTCGTGCTCTTGCTGGTGTCGATGTCGCCGGCGTGGTCGCTGTCGCTGTACCCGACGAAGTGTGCCGCCCCAAGGCACCTCGGGTAGTAGAGGCCGTGGTCGAGAGTCCCCGCAACGTAGCGGATGATCCTCTTCACAGCCTGCTGGTGCTCCGTTGTCGGTCGCTACATGAACCGACTAACGTAGCCGACGGAGAATGCCAAGTCCGGCCGTGTGTGGGCGAGGTAGCGAAGGCTCCCCACAAGACGCCGGTACTGCGTAGCGTCCACCTCCTCCGTCGTGCTGTCGCGGCTCAGCTTCAGCCTCTTCTCCATCGGAGTGAGAGCTGGGTTGCAGTCGGTAAGCCCAGCTAGCTCAACGACGCGCTTGGCGTAGGCGGTCTGTTGAAGCGTGATCCCAGAGTCATCCTGGTGCACCTCGATTCCCAGGTAGAAGGAGAGAGGCCCCAGGTCACTCATCTGGAAGGTGGCCTTCATCTCTTCCTTGAATGCCGCCACCTCCGCATCCTTGGTGCCGGTGATCACCAAGTCGTCGACGTAGACACCCACCAGCAGGGCATTTCCTCCATTGCCCCGTCGGTAGATGGCCGCCTCGTGCGGGCTTTGCTCGAAGCCCATCCCCTTTAGCGTGGAATCCAACTTGGCATTACACGCCCTCGGTGCCTGCCGCAAGCCATAGAGGGCCTTGCGCAGGCGGAGTACCTTGCCCTCCTTGCCGTGGATCGCAAATCCCGGCGGCTGGTGCACGTAGACCTCCTCCTTCAAGTCGCCGTTAAGGAACGCCGACTTGACGTCCATGTGATGAACACGCCAGCCCTCCAGGGCAGCTAGCGCAAGGAGGAGTCGCACGGACTCCATCCGTGCCACGGGAGCAAAGGCGTCGTCGAAGTCGACCCCCTCCTGCTGCACGAAACCTCGTGCCACCAAGCGAGCCTTGTGCTTGACGATGGCGTCGGCTTCATCCCTCTTCAGCTTGTACACCCACTTAAGGGTGATCGCGCGGTGACCACGAGGAAGGTCAGCAAGCTCCCAGGTGCGGTTCTTCTCAACCGCATCCATCTCCAACTGCATCGCGGCGCGCCATGCCGCGTGTCTCTCGGCCTCTGCATACGACCGTGGCTCGCCGTCGTCACACGCAAGGTGCAACTGCGCCTCCAGGTCGTGAGGCACCGGTCCCGGCACCGGCTGGTCGCCGAGAAGGTTCTCCATCGTACGGTACCGCAATGGCTCGCCGTCGTAGTACGCGTCGATGCGCTCCTCGTCGTGAGAGAGCGGAGTAGCGAGCTCAACCGGGCTGTGCTCGACACGAGCTGGAGTAGACGTGCCCGGAGAGGTGCCTGTCGATGCTGGAGTGCGTGGCGTTGCCGGCTGTGGTGGAGCCGGCGAAGAACTCATCGCAGCCGAGGTCCTGGCTGGAGAGCGTGGTGCTGTCGGAGTAGCAGGCGCCGGGGTCGGTGGAGGCTCGGGGACTGGGGTAGACGCGCTCGCCGAAGAAGAGCTGCCTACTCCCCCAGGTCCCTCGAAGTGGACGTACTCGACAGTGAAGTCATCGTACGTCGGAGCCGAGCCATCGTCCACCGCCTTGTCCCACGCCCATCCTCGCCCTTCGTTGAACACAACGTCGCGCGCCGTGCGCACACGCTGTGTCTTCGGGTCGAGGATGCGGTAGGCCTTCGAGCCCTCCGCGTAGCCGATGAACACTTCCGGAGTGCTCCTATCGTCGAGCTTGCTGATGTGGCCAAGCTCCTTGGCGAACGCGAGGCAGCCGAAGACCCGAAAGTGGGAGACCGCCGGCTTGCGCCCATGCCAAGCCTCGTACGGCGTCCTGCCGTCGAGCGCCTTGGTAGGCGAGCGGTTGAGGATGTAGACGGCCGACACCACCGCCTCTCCCCAGAAGACAGCCGGCATCCCCCTCTGCTTGAGAAGGGCCCGAGCCATCCCCACAACCGTCTGGTTGCGCCGCTCGACGACGCCGTTCTGCTGCGGGCTGTACGGCGCGGAGTAGTGGCGCTGAATGCCCTCATCAGCGCAGTACGACGTGAATTCAGCCGCCGTGAATTCGCCGCCGTTGTCGGTGTCGTCTCGTGCCGGCTTGTGCCTGCCGGCGGCGCCGCCCTGGGCGCCTCCGCGGGCATCACCCTCGGCATGTCCTCGCGCCCCGGCCTGGGCGTCTCTGCGCGCCTTGCGCGGCTTGCCACGCTTGCGGCCGCCTGTCGCGGAAGAAGGCTCCCCCTTCCTCCGGTCACCTTGGCTGGCAAGCCACTGCTCCCGAGTGAGAAGGAGCTTCCCGCCAGTGGTGATGGACCCCGAGAGGGACTGTGGCTCATCGCTGTCGACGACCTTGAGGCGACCTATCGCCTCCTCGATCGACATCGTGGAGAGATCCAGCAGAGACTCGATCGAGCGAGCCATCTGCTTGTACTTCTCGAGGACGCAGCGGAAGAGCTTTTCGACAGCTCTCTCCTCGCCGTAGGTGTCGTCGCCGAACTGCACCATCTTCTACAACAGAGTGTTGAGACGGAGAGCAAAGTCATCAACGTCCTCACCTGGCTTGAAGGCCAGGTTCTTCCACTCCTTGCGAAGTGCCTGCAGTGTGGACTTGCGGGCGCGGTCGCTGCTGATGCGTGCCGCAGCGATGGCGTCCCAAGCCTCCTTGGCAGTCCGCTTGCTGGTAAGCGAGAACTGCATCTCGGGCGGGACTGCAGCGATAAGAGCATCCAGCGCCCGTCGATCTAGGTCGTAGTCGACGTCGTCGTACCGGACTGCCTCCCACATGTGCCGCACCTGGAGCTTTACCCTCATCACCGCAGCCCACTCGACGTAGTTGGTCTTGGTGAGGGTAGGCCACCCACCGCCGGGGCCGACGTCCCTGACAACAGCCTGGAACCCGTGGTAACCACGGTACCGATCCGGGGAGAGAGAGCCACGCTGCCTGTGAAGGCCGCGATCTCCATCGACCCGTTCGCCACCGTTGCCGTGCGCGCCTCCTCCAGGAGCGCCGCCAGCGCGTCCGCGCCTGTCTGGGCTGCCGCCACGCTCGTGGACGTGCGCGGCTGCCCCAGGAGCGCCGCCGCTGTGCGCGCCTCCACCAGGAGCGCCGCCAGCGCGTCCGCGCCTGTCTGGGCTGCCGCCACGCTCGTGGACGTGCGCGGCTGCCCCAAGAGCGCCACCGCCGTGCGCGCCTCCACCAGGAGGGCCGCCAGCGCGTCCGCGCCTGTCTGGGCTGCCGCCACGCTCGTGGGCGTGCGCGGCTGCCCACTGCGCCGCCCGCGCTCGCGCTGCCTCCCTCTCTAGCAGCTCGAGGTCCGCGTCGGCACTGTCGTCAGCACAAACGGAGCTGCTGACGCTGCCGCGCAGAAACTCGACCTCCGCTGCTGCCGCACGCGCTGCATCCGCCGCCGCCGCTGCTTCCGCCTCCGCTCTGGCTGCTGCCAGCTCCGCCGCTGCCAGCCTCGACGCCCTTGCCGCCACCGTAGCGGTCTCTACCGCCGCTCGCTCGTGTTCCTCTGCCGTGGCAAGTTCGGCCTCCTGCCGACGCCGCGTGCTCGAGGCGACCGAGCGCTGAGACTGCCCTGCAGACATGACGCGTTACCGGGGGGCTGCTGCGTGGGGAGAGGGCTGCTTCAGACGAGCTGGGAGAGGAGTGAACAGGAGTGGCCAGAGGAGCTGTTGCTGCCAACAGCTGGGACTGTTGTGGGGCTGGGAGAGAAGATGAGCAAGAGATGCTCAGGCTACAGGATAATACGGCTCTGATACCAGTTGTTAGTCGCTGAATTCTCCTACTACCCAGAGTGAGAATTCAGCGACTAACACATGAGACGGTCTATTGTCAGCAGCCCCCCGGCTTCGTCGACCCGGCACGACCCGACGCCGTCTGCCTCCTCCAGCACTCCCTCTACGGCCTCAAGCAGGCCCCTCGGGCGTGGCACCAACGCTTCGCCACGTTTCTCCGACAGCTCGGCTTCGTCGCCTCTGCCACCGACGCCTCCCTCTTCATCTACACCGAGGGCGGCTCCTCTGCCTACTTGCTGCTGTACGTCGACGACATCGTCCTCACGGCTTCCTCGGCCGCTCTGCTTCGACGCATCATCGACCGCCTTCACTCTGAGTTCGCCATGACGGACCTAGGGGAACTACATCACTTCCTGGGTATATCCGTCACTCGCTCCTCCGACGGCCTTTTCCTCAGCCAGCGGCAGTACGCCGTGGACCTTCTTCAGAAGGCGGGCATGGCCGAGTGTCACTCGACGTCGACACCTGTTGACTCTCGTGCCAAGCTCTCTGCCTCGACGGGCGCCCCTGTCGCTGATCCCGCTGCGTACCGGAGTCTCGCCGGCTCTCTCCAGTACCTGACGCTCACTCGCCCCGACCTGGCCTATGCTGTACAGCAAGTGTGCCTCTTCATGCATGACCCGCGCGAAGCTCACCTCACGCTGATCAAGCGCATCCTTCGGTATGTGAAGGGCACCCTGTCGGCTGGCCTCCACATCGGCACTGGGCCTGTCGACAAGCTGATTGCATACTCCGATGCTGACTGGGCAGGGTGCCCAGACTCCCGCCGCTCTACATCAGGCTTCTGCGTCTTCCTTGGCGACAGTCTGGTGTCCTGGTCGTCCAAACGGTAGACCACGGTGTCCCGGTCCAGTGCGGAGGCTGAGTACCGGGCTGTTGCTCACGTGGTTGCAGAGTGCTGTTGGCTTCGCCAACTCCTTCAGGAACTTCATGTTCCCTTGAAGGTCGCCACAGTTGTCTACTGTGACAACGTCAGCGCTGTCTACATGACAACTAACCCGGTCCACCACCGCCGTACCAAGCACATCGAGATTGACATCCACTTCGTCCGTGAGAAGGTGGCTCTCGGCGAGGTTCGAGTTCTCCATGTGCCGTCACGGTTTCAGTTCGCTGACATCATGACAAAGGGTTTGCCGGTTCAGCTGTTTGACGATTTTCGGTCCAGTCTGTGCATCCGGAATCCTGACGCTTCGACTGCGGGAGGCTGATAGATATATTAGGCAAGTGTATATTAGGCAAGTATATAATAGGCAACCACACAATCAGTGTGATTAGCACCTGCTATGTAAAGCATGTACACGCATGTACATCCTGCCATATTGGCTATATATATATGAAGGTCACCCCCCCCCCCCCCCCCATGGGGGTGTGTGGTGTTTCCCTATCTCTCTGTTCTATTCTACAAGGGCGCCAGCCCCCCTGGGCGTCAAATATGCATGGGTTATTACTGCTCTTGAATAGGGTGATAGAAATTTTCATTTTTATTAATTAAAGGAGCTGAAGATTGATAAGATAAGATTTGTGATGCACAATTTGGCGCTAAGCATTCAATATCTTGGAGAGGTAAACAACACAGCAGTGTAGTGAGGGCATGTAACTGAAATGCAATAAATCAGGATTGCACAATTTCAATCAAATTGCATATAGACGGAACGACAGTGTACTGGCTTGCAATTGTTGGGGTTTCAGTGTAGCTCATATAAAAACTATGCCTTACTGTTGACAAACTTCGAAATTCTTTATGTTTCTATTAGGAAATAAGCTTAATGAGTTTTTGGGAAGGCAAACCAGTCTAAGAACTTGTCAGAGAAGCATCAGGCTAATAGTCTTAAAAAAAATGCGTCATGCTTCTTTTCTAGTTTCTATATTGGACTGCCAGAGTCAACATATGATATGCTGTCAGTTCATAGTATAGATCGCCATTGTCTTTCCTTCTTGAGATATCTGACAAGTTTGCATTGCTATAATTGGACAGGGACATCACCACTACATTTCCAAGCTTTGTCTTTCACTCTCAAGTCGATGATAACTGAGATTCATGGGATTATTTTGACAGAAACATCAGAAGATGCTCGTGGGGTTCTGATATGGTTTTCATTTTTCAATATTGGGTTGTTGGATTGACCGAGATTGTAGTGCTCCGAAGTATGTTGCATGCTGGATTCGAGAACTCGAATCTTTTGTCAACCTTGTTTCTTTCATTTGCATGTCTGGATGCGCTTGGAAAAGATATGTAGTATATGTCCAAAGTTTCCTTTTTTTTTTTCTTTTGGCTGGCCAGCAATCGGATCCGGTTCTTAGAAGCTTCTGTCTTTTGTACAGGATAGAAACAGCTAAGGGTTTCTATTGTGCTTGGACTTCTTTTTAGTTGTAGCTCGAGCAGAATTTTTTTTTGGTTGAAGGTGTGTACTTGTGTGCTTCCATTAGTTTTTTAAAAAATATTTTTGTTTTTTTTTTCTCCAATTAATTCTTTCTCCCATTATTTTTCCAAGCATTTTAGTTTTTGAGTACCATGCTTTTTTTTTCTTTCCGAGTTGACATATTTTCATGGTGCATATATATGTATATATTCCATGGAACAATATTTAGAGGTTCATACTGGAACATGTGAATTCAAGTGTCGTATTCTCTAAAATTTGTATATGTTGTGGACAATCGAATTCAACCTGCAACCACAGAACCTTGCGCGGTAACACACGCCTCTCGTTTCATCCCCATCCAGACCGAGCGATTAATTTAGGCATATCTAAACTTCACCTGGAAACCGATGCCCTTCAAGTCCAGCAGGCGGTGGAATCAAAACAGTTGAACCTTTCAATAGCCGGAGAGTTGATCAGGGAAATCTAGGAAATTGCTTCTCTGAACTGTGTTAGAGTTTTTGATTAGAGCTGTCCCTCGTTCTTGTAACAAAGTGGCGCATAGCTTAGCGGCTTTGGGGTGTGTGTGTTCGGAGGATGATGATCCTATCTTGGCTCATCCCCCAGATTGTATCATGAATTCTGTTTGCTGCCAAGCGTGCAGCCTATGAGTAATGGAATTGCATTTCTGTTTCAAAAAAAAAAGACCGAGCGAGGAGAAGGCAAAAAATCAGGCCAATAAGAGTAGGATGGCGTTTGGTTCCATCTTCTGTAACGTAATCTGATTACAGACCAGTACAAATTCGACTACGCCCAATTTTTCGCGGGATCAAATCCCACTCTCTTTTGACTACGACGTTTTCTGAATTCGTTTGCATTTCCATTTACGTTTCCCAACCAAATCGAGCGTGGAGGAAACACGTGGACAAACAATAATGTCGGAGGGGAGAATTGAGTGAGCGACGGCACGAAAGAAACACGACGTGGCGTTGCCTGCATTTACCTTTGGCAACCCTGGACTGCTTCGACATTTAAGCAATGACCTAACAGCATCTCCATTAGATTCCCTTTTCCCTTTCGAACACTTAGACAAGGATCTTCATCGGATCCCCTTTTCCTTAAAACGTAATATAGGGGGATCTTCATCAGGTCCCCTTTCCCCTTTTCCTAGATGGCAGGAGACGAGGGAGATAGGCTGCAGATTGAAAAAAAAAATCCTCTTTCACTTTCCTTCCCGTGATTACGTGAGATCGACGTGTAAGTGGCTTCTTCTTCTTCTTCTTCTTCTTTTTTGTCTTCAAAGCCTTGTTTGGTGAGAGTATTTGCAGATATCTCTTTTCGTTGTTGTCTTCACAATGTGATCTTAAAACTCTGGCGAGCAGTGGACATTCAAAGGAAAAAGATGATTGGTTTGGTCTTTGATGTACTCTTATTTTTAAGGTCATTTTGTGTCTTAGTATTAATTTTTTTTATCAGCCTTTGTTTTTCTTGAGATATATCAGATGTGGCACTCTTTCGAGTGTCTTCATCAAAAGAACAATAATTAGAGATTTCGTTCGAGACATGAGACATATACAAAGAAACCATTCATTGAACGCCTATTTATTGGAGATAGGAGAGATATACAGAGATTAAAATTTATATATTTTTAGAGTTGCTCTAAGATCATTTTTAAAACTAAGAAGGTGGACTTCGGTGTCGCTATTCTGCGTTAAACGCAATGAAGATAAACATATACAAAGAAATAATTCATTGTATGCCTCTATATTGGAGTCAGGAGAGATATATAGAGATTAAAATTTATATATTTTTGGAGTTGCTCTAAGATCATTTATAAAACTAATCAGGTAGACTTGGGTGTCGCTATTCTCCGTTAAACCCAATGCAGATAGCCTTTTTATCTGAGACAGGAGAGAGATGTATAGAGATTAAAATTTATATATTTTTGGAGTTGCTCTAAGATCATTTCTAAAACAAGGTAGACTTCGGTGTGTCGCTATTCTCCGTTAAACGCAATGTAGATATACACATACAAAGAAACCATTCATCGAATGCCTCTTTATCAAAGACAGGAGAGAGAGATATAGAGATTAAAATTTGTATATTTTTGGAGTTGCTCTAAGATCATTTCTAAAACAAGGTAGACTTCGGTGTCGCTATTCTCCGTTAAACGCAATGCAGATAAACACGTATAAAGAAACAATTCATGGAATGCCTTCTTATTGGAGACAGGAGAGATATATAGAGATTAAAATTTATATATTATTAGAGTTACTCTAAGATCATTTCTAAAACGAGGTAGACTTAAGTGTCGCTATTCAACGAAGATATATAATATATTATAAAAACCAAATGTGGGTAGATAATTGCCGAATATATAGCTGTACAATAACTGCCAAATTTTATGTACTACTTACTCCTATAAATAGCCTCAACAGCTGACACGAGAGAACGAAGTAGGCTTTAGGCGGCTACGCCTAACTCGATCCGATTTGTTCGCCTCGACTAGGCGCTCACGCGTACGCCGCCACGGCGCCGCCCCCTCCGCCGCCTCGTGCGGGACCGGGAGGGAGGAGGGAGGGAGCTCTCGATCTCCGTCGGGCGTGGGGGACGCACGCACGACGCGCGGGCGCGGCCTCCCCCGTCGGTTGTTGTATTGTATCCGACCTGAATCGGGGGAATTCCAGGAGACAGGTGAGCATTGCGCCGCGGTTCTTCCTTCATCTCCCCGCAACAACAGTTTCATTTTGCGCCTAGATTGGATTGGATTGGATTGGGCTAGTCATCAGTGGGGTCCGGTTCCGGATACCATGTGAACATAGTTCTCTGTTCTGGAAATTAGCAGCATGAATTCTACAGACTGGCTAGTTACTGATTATGCGCACTGTCCACAAGACCTCAAAACCCTTTGGAATTGTGTAGCCTTACTTTGGATGTCTCTTCTTCTTTTTTTTTAACTCTGGTCCACTACTGAAACAGAGACTTATTATTCCAGTTTCGTGGCACTGCAGGAAGGAAAAGTTGGAGTGCTACAGAGCTGACTTCCACAAGTGATAGAATAATGGCCAGCGCTTACAATCCTGGGGATGGTAGATCCTCATCAACTGAAGAGATGCCAAGTGATCAGCAGAATTATTCCGAGAATTCTCTATCTGAGAGAAGATCCAGTCAGCAAGTTGAGAATGGAGTACCATCCACCTTACCAGCTTACTCGGACACTGATGATGACGATTGTGGTATGTTTTCTAGCTCTTCTCACATTTGTCCGTGTTTCTATTTTGCAAATGTTTTTGGCTAGATTTTTCTAATCTTTCTTCTGATGTTATGACCTAAGTAGACCAGCTAGATCTCTCCATTCCTAATTAAACCGTTCCATAAAGCTTCTAATTAAACTGATTTTAGTTATGGTAAACCCAAACCCGGCTGGAACCTTGTTCCATTATCTAAAAAAACTTAACCCAAACCCACGTAGGATTCAGCGGCTCAGGCAGTCTTAAAAACAATTGCAAAATGCAATAAGATGGATGCCGACTTAGATATATTACCTTCAGGGAGTTTAGTAGGTCACTGCAGTTTGTTTGGGTTACTTATATTAGGCTTAGAGAAGGGCAGGCCTGGTGCAGTGGTGAGAGCTGTCTCACTGAGTCACCAGGTCGCGGGTTCGAAGCAGCCTCTCCGCAGATTTGCGGGGGAAGGCTTGCCTCGGTTTTTCTCTTTCCCAGACCCCACTCATGTGGGAGCCTCCGGCACTGGGTCTGCCCTTTTTTTTTACTTATATTAGGCTTAGGATTATTATGAAGGGCGGGCCTGGTGTAAGCGGTAGAGTCTTGTCGCCTGTGACCGGAAGGTCCCGGGTTCGAGTCGCGGTCTCCTCGCATTGCACAGGCGAGGGTAAGGCTTGCCACTGACACCCTTCCCCAGACCCCGCACAGAGCGGGAGCTCTCTGCACTGGGTACGCTCTTTTTTAGGCTTAGGATTATTATATAATGAGTTGCCTGATGAACCTGGGCCATTGTTGGAGCTTGTACCAATGTGCATTCACTGGTTTGGTTTGGGCAAGAATAGCGTGGCTAGAGATGCACTAAGAAGGTGATAACTGAAGGGTGTGTTTGGTTTGAGGAATCAACTTATCTAGATGGAGTGATGCATCTGGTCCATTCCTCAAATTTGGTGGAATGTCCTCATTCCTCATACTAGTACTAATTGTTAGCTTGTGAGGGATGGGGTGGTCATGGATCAACTCATTCTATTCCACAAACCAAACAAAAAACTAGAGAGTGAGATGGTGATGGACCACATCATTCCACCAACCAAACACCCCAGAAGTGTCCTTTATGATGAAGGTCCAAGAAAGTGGGACTGGGGGAGTGCATATGGATGTTGTTCTGACTTTTCGGTCGTGGGGTTTCTCCCCATATTTAGTCATTTAGATCAATTACGGTTACATAGTTAAAGCTTATGGGGTTCCCTTTTGGTCCTCTGTGTAACTCAGTAGTTAAGTTGCTTGGAAATGCGTCATTTGTTAAACTTTTTTTAGAGTACCAGAAGCATTACTCTTCCAAGGGACTGTTGGAATACTAGATATGCATCCCTATTTCATTTGTTACACTGGCAACTTGTTCTGTTGCATTCAAGAACCTTTAGCAAATTAGCATTATAATTCGCTGTCCTAAAAGGCTGGGACCTAGGCGATGCTTATTCTAAAAAGGTTTTTACATTATAAACTATATGTAGCTTCTTGTATGGTGTGTGAACATGACTGAGTTGGACATGTTATTTCTTCAAATTAGCTTGTAATTATGTGGAGATGATGATTACTTTTGCTTTTTTAATATTCTGCTGAACTACATATTTCTGATAAGCTGATTTGTGTGATTTGTGCATTTGAATCATTCGCAATATTTAAGTTTTTGCCATCAGTTGGTGCTTGACCTGTTAATTCCATTGTCTTGTATTATTGTATAGGACCTAGGCCTTCTGAACTTTATGGAAAGTTTACATGGAGAATTGATAATTTCTCCCAAATCAACAGGAGTGAGCTAAGGAATAATTCCTTTGATGTCGGCGGATATAAGTGGTATGGTCTTTTTGTTTGCATTAATTGGACTCACCATCTCGGCATCTCCTTTTTATATTTTTTCTACTACCAGCATGTTTCTACTATGCTGTATCTGGGCTTCTTACTTGCCTGCTGGGTGTGATTTGGCTGTTAGTTTTCAGTGACTTTACAAGGATAGCTGTTAAGTAGGGAAGTTGCAAACACAACCAGTTGTTTAATATTCAGCACAGGTTCCACTATTTGCATTATTGCATATTTTACTTGAACTACAACTTATGAAAGGTGACCACGCATTTGACAAGTGATTGAACAGCTTAGGTTGAAAATAATCTGTAGCCTTGAGCACAGATGACCCTGTGAGTTGCCTGATTATTGAAAATAGGTTCATTAGGTATCACAAACTCACAGGGACCTTGAACTTGCTGGTAGTCGGTCAATGAAAGCGGTAATTGCTGTAATGCTTGTCATTGGCAATCCATATTTTGGGGAGAAAATTACAGGTTTTGCATTTATTGCATGGAGAAGAAAGGCTATTGTAATGGTAAAATTATGTATTTAATTTTGTGCCATATGTTGAAGGGCGGGCCTGGTGCAAGCGGTAGAGTCTTACCGCCTGTGACCGGAAGGTTCCGGGTTCGAGTCGCGGTCTCCTCGCATTGCACAGGTGAGGGTAAGGCTTGCCACTAACACCATTCCCCAGACCCCGCACAGAGCGGGAGCTCTCTGCACTGGGTACGCCCTTTTAATTTTGTGCCATATGTTGTTTGTTATATGGCCTTTCTTGGTCTGATATAATTTTAACATTTTTTCTCGAACAATATTATTTGAAAATTTACTGCCATGGAGAAGAAAAGCCATTGTAATGGTAAAATTATGCATTTAATTTTATTGCCCTTTTTTTGTTTATTATGTCCTTTTTTATTATATATTTTAATTTCCTTTTGGTTTTATCGGCTGATACTTGCTGCATCATATTTTGAGATCTATCAGTTGAGTTTCAGGTATATCTTAATTTACCCACAAGGATGTGATGTCTGCAATCACCTCTCACTCTTTCTTTGTGTTGCCAACCATGATAAGCTACTCCCAGGTAGATGCATAATTTGATGCATTGTATTTGACTCACTTCAGTTTGTGACTCCTCTATATATCTTCAATATGATTTGCTTTTGTTCAGGATGGAATCACTTTGCACAATTTACAATAGCTGTAATTAATAGAGACCCTAAGAAATCTAAGTATTCTGGTGAGTTCAATGAACTACTATCTGGCTTTCCTAGTGCCTTTGCTTGCCTTCTACAACTGTAGTTTACGGAAAGTAGCATTTCAGATACACTGCATCGGTTTTGGAAGAAAGAGCATGATTGGGGGTGGAAAAAGTTTATGGAGCTGTCAAAATTACATGATGGCTTTATTGTTGAGGATGTTCTTACCATCAAAGTCCAAGTTCAAGTTGTCAGGTATCTGTTTTCTTTGCATCTTACTCTTACATTCAATGCTAGCATCAATTATTTTCAAGTGGGATTGTGGGAAGTATCCGTTTACTTTGCATAACCATGTCTGCTTCTGCATTATAATATTTGAGGGAGAAGACAAACCGTCCATTTCGTTCCCTTGACGGCCAGTACCGAAGGGAACTAATTAGAGTGTATCTATCAAATGTGGAACAAATTTGCCGGCGCTTTATTGATGAAAGAAGAAGGAAGCTTAGCAGGTTCATTGAGGATAAACTGGGGTGGTCCAGGTTAGATAAACTTATGAACGGCGCATTATTGTTTTATGACCAGTCTCATTTCCAGGCCATTTTTTTATTTTTTATTTTTTGGTGTATTGCAGTTTCAGTGGATTCTGGCTGGCAATGGATCCAAGTGTGCGTCGGCACATGACAAGGGAAAAGACTGAAACTATATTGAAAGTTCTAGTGAAACAATTCTTTATAGAGAAAGAAGTTACATCAACCTTGGTAATTGAATCACTATATAGCGGATTTAAGGCACTAGAATACCAAAGCAAAAACAAAAAGGGGATACCTAAACTAACAGAGACAGATGCTCAGAGCACACCGATGGTGCTTATTGATCAGGACATGTTTGTTTTGGCTGATGATGTGATACTTTTGCTTGAAAGAGCTGCATTGGACACACTACCACACCAACCATTGCCCACAAAAGATGATAAAGGATCACAGTACTGCACAAAGGTATTCATCATCCATGTTTCCCCTATCCAATTTATCTCTTTATGGGTTTTATTCTACTGTATGGATGGATCCCTAACAAATCCCCTTATTGTAGGATGACAACTCAAGTGACGAGTTCGACAAAGATTCTATTGAGCGTGATGATAGACGGCTTACAGAGCTAGGCTGGAAGACACTGGAACTTTTTGCCTTAGCTCATATATTCAGGTAAGCAAACTTTTCTAGTTGTTTGTTCCAATATTTTGCTTCATGAATAGATATTAGGTCAGCCTCACTTGAGGTGCATGCCTTTTTTATGTTGCTTATTTTAATACTCCCTCCATTCCAAATTATAAGATGTTTTGGTTTTCCTAGATTTACTATGTGGATACATTGTAAAAGCAATGTGTCTAGAAAAGCCACAGAGGGAGTATATGCTAGTGCAGAGTTGCAGAAATTCTATGCCCCTGTTTGTTTTCTGTCTAATTGTTTCATCAGGTTTTGGAAAAATATGTTTTGAAATTCTTTTACTTGGAGAAACATAAATCTTCTGATGGAATTCATAATTCAAATCCCACTTCAATTATGGTTATTTTACATGCTCATCCCACTTTGTTAAAGTCTCGGAACTCTTGAAACAGCCGAACAGAAGTGGCATACCAAGAGGCGATGGCTTTGAAGCGCCAAGAGGAACTCATTCGTGAAGAAGCATCTGAGCGAGCTGGAGTTGAACTTAAGGCAAAGCGTAGTGCTGCTGATAAGAAAAGGCGTGGCAAGAACATGTGAAGTGTTATATTTTCTAAAAGAACACAACAATATATAATTCATCAGATGCTACGCTATTGCCATATGCTGTAATCCCTCATTTGCCATGAATAGACTTACATGCCACCATTCTTAGATTCTAATCTTGTTTATACTCTTTGAGAATTAATGTAAGGGGGTGTTTGGTTCAGCTAGGAGCTCCTAAATCTAGTCTCATTTAGTCATTTTTTATCCAAACACTATGACTAAATGGGACTAAAAGGGCTTTAGTCCTCTCTAGCAACTCTGAAGTGATTAAATGGGATTAAACCATTTAGGAGGGACTAAATTTAGCAGCTGCAATCCAAACATGGCCTAAGAACGAGAACAAGAAAGATTGAAGCGTGTTTTTCCGTTGATTGATCGGGTTTATATACATATGAAATGACGTCGGCTCGGTAAAGCCTATCCCTGAACGGATGTAACCCTTGCTGGCGGCGTCTGTGATTACAATATCCTGATGGATATTCACTAATCTGTATGGATCGATCGGAGGGAAGAGATCATCCTCCTGTTCTTAACATCCCTTTTGATCGAGGACTTGACATTAATCAATTGCATTTAATCCTCCAAAAACCTTATATGAAAGATATGATGCAATAATGTTGATACGACATTAAGCTTCTTAAAAAACCAGTGAAAAAAATAGGGATAAATGATATAACACATTTATGGATTTGTATTGTTGTATAATAAACTTATATGAGAAAACTTTATTAGGAAAAAAAACCCACAAGCAAGTTCAACATTACATGTCTTAGATATTCCCTAAAAAACTCTTAGGAGAATAAGTAAATGTAAGGCATTCTTGAGTTAATATTGTCTCATCAAATACCTTATATTATGCTAGTACATGTTATTATTTTTAGAGAGCATCTACCCATGTGTTTACAAGTCTCGAAGTCGTGGCATACTAATACTATGAACAAGATTTTTAGAGTGTAGTTTGCGGTAAAGACTTCATGAATAAATCTGCAAGAATATCACAAGACTTTATTGTAAAATGTTAATTCCCCACTTGGCTATAGTTCATTTAACATGTTTACACATGTGTAACACAAACAACATTATACGTAGATAATTCTTGGCAATTTAATAGAACCAATACCACTTTGTTGTATGTGGCTAATCATTCTCCAAAGCCATACACATTCGTGTTATGCTTCATATAGTGTAATAATTTTAGAATGATTTGTAGAGGTTGTCACTAGAGTATGTTTACATGACTTTTATGAGATGGTTGTTTCTCCATACAAAAATACAAAGACTGTTTGGGATCTAGTATATTATGGAGATTTGACATATAACCAGCATCAGTATATCTATGTCTAATCATAGTTGGGTATTAGTTTCTTTAGAAGAATAATCCAAGATCTTTTCTACCATTAATATATCTTAATATACGTTTATGTCTCGTCCAATGACGTTTTGTTGGAACAGCGCTATGTATAGCTAGTAGATTCACTGCAAATGCAGTATCTAGACTGGTGCAATTTGCAAGATACAAAGTGTTCCAATGGCATCGAGATATGGAACCTCCTGTCCTAGTATCTTTCTGTCCTTATCCCTTGGTCTAATTGGATCTTTCTTCATGTCTAGAGATTGAACAATCTGATTTAGATGGATATGATTTGCCCATACTAAATTCCATTAGTATTTTCTAGATGTAGGCAGATTGACGCACCAAAATTCATGAGGGGAGGTGCTCAATTTGTGAATGTAAGGAAATGGCACCTACCTAGGGCCATATAGTTCATTTTGTTGATTGTCTGACAATATGATCAAATGGACTAATGTTGTTTTGCTAGTATACAAGGTATTTGATCTATTAGATGCAAGGATGGCTTGGACAAAGGCAATGTGAAGACCGAGTGATCAACACCTTAAGAAAGGACAATGAGCTGCTGTTAAAGACTTAGAGGACATGCAAGAAGTCCAAGACATCAAGTAGAAGAAGCTCGGACGAGAAGACGCGAAGAAACGGAGCCAAACCGGCTCTACTATGCCTAGATTCACCAAAATTCTCCGAGTGTGCCTTGGCAGAGGCACCAGAGCTTAGACTCAGGCAAAGATAGTTTTGAAGAGGGTTTATAGACCCACCAGAATTCTTTGGTAGTATACAGGGGGGAGTATTGGGGAAAGCGGTGCAACCATGGAAGATTCTGCAGAGAAGGCACCGGAGAAATTCGGTGCTAGGCACTAGAGAAAAGATGGTGCTTCCTATGCTCAAAAAAGAGCTCCCAGAGTCACCAAAAACTCCAATGGTCCCTAAGAGACCCTGCCAAAATTTAGACTACTCCAATTGTTAGTAACGGCTAGTCCAACGGCTAGCTGATTCGACAGTGAAATTCTCCGGTGACCTCACCAGAGCTTTCTGATAGGTACTGCGTGAGCACAATCCTTTTGCCAACGGCTCTTTAAGGGGTGGAGGCTATATATATACCCCCTTTGGGCGGTCATTTTAGTGTTGTTAGAGCTAGCTAAGTATTGTTACATATGAGTTGAGGCTCATCTCTAGTGCTCTAATCACTAAAAGTGCTTAAGGAGAGATTAGGTAATTAGTGTAGTGCTCTGTGGAGTGTTTAGGCTAGTTAGAAAACCATATTAGTGATTTGCTCTAGGCTTAGCTTTAGTGTTTAGTGAGCTTTGCATACCTCTTGCCACTCAATGCTTGCATGCACCATTATTATATACTAGGGACTTTGTAATATTGCAAGATAAAAAACCGCATTTGTGGTGTGGTCTCCTAACTTGTACCGAAGGGAACGAGGCCTCAAAGTGTTTGAGTCGGAAGCTTGATAGTGAAGATATATAGCCGGGAGCATTCCAGCAGAAAGACCTCACAAAGACCTACTTGCGTGTGGGGAAGGCCCATGGGCTCCATTGAGTTAACTGACCAGGAGCTTGACCCATGCGAGGGGCTCCAACGAGGATTAGGGGAAGCTCGAGCTTCACAATACCTCGGGTAAAATATACAGTTGTCAACAAGAGTTTGCATCTCTATCCCATTTAAGCTTTTGCACTTACATACTTTTCTAGATTGTGTGCTTTATATTCCTAGTTTAGCTTGCTAGGTTAGTGATAGGAATCAAACCTAGGATGCAAAACTCTTGTGTGGTAGAGATAGCAACTCTTAGCAAAACCATAATGCACATTTAGATAGATATCTTGCATAGGTTTTAATAAGTAAAAAATAGAATCCTATAGTTTAGTTTTAAGTTGCCTAATTCACCTCTCCTCTTAGACTTCACGATCCTCAGGGTGGACCTAAACAAAATTTGGTTTGTTCCAAATCCTTTGTCTCAATTTTTGTCTTTAAAGGATCACATGCTTTTGTTAATATCCCGTGGGTTTACAATGGTATTTAAATCATCCACATATACTGATGTAATACAAAATTGCGTTTGAGATTTCTTTACAAAAACACATGGATAGTCATCATTATCTGTGTGCTCCTTTGGTAAAAGGAATTCAATTAGTCAGTTGTGCTACATTTGTCCTAACTCAATTAAGCCATATAGTGACTTATTCAATTTTACATAATACATGGTGCTACTAGCATTATGGTCGCAATAGAGATTTTGAAAGGATCTAACAATGCCTAGAGGGGGGGTGAATAGGCGTATCTAAAAATTTACTACAAATGCTAAGTTCAAATCTGTCAGCCACTGTCGGAAGTCCCGATGTTTGGGTCGAAACTCCCGACGTTGTCAGAAGTTCCGACGCAAACGTCAGCAGTTCTGACGCCTACGTGAACTACAAAAGCAGTGCTAAATTTAACTTTGCGGATAAATAATCTTACAACCTCACTTCCTAGTCGTTTGGTGAAAATGTTGGGCCACTCCCTTGATGCCGTAATGCCTCCAAACCGTAGATCGAGTCCAAACCCTAAAATGGGGATTTTGGAGACAAAGAGACAAACACATACAAGTAATCTCAAGCAATCACAACAACAACAAGTACGCGGGACACAAGGATTTATCCCGAGGTTCGGCAACCCCACAAAGGAGCTCCTACGTCCTCGTTGTTGAGGTGACCACCAAGGTCGGAGTCTTTTCCACCTCCTTGCCTCTCTCAAAGCGATCACAAAGGTCACTTGAGCTTTCCACTAAGAAATCGAAGGGTGATACAAACTTCCCAAGGCTCTTCCACAAGATGGAAGCTCTTGGGCAACGCCTAGCCGGCTAAGGGCAAAGCCCCAAGAGTAATAGACACAAAATCAACTGGCTTGGCGAAGAAATCAAGTGCTCAAGCTTTCCAAAGTGATGCTCTCACTTAATCCACTCTCCTTTCACTCAAACCCTAAGGGAATCGAAGATTAGAGCAAAGGGGGAATGAGAGGGGTGCTTTAGTTGCTTAGGAGCTGTTGAGCATGAAGTGAGTCAACTGTGAAATGAGTCCGTAACGGTTAGAAGTGAAGAGAGGAGTATTTATACTCCAAGTAAAAATCCAACCGTTCAGATCTACGTCGGGAGTCCCAACGCAGATCTCGGGACTTCCGACATTAACAAAAAACACTGTTCACAATGGGTCAGAAGTCCGCGGGTGTAAGTCAGTGTCAGAACTTCTGGCAACCGTCAGGACTTCCGACGGTCGGAACTCTCGACGTTCGTCGGGACTTCCAACGCGCACAGTTGAACAAACAGTCAGCACCACTGATGCCGGGACTCCCGGCTTGGGTCAAGTCAGTGTCGAAACTCTCGACAAATGTCGGGACTTCCGACGGTCGGGACTCCCAACAAATGTCGGGACTTCCGACTATCGGAACTTCCGACGAGCACAGACAGCCAGCCAGTCAGAAGCAAGGGTGTCGAGACTCCTGGCTTAGGTCAGGACTTCCGACCATCGGGAGTTCCAACATACGTCGGGACTTCCGACGTCCACAGACATAGAAAAATTATTCTATGTGTTCGTGAAGTGCTAGAGTGTCTCCCTTTTGATTTTATTTAAATGCTTGAGCACTCTATCTTCCTCAGACCAACTAAATTTGCATCCCTCTTTATAGTGCGGCGGATCCTAAACTCAAAATCAAAATTAAAACCTTTGGAGATCGTTTTGAGTTCTTCCGCCCTTACAACTTTAAGAATTGAGGGATACCATTTCATCTTTATCAACTCTTTGATTCATTCACGGGACTAATAGCTGCGACATATCCCATTTAGATCACATTAGTCCCTAATTTGGATGTCATCAATACACCAAAACCCACATAGGGGGCAAATACACTTTTAATCTCCCCCTTTTTGGTAATTGATGACAACCAACTTAGGCTTTTATAAGAATGAAAAAATTTAAAGCTTTTGAACCCCAAAATTTATGAAGAGCTCCCCCTTGATGTATGCATGAATTTGAATATCAACTAGAATCACTTATACATGATTTGCATACCTCAAGACAAAAGCTCCCCCTAAATTTTGTAATCCGTGGGGTACAACAAGTGTGTGTGAACAAGTATATAGACGTGAAAAGAAATGCAATATGACATGTTATTTCACACAACAAGTGAAAGAGAATATGATGGCCAAGATTTCAAAAAGGAATTTGAAGCAACACATGGCCATCCCAAAAGCATTCATCTTGACAAGTAGAGATAAGCACAAACAAATAAGATAGATTAAAACATTACTTATCCTACAATCATCCATCACACACATATAAATAGATAGATGTCCATCACACGGTTGTCACCACACGACATAGTTCATACACGCTAACGGTTTTAAAGTTCTGAAACCATAAGACCAACTAACTTATTACAAGGGAAATCAAAGCCTAACACTCCCCCTTTGTCAACAAGTGCCAAAAGGGGTAGGCTGCGTGAATAAGCAGCTACTCATCATCGGAGTCATCATCCTCATCTTGGTCATCGTCGTCACCATCACTGTTGTCTTCATCATCATCCTCTCCTATGTATTCCTCATCGTCCTGAGTTGCCTTCCCTTTGCCATGCGGGCGAGAAGTCGCATCATCTTCGTACGCCGCACAAGCCTCATCATACAAAGCCAACAGATCACAGGGAGGCACAAACGGCGGCGGAGGAGAAGATACAATGCCTGCTTGCTGTTCCAACCGATATAGCCTCTCTTGCATATCGTGCTCACGTTGAGCACTAGCACAACACTGTCCAAACATGTATGTCATTAGGAACTTGAACTTGTTGGGCTTCTTTCCAGAGGAGGACGAGGAGAGGGGCTCAGCACTAGAAGAGCGAGCAGCAGCAGTGAAAGCACCACGGCGAGAGCGAGAACCCAAGACACCTTTCCCTCTCGCTGTGGCTGCCTTAGCTTTTTTCCTTTAGTTCTCTTGCAGCAAGGATGGAGGTTTTGTTGGATATCTTAAGGAGCTTTTGCTGAGTGTCATAGGGAAAATAGATGCTAGATACTTGCTCAATGACATGCATAATGTACGGTGCATAGGGAAGATGCTTTACCGGATCCTCAGTAGCATCATGTATCTTGTTCCAAATATAGCGGCTGATGGAAAACTTCTAAAATTCATCGCCAAAGCGCTGAAGCACCTTCTGTGAATCATCACGAAGGTAGGTGGAGTCACCGACCTTCGGATACAAGATCTGTCGCAAGATGTTGTTCAGAACATAATAGTAGGGCTTCAAAAACATTGTCTGTCCATCAGCCCTGTGTCCATCAAGATACATGTGTTGGTACTCCTCCATATCGAGATCCTCATACTCAGTCAACTCAGTAGCAATGCAGTCGCTGTGACTCAAACCGAGAAGGCGAGAGAAAGTGATGAAGTCCACTTTATAATGCTTGCCTTCAGTTGTCCAATGAATAATGTCAACAACACCGGTGGGGTCTCTCTCATGATGATAAGAAGCATAAAACTGACAGATTAGCTTGTTGTTCCAATGCTTCCTAAACTCTAACAGGTAAGACAGCCCCATTGAGTTGATATCCCAAACCATCTGCTCCAACTCGGGTTCCTTGTACTTGCCAAGAGAGTATGCATCAATGCACTTCATCTACAGGACCGGTGGCTCCTTCTTCAAGAACTTCCGATAAAGAATGGAATCATAAAAGTCATAATGAAAGGGATGCCAGAAACGATACTCAAGTCGTAGGTCCTTCTCGTCCTCAGCATAAAGGTTCCTATTCTGATTGTACCTGATGTCCTTAACCTGGTGACGATAATCCACTGGAAGAGAAGGAGTCCAGCCACCAGCAGGATTGGGAGCCATGGTGGGCTCCCGCATGATCGGCGACACACCGGTGAACGGAACAAGCTGAGACACACCCGCTGGACCGTGAGTCGGGGTGCGAATCGGAGGAGTAGCAATGGTGCGTCCGACACATTCAAGAGCTTCCTCAGCTTCATCTATGATCGGCATATCCCCAACAAAGGCTAGAGAAGGAGGCAGAACGACAGCCGATGACCCTTGGTCGCGACAGCCACGGGCAGCACGGGAACCACCAGCACCACCACACGAATATGACGCCTTGGTGCGGCCAGGCGGCTTGGGAACAGCGGCACGATCTTGAGTCTTCTTGGAACGCTTTTCCCTATGACGCGAGGGACTGCCACCACCTTCCATGACTGTGAAGAACACCAAGTGGAACTGAGAAACAATACAAGGAGACACGAATGAGCATCGAGAAGTGAAGAAACAGGAATGAAGTGGTCACTCTAGGGTCGGTAGTCCCGGCCAAAGTCGGGACTTCCGATAGTCGGGAGTTCCGGCTTACGTCGGGAGTTCCGACGGTCGGAACTATCGACGGTCACTGGGACTTCCGGTGCACACGGTGACCATCCCATTCATGGGGCTTCAAATCCCAACACTCATTCAAGCAAGGAAGATAGAGGAGTAGAGAGAGAAGAAGAATGGAGTCAAAACACAAGGTACATTGAAGTTAGGGTTCGACACCATAGTAGTACCTTGGATCAAGAACGGAGGAGACGAAGAAGAACGAAAACACAGGCTATGAATCAATCCACAAGCGCAATCTCTTCCACCAATGGAATCTCCTCCACACCAACATCAAGACCACAACTGATCCGAGGAAACACTAGGGCACAGGGCGGTGGAATGGAGTAGGGGTGGTCGGGACTACCGGAAAGGGCTCCGGAGAAGGGGGGCAGGGCGAGCGAGTAGGAGCGATGGTGGCGGTGCGAGGAGGAGCGAGGGCGGCAATGCGAGGAGGAGCGATGGCGGTGGCGCGTGGAGATGGAATGAGGGCGACGGCACATGGAGATGGAATGAGGGCGATGGGAGGGAGATAACCGAGTGGATAAGTGACCGGGCCGGGTAAAAAGGAATCGGGCAACGAACGGGCGTGGTCAAAAACGCAGATTTGCGTCGGAACTCCCGGTGAACGGCGGGACTTCCGGCGGTCGAGAGTTCCGGCGCGAGCCGGGACTTCCGGCCGTCGGGACTTCCGACGCAGGGAAACAGAAAAACACCTTAACCTGCACTCACTCTACCATGTGGGGCAAAAATATGATGGACACTAACATTTTCACAGGTGACTAGATTTCATTCATCCAATACAAAACAATAGTCACTCATGAAAATTACAAAATAGATTTTGAAAGTGGCACATAATGTTTTCACAATTATTTTCTCCTAACTAGATCAAACAAAATGTGTGTGCAAGGGATCAAGCCACGTTACGAGAATCAATGATATTTAGTTCACTCCTCAAAGCACAAAATCTTGACTCATCTAGGGGCTTTGTGAAGATATTGGCTAATTGTTTTTCGGTGGTCACATGATGAATAGTGATATCTCCTTTGGCTTCGTGGTCTCTCAAGAAATGATGTTGGATGTCTATGTGCTTTGTTCGAGAGTGGTTTACGGGGTTGTTTGTCAACTTAATGGCACTCTCGTTGTCACACAAAAATGGAATCTTGGTTAACTCACATCCAAAGTCCTTTAGTGTTTGCTTCATCCAAAGTAGTTGGGCACAACAAGCGCCGGCCGCCACATACTCGGCTTCGGCGGTGGACAAAGCAACGGAATTTTACTTTTTAGAGCTCCAAGACACCAAGGACCGACCAATAAATTGGCAAGTCCCGGTAGTACTCTTTCGGGTTACTTTGCAACCGGCATAATCTGAATCGGAATAGCCAAGTAACTCAAAAGTAGAGCCCTTAGGATACCACAAGCCAAGATTAGGAGTGTGCACTAAATACCGAAAAATTCTCTTAACGGCCATCAAATGACATTCTTTTGGATTAGCTTGAAATCTTGCACACATGCACACACTAAGCATAATATCGGGCCTAGATGCACAAAGGTAAAGGAGTGATCCAATCATGGAGCGATATACCTTTTGATCGACGTCCTTTCCTCCTTGATCAAGATCAAGATGTCCATTGGTTGGCATGGGTGTCTTGATGGGCTTGGCCTTTTCCAAGTTAAACTTGTTCAACATGTCATTGGTGTACTTGGTTTGACTTATGAACGTGCCATCCTTGAGTTGCTTGATTTGAAATCCAAGAAAGAACTTCAAATCTCCCATCATGGATATCTCGAACCTATTTGTCATAATCCTACTAAATTCCTCACAAAAAGCCACATTAGTACTACCAAATATTATGTCATCGACATATATTTGGTAAACAAAGATATCATTATTGACTTTATGAGTAAATAAAGTAGCATCGGCCTTTCCTATCTCAAAACCTTATTTGAGTAGGAAATTCTTTAAACAATCATACCAAGCTCTAGGGGCTTATTTGAGACCATAGAGCGCCTTGTCGAGCTTGTAGATGTGGTTTGGATACTTGGGGGCTTCGAAGCCCGATGGTTGCTCTACATACACCAACTCAGATAGGGGGCCATTGAGAAATGCACTCTTCACGTCCATTTGATATAGCTTGAAGTCATGATGGGTGGCATAGGCAAGTAGAATATAGATTGATTCTAGCCTAGCCACCGGTGCATAGGTCTCCCCAAAATCCAAGCCCTCAATTTGAGTGAATCCTTAAGCCACCAACCTTGCCTTGTTCCTTGTTACCACGCCATGCTTATCTTGCTTGTTGCGGAAAACCCACTTGGTTCCAATCACATTTTGCTTGGGTCTTTCCACCAAGGACCAGACTTCATTCTGAGTGAAGTTATTCAACTCCTCTTGCATGGCTATCATCCAATCCATATCATCAAGTGCCTCTTCCACCCTACGAGGTTCCAAAGGAGAAACAAACGAGTAATATTCACAAAAGCTTGCTAAACGGGAACATGTAGTTACCCCTCGTCGAATGCTCCCCAATATGTTATCAACGGGATGATCCCGTTGAATGGATTGATGCACTCTAGGATATGGCACTTGAGTTGGCTTTGGATAGGGCCATCATCATCATCTCATGGTCATGATCGACTGGAAGATCACAATCATGAGCTTGTGGAGGATTGACTTCACTTCTTTCTTCATTGTTGAGTTGTGGTTGAGCTCGCTCATTGTTGACACCATCTTCATGAGAATGACCTTGTGCTTCATTTGATCTCCCATCTTGATGATTTCTTGTTGCAGAAGCTTCACCATGTTCATTGGATGAAACATGATGAATGGTTGGATCGAGATCATCATGCACAACATTGTCTTCATCTTCGTCTTCAACGGGCTTTACTTCACCAATAGCAAGCTTCTTGATTGCTTCATGCGGAGCTTCTTCATTACCTACATTCTCAACATTGACTTGCTCTTTTTGAGAGCCGTCGGTTTCATCAAAAGTCACGTCTACCGCGATTTCAATCAAACTGGTGGTTTTATTGAAAACACGATATCCATGTTCGTTAGTACCATAACCAAGCATGAAACCTTCATCAACCTTTGGTGCAAACTTAGAGCTTTTGGATTTCTTGTTAAGTATGAAACACTTGGATCCAAAAACTCTAAAGTAGTGCACCTTAGGCTTTTTACCGGTTAGAAGTTCGTAGGTGGTCTTTTCTCTTTTCTTGTGAAGATATAAGCGGTTGATAGCATGGCATGCCGTGTTGACCGCTTCCGCCCAATAGTTGGTTGGAGTCTTGTACTCATCCAACATTGCTCTTGCGGCTTCTATGAGCGTTCGGTTCTTCCTCTCCACAACACCATTTTGTTGTGGAGTGTATGGAACTGAAAACTCATGCTTGATTCCTTCTTCATCAAGAAACTCTTCAATGTTGGTGTTCTTGAACTCCGTCCCATTGTCACTTCTAACTCTCTTGATTTTGATATCAAACTCATTTTGGGCTCTTTTTGCAAACTTCTTGAAGATACCTTGGACTTCACTCTTTTCACGCAAAAAGAATACCCAAGTGAAACGAGAATAATCATCAATAATTACAAAACCGTATTTGTTACCACCAATGCTTATATAAGCAATGGGTCCAAATATGTCCATGTGAAGCAACTCCAATGGCCTTTCGGTTGACACAACATTCTTGACGGGATGTTTAGCTCCAACTTGTTTTCCCGCTTGACATGCGCTACAAATCATATCTTTCTCAAAAGAAACATTTGTTAGTCCAAGAATGTGTTCGCCTTTTTGAAGTTTGGCCAAGTTCCTTATCCCAACATGGGCAAGTCGACGATGCCATAACCAACCCATGCTAGATTTTGCCATTAAACAAGTCTCGGGTTTTACTCTATTTGATGTAAAATCAACTAGATAGAGTTTCCCTTTTAAATGACCTGTAAATGCAATAGAGGAATCCTCCCTTCTATAGACTTCCACACCCTTATCCATAAAGAGATAATTGTAACCCATCACACAAAGTTATGAAACGGACAACAAATTGTATCTCAATGAATTCACAAGTAAAACATTTGAAATAGAATTATCATTTGATATAGCAATTTTACCCAAACCGAGGACTTCACCTTTTCCATTGTTACCAAACACAATATTTCCACTTTGATCATGACTTGGTTGGAATGATGTGAACATGTCCTTCTCTCCTGTCATATGATTGGTGCATCCACTATCCAACACCCAACTTGTTCCACCGGAGGAATATTCCTATAAAGACACATTAAGCTTTTGTCTTAGGTACCCAAAAAGATTTGGGTCCTATGGGGTTAGTCACATAAAACTTGGGCACCCAAACACTCCTCATAATTTCCTTTCTCTTTTGGGCACCAACATATTTAACCACAATCTTGCCATCCTTGCCCCAACAACACATATAGTCACTAGCTTAGCACCGTGGAAGTGGTGCTTGTGGCTTGGGGACATCAGATTGCTTCGTCTTGATTGTCTTGTTACTTGTAGGTTGGATCTTTGGAATGTAGACCTTGTTGTTGGCCTTGCATATAAGCTCATCAAGAGCAACGCCCTTGTTGAACTTCACACAAGGCACACCATTTATCATATTCTTTCCATTGGCCTTTCCATCATACCTATTGTAGCCAATGCCTTCCATGATTGATGGGTGCCTTGATGACTTGTATATAGTCTTGTTAGATTGCTCTTGACACTTGCACCCATTCTTCAATATCATCTTCAACCTATGAATCTCCTTGTCTTTCTTTTCTAATTCAACAAGGTTAGTTGCATATGCATTCACATCAATTTTATAGCATCTTTTACAACCATCACTAGTGGAGACATTAGAGTCTTCGGTTGCCTTAGGAGAAGTTGAAGTGCTAGCCCAAAGAGTACTATAATTTAACTCAAGATTTCGGTATTTTTCTTCCAAGCTTGTGAGGCTTTCTTGAGCTATACTTTTTTCATACTTGAGGCTAGCTACTTGATCATTAACCGAGGAATGTTCCTTAGTCAATTTCCTAATTGAGTCATTGGCTAAAGACAATTCAACGATTAACTTCTCAACCTTCATCTTTTCCTCGGCGATAGATGCTTCAAAAGCAAGATTTTTCTCTCTCTTGAGTGATTATATCTCCTTGCATCTCTAAGCATCTATCCCTCTTCTCTAATTTCTTCATTAGTGTTTTTATTTTAGTGAAGGCCTTTTTACCAAATTTCTTTATCATAGTTGCTTCAATTTCTTCTATGTTCTCATCACAACTATCATTCTCATCACTAGAGGAAACGGGTGTAGTGTGTACCTTCTCTCCTTGTGCCATGAGACAAGTTGGGGTGTAGTAGTCGTTGTCGATGAGGTTGGAGAAGAGCCTCGGTGGTGAAGATAGGTTGGAGAAGAGTTTTGGTGGTGAAGTTGAGTCGGGGAAGATCATGGTTGGTGAAGAAGAGTGGTGGATGGCGATGTTTGTGGCTCCCTTCTTCTTTTTCTCATCATCACTTGAGTCATTATCACTTGACTCCCATTCTTCCCCAATATGAGCTTATCCTCTCTTCTTGCTTTTGTTCTTCTTGTCTTCATCCTTGTCATGCCTGTGCTTCTTTTTCTCATTAGGACAATCAGCTATGAAGTGACCGATTTGACCACATCCATAGCGAAACCTATTTTTGAACCTTCTCTTACCATCACCATAGGTCTTACGGTTGCTTTTCTTCTTCATAAATTTTCTAAGATTTCTAATCACAAAGGCAACCTCTACATCAGAATCTTCTTCTCCACTTGAGGAATCATCCTTCACTTTCTTATTCTTTTCTTGACTTGAACCTTGACCTTCATGTTGTTGAGTTGCTTTAAGGGCCGCACTCTTGTTGAATCCCATTGCATTAGGATTTTGATTGTGAGCATTGATTGCATCTTCATCTAGACACTCATGATGCTTGAGCTTTGAAAGAACTTCTTGAGGTGTCATCTCATCATAACCGGGCCTTTCCATGATCACGGATGCTAGCATGTTGTTCTTAGCTCTATAGGTTCTCAACATCTTTCTAGCAACCTTGTTGTCATTCCATTCGGTGCTACCAAGAGCTCTTATGTGGTTGACCAATGCCATGAGCCTATCAAACACGGATTGTGTTGTTTCATTTTGCAAGAATACAAATCTTTCCAATTCACCATGAAGTAACTCTATGTTGCCTTTTCTCACACTTTTATCTCCTTCAAATGATACTTTCAAAGTATCCCAAATTTGCTTTGCACTTTTCATTCCATTCACTTTTCTAAACTCATCCGAAGCTAAGCTTGACATAAGCAATACTACGGCTTGTGCATTTTGATGGAGGTTGTGCACTTCTTCCAGAGTTATCTCTCTATCTTCATTGGTAGGAATCATCACACAAACATCCACAACTTCCTAAAGTCTTACGGCTATTAGATGCATCTTCATCTTGTAAGACCAATCGGTGTATCTTGTTCCATTAAAGTGAGGTGGCTTGCCAATATTGACAGACGGAGTATGTAGTGTTGAACCTTTCATGATTTGTCCATAGTCAAAACTCATGTGTGAATATATTCCTTTTCCATGACCATGCTCACCGGCTCCAATATCACTAGCGGCATCTTTGTTTGCTTCATTCTTGTCACTAATATCATTCTTGCTACTTATTGCATCATCAACCTTCTTGCTCAATTCTTCCTTCAACTTGCTCATCTCATCTTGCATCTTTTTTATTTCATCTTGAAAGAGCTTGGCTTGAGCACTCATCAACTCTTCAACTATTTTCTTGGCCATTTCAACGGCAACGGCTTGCATCTTGTCGGTCTTCGACATTGTTTCTTCTCACGTGGTGAAACACAAAGAGAAGACCATGCTCTGATACCAATTGAAAGGGTCTAACAATACCTAGAGGGGGGTGAATAGGCATATCTAAAAATTTACTGCAAATGCTAAGTTCAAATCTGTCAGCCACTGCCGGAAGTCCCGACATTTGGGTCGGAACTCCCGACGTTGTCAGAAGTTCCGACGTAAACGTCAGTAGTTCCGATGCCTACGTGAACTACAAAAGCAGTGCTAAATTTAACTTTGCGGATAAATAATCTTACAACCTCACTTCCTAGTGGTTTGGTGAAGATGTTGGGTCACTCCCTTGATGCCGTAATGCCTCCAAACCGTAGATCGAGTCCAAACCCTAAAATAGGGATTTTGGAGACAAAGAGACAAACACATACAAGTAATCCCAAGCAATCACAACAACAAGAAGTACGCGGGACACAAGGATTTATCCCGAGGTTTAGCAACCCCACAAAGGAGCTCCTACGTCCTCGTTGTTGAGGTGACCACCAAGGTCAGAGTCTTTTTCCACCTCCTTGCCTCTCTCAAAGCGACCACAAAGGTCACTTGAGCTTTCCACTAAGAAATCGAAGGGTGATACAAACTTCCTAAGGCTCTTCCACAAGATGGAAGCTCTTGGGCAACGCCTAGCCGACTAAGGGCAAAGCCCTAAGAGTAATAGACACAAAATCAACTGACTTGGCGAAGAAATCAAGTGCTCAAGCTTTTCAAAGTTACGCTCTCACTTAATCCACTCTCCTTTCACTCAAACCCTAAGGGAATCGAAGATTAGAGCAAAGGGGGAATGAGAGGGGTGCTTTAGTTGCTTAGGAGCTGTTGAGCACAAAGTGAGTCAACTGTGAAATGAGTCCGTAACGGTTAGAAGTGAAGAGAGGAGTATTTATACTCCAAGTAAAAATCCAACCGTTCAGATCTACATCGGGCGTCCCAACGCAGATCTCGGGACTTCCGACATTAACAGAAAACACTATTCACAATGGGTTAGAAGTCCGCGGGTGTAAGTCAGTGTCGGAACTCTCGACAACCATCGGGACTTCCGACGGTCGGAACTCCCGACGTTCGTCGGGACTTCCGACGCGCACAGTTGAACAAACAGTCAGCACCACTGATGCCGGGACTCTCGGCTTGGGTCAAGTCAGTGTCGAAACTCCCGACAAACGTCAGGACTTCCGACGATCGTCGGGACTTCCGATGAGCATAGACAGCCAGCCAGTCAGAAGCAAGGGTGCCGGGACTCCTGGCTTAGGTCGAGACTTCCGACCATCGGGAGTTCTGACATACGTCGGGACTTCCGAAGTCCACAGACACAGAAAAATTATTCTATGTGTTCATGAAGTGCTAGAGTGCCTACCTTTTGATTTTATTTAAATGCTTGAGCACTCTATCTTCCTCAGACCAACTAAATTTGCATCCCTCTTTATAGTGCGGCGGATCCTAAACTCAAAATCAAAATTAAAACCTTTGGAGATCGTTTTGAGTTCTTCCGCCCTTACAACTTCAAGAATTGAGGGATACCATTTCATCTTTATCAACTCTTTGATTCGTTCACGGGACTAATAGCTGCGACATATCTCATTTAGATCACATTAGTCCCTAATTTGGATGTCATCAATACACCAAAACCCACATAGGGGGCAAATGCACTTTCAGATTCTATTAGGAAGCTTCATGTTAATATCCAAATCAAGTGGCCTATATAAGTATGTTATCTATAGATCCATCAACTGTAAAGATAAATGATTCTAAACTAATAGTTGTATTGAATATAGGAATGTTATTCCACTCATAACCGCGGATAGGTTTGATTGAAATAAAATGTTGAGTTTCTAAGCGAACCCTTGTGCTATTAGTCTTACTTTATATCTCACCACCACATTGTTTTCATTCCATTTTCACAAGAAAACCATTTGAATCCCACAAAAAGACTTTTAGAGGTGTATGTAACACCCTAGACTTTATTTTCCTAATTAGCAAATAATTTTCCCTTTTTATTCATTTTTTTTATGTTTTAACATAGGGCAAATAATATGTTTTTATGAAATTAAATATAAGGCTTGGAAATATTTTTGTTGCATACATGATGGTACATATTTGATTGCTTTGGTAGACTAGTTTTGCATGAAATTCAACTTGAAAACCGGTAAAAAGAAAAGGAATTTTGTTTATCTTCTTTCCCTTTTCTGCTTTTCAAACCAACAACTAATCTAGCTCAACTCGCTTTTTTTCTTTTTGAGTAAAATGCACCACATGTCCATTAACTTTTAGAGGGGTGTCATCTGGGTCCATCAACTATCAAAGTGCATTTTTGGGTCTCTAAACTTTTTATGTTATGCACCGCAGGTCCATACCAGTTCAAAAGCTTGATACTGTTTTATTGATCCCCTTCCCTTCTATAACTCTTTTTCATAATAGCCCCAGCAGAGAGAACCTGATCAAGTGGCCGCGCCTGCAGCCCTGTCGTTGCTGGGCCAGCGGACCAGCCACGACGTGCCCATGCAAGGCGGGCTCGAACCTGGGCTGGTGGCCGTGCCCGGTAGCCACATGGCCACACCATCGCCGAGCAAGCGGGCAGCCATGCGAGGCAAGCCACGTTGTCGCCGTGTAAGCCACCAGCACGCCAGGCAGCCAGGCTGTCGCTACCTAAGCAAGCAGGCGGCCGCGCAGAGTCGCCCAAGCCCAATCTCAACGTCCTCGCAACAATAGCCAATGCCGACAACTCATTCTACATAGGCTGTCTAAACAACATGAACGCGCGCGCGCCGCCGCCGCTACGTCCACAGGGTTCACCACGAACACCACCGACACCGCGCCCCGACCAGACGTACGGCCTCACGTAGTGCCATGCCGATGTGAACCCGTCAGACTGCCGCGCATGCCTTGATGGCTTGACGTAGGACATGGCCCGAGTGTGCCCTGGCCAAAAGAGCACCATACTCATCTACGACGCATGCTAGCTACAGCACTTCATTGTGAGCTTCTTCAGCGGCGGCAACGCGTCAATGGTGGTCTCCTTGGTGACCTCACAGAACGCGACGCAGCAAGAGCAGTTCACGGCGCGGCTTGGCTCGCTTAGGGCAACGTCACGGAGAGGGTAGCGTACGCATCCCCATGGATGTTCACGGTCGGCTCGGTCGCGGTGACACCATTTGTGAACGTCTATAGCATGGCGTAGTGCGCGCAGGACCTCGCCGGCAATGACTACAATCGCTGAGCGACTCACATTCTCTCTCTGTGGGGGCTATTTTGAAAGAGAGTTATAGAAGGGAAGGGGCTCAATGAAAAAATACTAAGCTCCCGAATTGGTATGGACCTGCGGTGCACAACATAGAAAGTTTGGGGAATCAAAAATGCACTTTGAGAGTTCATGAACCAAGATAACACCTCTCTAAAATTTAATGGACCTGTGGTGTATTTTACTCTTTCTTTTTCTTCCTCTAGTGCTCAGCTCTACCTGCTAGCTTAACCCATTCACTAGCCCATCTTTTTTGTTTTTCCTCACACTCCTCAACCGGCAAGGCTTCTTGGTCGTGCCCACGCACTCTCCACCTCGGCCTAGTAGTGGCCCAACAAGCTAGCCAACGTCGCCCGCATGTGTACAATTTTGTTTTTCCCCACGCTCCTCAGCTTGGCCTACCTTTTTAGCTTAGTCCTACCAGCATGCTCTCCTCCTCAGCCCAGCAGCAGCCCAACAAGCTAGCTAGCTCCACATCTTCATTGCCTCGTTGGCAGCCTGGCCACACCCATCAACCTCCACGCCATTTCATCTTCCACCTTCGTCCCTCCCACGGTCAATGCTGCAGTGATGGTGTCGCAGGGTCGAAACCGCGACAAACATTGTTGTTCGAGTCGGTGTCAGAGTACGTGTCTCCGATGGCTTGGGTGGACTCAAGAACACAAGAATCACAGAGAGGACGCGGTTTGGATCGATCGGTGCCCTACGTCCCGCAGCTGATGATCCTTGTACTCAAGAGCACCCAAAATTGGGGGTACAACAGAGTGTACAGGAGGAAGAGAGATTTGGTAGGGGGTTAGCCTAGTGCTAATCATGAGGTTGCCTCGCCACCGATGGAGCCTTCCCCTCGTCAGAGAGGAGGGAGACGACAGGTGCGGTGGAGGAGCTCTCGGTGCCCCTCTCTGGGTTGCTCTACTCTCGGTGCTGAGCAGGAGCAAATCGATGAGGAATGGAACGATCTGTCTGGGATTATCTCCCCCCTTCTAGGATCCGACCTTACCCCTTATATATAGAGATAGGTCGGGTACATGGTGGTTTGGGGGGTTGGACCTATGGTCTACATGCGCCGGAGTCTAGGAGGTCTTACAGTGGAGCTCTATGGACCGTGGCGATGCCGTGGAGCCAAAGAAGCCTTGGGCGTCGTCCGGCTAGCCTGTTCTAACACACTGAGTGTCAAGCTATGTTGGCTTGGACCAGTCTCCCCAAGGCGCACCTTCTAGAGTCTTCTTGGTGGCGAGGGAGGTTGGCTCGAGGGGTTGACGCGTAGGCCCGGAAGCCCCTAAGCCCCTAGAGGACGAGGAGAGCTTGTCTTCTTGTGTCACGCCCCATGCGTGACCTTGTCAAGGGAGTGGCCGGCAAGGGCGTGCCCAAAGTGCTGTGTCGAGGAGCCCCCGAGCCTCGATGGCTTGGGGCATGTCTTCTTGTGCCCGGGCCTTGGTTGGCGTCGTAGGCTGGGCAGGAGCCAGGGATAGGGCTCAGGTTCCCTATCGATCGGGAGCCTGAGGCTCGGGTTAGCCCTCGAGCCCTGAGCAGAGGCCTTGGCGTGCTCAGGCTCGGTCAAGTTCCTTAGTTTGAGGGTGCGCACAAGCATACCTAATGGGTATAGCCCCCGAGCCCCTAGGCGATCCTGGAGGGATCGGTTGGGGGTCTGTTCAGTTGGGAACCATAGATCTCGAGACTTAACATACCCATATGTTAGGATCTCGTCAGATGGCATCATCATAACGGGGCCTTATGGTTTTCCTTGAAGGATGCAATAGTAATGACAGTGCACCCCACGATCTCTCCCCTTCCCTTTGCCGACCTATATAGGGCCATAGCCTCGTGTCGCGTTGTTTCTTTTCATGAAACCCTAGTAGCACTGTCACCATAGCACTCCACCACCTCCTATGCTTAATTGACACCAATAACCCTTTCAGGAGCTACACGGTGAGGTAAGGAGTGGTTGAGGCCAATCTTGTTTAGTTTCATCTTGTTTAGTGTGTGCTATTACTCGTCGAACCTCCTTAGTTTGAGCAGGGCCGCCTCTACGTACTAGTGTCCACCGTTGTCCTTCTACTATCGTTGTGGACAAGTTTGCATAATCATGTACACCTTCTTAGGCATCTCGCAAGTGTCATAGAGAGTTCATCAAGCCACACCACCACCAAAGCCGTCTAGGTGCACAAACTCTCGCTTGACCCAACCAAGCTTAATGAGAAAAGTAGATGCATAATTTTTGCTCTCTAAACATTAATGGAGTCCTTAATCTTTAAATAAGACTTCCTAATCACTCCAATAGGCCAAATCACTCTTGTGGACTCAAGTATGTGTAGCTATCTACCCTTGCTTCCAAGAGAGCTTCAATGCACAAGAAGAGGGAGTATATATAAGCCAAGCGCCCAAAACTAGCGGTTGGAACTCCACTTAGCTGAAAAACAAACACTAGTTTTCTCCAGTGAAGTACGCTAGAGAATTCAGGTGGCCTCTAATAGACACAAATCCAAACCGTTACTATACAGACATTATCCAGCGAGAACTCCGGTGGTACACTAGAGAATTTGGGTGACATTGTTTCACCTTGGCCTTAAATGGAAAATTATAATATGCGAGCATTGCTACAAGCATCGCTATGACAGTATTTTTGGAGGTCGTAAATGTTTCAAGTGTGGTCTATGGTGTTGCCTTCAAGGCATTAGAGGTGGAATGATCTAAGTCTTGTTGACTTGAAGACTATGTCTGGCACTACTAACCACTCCGGTTGTTTTGTTCTTGCTTTGCTTTTGCGAAGGATGGCAAACTCATGTGGAGTGATTTCTCTTGGTCCCACCTTCTGGTTCCCCACCTTTGGGTTTCAATTTGGTTTTTTTGAAGGTTCTGTACCGCTTCACACTAGATAGCTTTGATTGTGTCCTTGCTGATGGATTCATTCTAAGGAGGGTTTGGAAATTAAGTTCTTGGTAGCTGATGTGATGAATGATTTCCTCTGTAAGATTGTTTCTTCACCGAACAAAAGCTTGAATGGTGTGAACTTGGTGGCTCTTGACTCGGAGATATTGTGTGACCAAACCACAACTATGAGTTCTTCTGGCTATTTTCCCTTTGGTAGCCTAGACAGTTTTTTTCTAGCAATGCCTAAGAGAATGATGTCGTTTGCCTTGTCTACTAAGCCGTTTGACTCTGGATCACTTAAAGATTACGATAATCTAGATTCTAGATAGCATTTGTAGAATCTAGCTATAGATAAAAAAAGATCCCCTAGAATAGTGGCAAAAGATGTTTAACACCCAATATCTCTAAATAGTAGAGTGGAGGTCGATAACTGGATTCTCATAGTTTGGTACTTAGTTTATATGAATCCTCTCAATCCATATGTTTGGGTCTTTTTTTTTAATGTTTTCACTCCAATACCATAACTTTACGAGATCTAAATAAGCCCTATCGTAGCAGCGATGGTCATCTTACTTTGCAACCATAGTCACTAAATAACTCGTTGCACGGGATAGCATCTTTAGCTTCGATAACTGCTCTCTTATTGCCACTACATTCCACAATAATACGAGCCAACACATGATGGTATTAATGTTCTACAAACATGTGACATTAACGCTCACAACCATTTTAACAGATTTGACCCCACGATCGAAGCCGTTTTGATCCATAATATTAGTATATACAATAGTCTATTTTCTTTTTGGATATAACTATTCATCGCTGACTCGTTGCAAAAGAAGTAATCTACCACCACAAATAACTTCTAAAAATATAACCATCATCATAAATCATGGCCAAACCGTGAGATAGATAATCATCGATGGCCGTAAACGACTGCCAAAATGTAAACAACCGTGGAATATAGCCAAGACAAAGAAACGAGCCAAACGTAGGCTGGAGAGACGGACAGGAGACAGGAGAGGGAAGGGGAGCTAAACCTAAACCCGATCCGATTATTCCACAGCCACCCTCCCCCGACTCCATTTCACCACACCTCTTCCCCCCCTCCCCTTCTTTCCGACTCGACTAGGGCGCCCGCGCACGCCGCCGCCCCCCTCCGCCGCCGCCGCAGCCGACGACGACGAGCGGACGGGAAACAGGGAGAGCTCTCGATCTCCGCGCGGGCCGTGGGGGCGCACGCACGGCGCGCGTGGCGGCCTCCCCGGTCGGGGGTCAGATCCGAGCTGAATCGGGGAGATTTCCCGGCCAGGTGAGCATTGCGGCGCGGCCCCTCCCGATCTAGAGACGGCTCGCTCGGTCTGGTAGGCTGGGTTCCCTCGCGAGAACGGGTCCGGCGCGCGCTTGGATTGGGTTGGGTTTGTCGGGCCCTGTTCCAGGCTCCCAGTCAATTCGTTCGTTCATTCGGTGGTGGTTTCGGAGGCAGCTGCAGTGGGTAATTCTTGCGGTTTCGGAAAGTAATCCAGCTCCGATTTATGATTTATCATGTATGGTTTGATCCCGTGGAGGCTTTCAGTTTTTATGTATTGTTTGATCCCCTGGAGGCTTTCTTCAGCTCCTTTGACGCTAGATTATTGCTTTTGGATAAGACTAGTCACTTCCTCTTGAAATTCGAGGAGGTTTTGCGGTCAGGAATGGTGTTACGGGGATTAGAAAGCATTCCTGATATCATGAGACATGAATTCACTCTTTTGGATGTCACTTTTGCTCCAATGGTGTCTTGAATATGTATGTGATTCCAGGGGTTCGATTGCCATTTCCTTTTTGTTGTCTCATTGTCTGCATTGCCTGCTTGGTACCATGCATGCTTTTGCGGCCACTAGGCACGAGATCCATGGATCAATGACTTATGTAGACTGGCTAGTTAGCAATTGTTTGTACTGTCTACAAAGCTTATTACTTTTGGGACCTATCTCTGTAGCCTCGCTTTTGGATTTCTCCTTTTTTTAATCTCTGGTCGTCTAGCAAAACAGAAACTTACCATTCTAGTTTCTTGAAACTGCAGGAAGGAAAACGACAAGTGCAACGAAGCTGTACTTGTTCAGGCGACAGGATAATGGCTGGCACTTTGACTGAGGACAATGGTGCAGATGCTAGATCCTCATCAACTGAAGAGATGCCAAGTGATCAACAGAGTCATTCTGGGGATTCTTTAGCTGAGTGGAGGTCAAGTGAGCAAGTTGAGAATGGAACACCATCCACTTCACCAGCATACTCAGACACTGATGATGATGACTGTGGTATGTTTTCCAACTCTTCTCACATTTGTCAGTATCTCTTCCTTGCAAATGCTTTTAGCTAGATCTTTCTAATCTTCCTTCAGATGTTATGATATTATGTGGACCAGCTAGATTTATCTATTCCTAGGTAATTTGTTCCATGAGGAGTCTCAACTAAATTGGTTAAGGTACTACTTAACCCATTTAGGTATGATTCAGTGCAGTCTAAATGTCTAATTACTTGCCCATGGAATAAGATGATACCTTTAGATACTTGTATCGCCCTTAGGAAGTTTAGTTTTTCACTGCAGTTGATTGGGTCAATTTTTTAGGTTTAGGATAACTAGCTTCTTGAGGAATCAGGAGCATTGTTGAAGCCTTGTACCAATGGATCATTCATTGGTTTCGCACGGGCAAGAACAGTAGATGTAGAGATGTACTAAAAAGATGATAGCTGTGATACTTGTCATGAATGGTCTAAAAAAGTGAGTGTGTATAGGGAGACTGTCCTGACTTGTGACTTGTTTGGTCGTGGGGTCTGTCTGTGGTAGATAAATCTTGATCACTAAATGCTTTTTCTTACCTATTAAAATAGTCCTGCTGCAGGAGACTTTGAAGTCAAGTTGATTTTTTTCCTGTTATCCTGTAAGTCAGTAGCAGGTGTTGACAGCAGCAGGCTAAGTACAATCCACTGAACTATTGTGGCAGAGTTAGGTTTGTAGTATCAAGTCGCTTTGTCAAACCGACTTAATCCTCTGCACTATAACTATAAGCTAGTGTAACATAAAAGGCTGCCTTGTGAGTTGCAGCACCAAAAGCTATGTCTAGTGTGCAAGAGATTTCCAACAATCCCAATATCAGTTATTTAGATCAACTTGGGACAACCCCAAAGGCACCCCTTATTTGTAACTGGAGGGAGTATTTAGCTTTTTGTGTTTTGTGTGAACATTACTGAGTTGGACATATTTTTTCTTAAAGTTGGCTTGTAAAAATGAGATGATGATTATCCTAGTTTTTATTCTACTGGATTACTGTTTCTGATAAGCTGATTTATATGGTCTGTGCATTTCAACCTTTGCAATATTAAAGATTTTGGCATCAGTTGGTGCTTGGCCTAGTAATTCCATTGTGTATTTGTCTTGTATAGGACCTAGGCCTTCTGAGCTTTATGGGAAGTTTACATGGAGAATTGATAATTTCTCCCAAATCAACAAGAGAGAGCTAAGAAGTAATTCCTTTGATGTTGGTGGATTTAAGTGGTATGGTCTTATTGTCATTAATTGGACCGTTTCCTTTTTATGTTTCTACTGTGCTGTGTCTGGGCTTCTTACTTGCCTGCTATTTGTGATTTGGCTATTATTCCCACTGTACCTAAAAGAAAGTCATTATAGATTGTCTTAAGTCAAATATCCTATCCTATTGATCAAGTTTGTAGAGAAGTGTATCGACATTTATGACACCAAATAGGCATACCACGAAAATATATTTCATGATATATATATATAATAATACTTATCTGGTACTATAAATATAGATATTTTTTCTGTTGTATAAATTTGGTCAAACTTAAGATGATTTGGTTTAGGACAAAATAGAATGACTTTCTTTTAGGGACGGAGGGAGTTGTTTCTAGTGTCTTTGCAAGGATATAGCTGTTAATCAGAGAAGGTGTGAACACAACCAGTTTGTTTAATTTTCAGCACAGTTTCCATTGTTTGCATGTTTTATTTGAACTATAAATTCTGAAGGTTTCCACTGTTTCCACTGTTTGCACAGTTTCCACTGTTGTGACTAGAGTTCGAACAAGTGATGGAGACACGGATGACTTCCCGATTAGGATAGGACCACATCAAGGGTCAGCTTTGAACCCTTATTTGTTTGCCTTAGTGATGGATGAGGTCACAAGGGACATACAAGGGGACATCCCTTGGTGTATGCTTTTCGCGAACGATGTAGTGCTAGTTGATGAAAGCCGAATAGGAGTGAATCAGAAACTGGAGTTATGGCGGGAGACTTTGGAGTCCAAAGGTTTTAGACTCAGTAGAACTAAAACTGAGTATATGAGATGTGACTTCGGCACTACTACTCGGGAGGAGGAAGATATTAGTTTGGAAGGTCAAGTAGTGCCTAGGAAGGATACCTTTCGATATTTAGGATCGATGCTACAGAGAGACGGGGATATTGATGAAGATGTTAGCCATAGAATCAAAGCAGGGTGGATGAAGTGGCGGCACGCATCTGGTGTCCTATGTGACAAAAGGGTACCACAGAAGCTAAAAGGCAAGTTTTATAGGACGGCGATTAGACCTGCTATGTTGTATGGTGTAGAATGTTGGCCTACGAAAAGGCGACATGTTCAACACATAAGTGTCGCGGAAATGCGTATGTTGTGTTGGATTTGCGGTCATACAAGAAGGGATCGAGTTCGGAACGATGATATACGTGATAGATTAGGGGTAGCACCAATTGAAGAAAAGCTTGTCCAACACCGGTTGAGATGGTTTGGACATGTCCAACGGAGACCTCCAGAGGCACCGGTGCGTAGTGGAATCCTAAGCCAGGATAGTAACGTGAAGAGAGGCAGAGGAAGACCGAAGTTGACTTGGGTAGAGGCAATAAAAGGAGACTTGAAAGGATGGAATATACCCAAAGACTTAGCCTTAGATAGGAGTGCTTGGAAGACAGCTATTCACGTGCCTGAACCTTGATTGCTTCTGCTGTGTTTCAACTCTAGCCTACCCCAACTTGTTTGGGACTTAAAGGCTTTGTTGTTGTTGTTGTTGTATAAATTCTGAAGGTTGACCATCCATTTGAAAAGTGATTGAACAGCTTATGTTGAAAAGAAACTAGTCCTGAGCACAGGTAAACCTTGTGAGTTGCCTGATTGTTGAATAGTCTCATTTGGTGTCACAGACTGCATCTGTCAACAGTTGAACTCACTGGCAGCTGATCAATTAAGCTGTAATTGGTGTTCTGCCTTCTCATGGTGATGCATTTTGCCAGCAAATCGTAATTTTATCATTTATAGTCATGGAACCATTGTAATAGCAAAAGTAGCATTTTCTCTACTGGTGTCCATTTCTGTTGACATGTTTCCTATGTGAATATTTTTTGGGGTCACCAAAGCCAAAGTTACTTTTCTTGGAGTCTTGAGCATACTGTATTCTGTTTCCTTTTCAGTTTGTGTTTACAAAGTTCGTTTTCATGTTGCCTTAGTTCTTGCATACTGAAGAACAAAAAGAAGAAAGTGCTGTTCTTTGTCTTATTTTTATATTTAAGTACACATGGAATAAGCCAATTGGGGACATGAGCAGTTATGCATATAATTTTGTTGCCATTTTTTTGTTTGGTACGTCTTTTTCAATTTGATATTTTAATTTGCTTTTAGTTTTTATGCTTATATAGTTTCTGCATCATATTTTGAGATCTATCATGTGTTTTTCAGGTATATCTTAATTTACCCACAAGGATGTGATGTCTGCAATCACCTCTCACTCTTTCTTTGTGTTGCCAACCATGATAAACTACTCCCAGGTAGATGCATAATTTGATGCATTGTATTTGACTCACTTCAGTTTGTGACTCCTCTATACATCTTCAATATGATTTGCTTTTATTCAGGATGGAGTCATTTTGCGCAATTTACAATAGCTGTAATTAATAGAGACCCTAAGAAATCTAAGTATTCTGGTGAGTTCAATGAACTACTATCTTGCTTTCCTAGTGCCTAGAGCTAAAAAAGGAAGCTTTGGCTTGCCTTCTGCAACTGTAGTTTATGGAAAGTAGCATTTCAGATACACTGCATCGGTTTTGGAAGAAAGAGCATGATTGGGGGTGGAAAAAGTTTATGGAGCTGTCAAAATTACATGATGGCTTTATTGTTGAAGATGTTCTTACCATCAAAGCCCAAGTTCAAGTTATCAGGTATCTGTTTTCTTTGCGTCTTACATTCAACGCAAGCATCAATTATTTTCAAGTGGGAGATATCTGTTTGCTTTGCATAACCATGTCTGCTTCTGCATTCTAATATTTGAGGGAGAAGACAGACCGTCCATTTCGTTGCCTTGATGGCCAGTACCGAAGGGAACTAATTAGGGTGTATCTATCAAATGTGGAACAAATATGCCGGCGCTTTATTGATGAAAGAAGAAGCAAGCTTAGCAGGTTGATTGAGGATAAACTGGGGTGGTCCAGGTTAGAAAACTTCTGAACGACACGTTAGTGTTTTATGACCAGTCTCATTTCCAAGCCTTTTTTTTAATTTTTGTTTCTTTGGCGTATTGTAGTTTCAGTGGATTCTGGCTAGCAATGGATCCAAGTGTGCGTCGATACATGACAAGGGAAAAGACTGAAACTATATTGAAAGTTCTAGTGAAACAATTCTTTATAGAGAAAGAAGTTACATCAACCTTGGTAATTGACTCACTATATAGCGGACTTAAGGCACTTGAATACCAGAGCAAGAACAAAAATGGGATACCTAAACTAACAGAGACAGATGCTCGGAGCACTCCAATGGTACTTATTGATCAGGACATGTTTGTTTTGGCTGATGATGTGATACTTCTGCTTGAAAGAGCTGCATTGGACACACTGCCACACCAACCATTGCCTACAAAGGATGATAAAAGTTCACAAAATCGCACAAAGGTAGGCTTGTTTCTTTGACCCCTTGCACATTGGTTTATAAGGTATTAAGGTTAACGTCCATCCTAGGGGTTTCCAACTTGTAAGCAGTGGACTAGGACAGCTATTTACTGATGTGCTTTTTTTACATGTTCAATTTCAAAATTGAAAACAGTTTCATCATGGTGGGCATTTTATGTTGTGCAGACTGCAAAGGTCCACAGTTTTTCAGATCTTGTTCATATTAAATTAAAAATTATTTTCACAAAATGAACTTAACATTCCTACACCTTTCAGTCATGGCGTGTATCTGCGTTTACTGATTGAGTTACTGCTGCTGCTGCTGCTGCTGTTGTGTGTGTTTTCCTGCTTTGTGTTTGTGTTGGTGTTTTCTTCCTTGATATAATGACCGGCAGCTCTTCTGCCTATTCGAGAGGAAAAACACACTCACTCCTATGCAGTATTGCTCTGAAATGGGGCCAGGACTTAGGAATCGTCTATGATTTGTATCTTAACGAGTTATGAACTGAAAAAGAAGAGCATGCATAATCTCCATTTCCTTACCCAATTTATCTCTCCATGAATTTTATCCTACTGATGTATGGAGCCCTAACAGATGCTCTTGTTACAGGATGGCAACTCAGGTGAGGAGTTCAGCAAAGATTCTATTGAGCGTGATGATAGACGGCTTATAGAGCTAGGCTGGAAGACATTGGAGCTTTTTGCCTTAGCTCATATATTCAGGTAAGCAAACTTTTCTAGATGATTGTTCCAATATTTGGTCCACAAATGCATACTCTGGTCATATGTTAATGTCAGCAACATAAATTGTTGATTCTCAGTGGTGCATGGTTTGTTTGAGATGCCTTTTTTTTATGGTGCTTGTTTTATATGTTAGCACATAGCTGAAGAAGTTCTACTCCCGTTTGTGTAAAGTAAATTGTTGTATCAGGTTATGATAGTATGTTTTAAAATTATTTTTCTTGGGTAAACATAAATCTTCTTGATGAAATCTGTGAGTTCAAATCCCACTCCAGTTATGGTTGTGCATACGCATCTTACTTTATGAAGTCTTGAAACAGCCGAATAGAAGTGGCGCATCAAGAGGCTGTGGCTTTGAAGCGTCAAGAGGAACTCATTCGTGAAGAGGAAGCCGCTGGGCTAGCTGAAATTGAACTTAAGGCAAAGCGTAGTGCTGCTGAAAAGGAAAAACGTGCCAAGAAAAAACAGGTTAACATTTATTTTCTGGTGCAAGCATGTCATCCCCATCCTATTAATAGATTAATAGTACTCCTTTTACACTTTCTTTTCTGGCATGTTTTATTTATTTTGTATATGAAATTAGTGATTTCGTTGTTCCTAGTCCTCACGTTTTTCTTTAGTTTGTTTTTTGAATGTACTAATGATGATAAGTTATGTAGTATCCTTTTTGTATTTGTTGAGGAGTTTTATAATGTTCTATATCTCTCTAGGCAAAACAGAAGAAAAATAGTCGAAAAAGTAACAAGGGAAAAAGTAACAAGGGAAAAAGTGGCAAGTCCGACATCAATAAGGAAATACTTATGGACAGCAGTCCTTCAGATGATAGAATCCTGGATGATTTTTCTGGACAAACGGAAGAAATGTCCTCAAATGCTGACAACCCTGAAGAAGTTTCTGATATATCTGACAGCAGAGACGATAATTCAGATGTGCTTCATGTTGATATTGAAGACCGTGAATCTAGCCCTGTTAATTGGGAGACAGATGCTTCAGAAACTCAAGCTACAGTTCCTGGAAGTAGTGAGGTGCAAAATGACCATGCAGGGAAGAGGACCTCTACTGTGGATGATAGCTCATCGACTTGTTCATCAGACTCAGTCCCTTCAGTTACCGTGAATGGATCATATACAGGAGGTGCCTGGACAAGCGTCAGATCCTCATCCAATAGGTATATCTTCATGAGCTCCTCTATCTTACTATAGATTGGTATTGATCATGCTGTATTGTTGATTCAGGGGAAACAACCGTAGGAATAAGGATACTGAAGCACGGGCAGGATTTGCACAAGGTGGATCAAGTTCGGCGCATAATGGTTTTATAGGATCTGGCAGCAATGCCTCTGGCCACTCAAAGGAAAGACATGAACCTGAGGTATACATATAATGCTTGTTTCATCGAGGATTTAAAATGTGCCATGAAGCAATCCTTTTTTTCCCTAATTCTTCCTTAAGATAAACTTGTGTTGTAGAAAAGTCTTCTCTTCCAGGTTTTTTTTGCATCATCTATTTGTGTTCAACTTGGTTCAATAAGCATAAAAATTAATTCTTTGCAGGATGATAAAGTTGTCTTGCAGAGGAAGCAACATGCACAACGGCACATTGATGTCATTAGCCCCTCCAAGTCAAGAATGGCTGACTCTTCATTTTCTTCTGCGAGCCCTGTTAAGAAGCAACCTAACTTGTCTCGTCAACCAAAATTTTTGCTAGAAAGCACCAATAGTTTGAATCACCGCGCAAGCGAAGTTTCAGGCGCTGTGACTGCCACTACACCAGCAGGTGCCTCTTCAACCCCGGCAGCTCGGTTAGTTTCGAATAAAGGACCTGTATCCAGTGCTGCAGCCCAGAATGAGAAGCCACTTCCAGTTACAAGTAGACCCCTGCAGGTGCTTGTACCATCCAAATTGGAAGCGCAGAGACAGGCTTCCCTAACTGGCAGTGCAACTACTCTGGTCGTTTCAGTATCAAGGCCCTTGAGTGCCCCACAAGTCCCTGCAGCAAAACAAAGTGCACCAGTCACTTCAACAGCTCAGAATGCACCTCTTCTTTCTCGTTCAATGAGTGCTGTTGGGCGGTTGGGAAATGAACCCTCTGCGAATGTTCCTAGTTTCATTCCCCGTTCACGAACATATCGCAATGCCATGATGGAGAAAAGTTCTGGTGGCGGAAGCAGTTTCACACATCAGCAAGGTTCATCCGAGCAAACAGTTGCACTATCGCAATCGATGTTTACATCGCAACCTTCCGTTCTGTCATCAGAGACCTTGTCTAGGAAAGAGGAAACGTCATTGAGGCCTGGGTTTACATTTGGGACTGTAAAGCCCGAGTCACTGAACCCATATCAGGGCAGAGAAGAGAACTCACAGCAAGCGAGCAGCAGCAGCAGCAACAGTAGTGATTGTACGCCATCGAGTTCGAACATCAGAAGCGAGATTGCGAAGCTCAATTTGAATGGAAGATCACGAAGCAAGCAACTGTTGTCAGAAATTTCTACCAGATTTACTCCCTATCAGCCACAAGGCTTGGTCGCTGATGAGTTCCCACACCTAGACATCATCAACGACTTGTTGGATGAAGAGCAGAGTGACAGGAGAAGGGTTCTTCAACCTGGTTTTGTTCAACAATTCTCTATGCCTAATGGTGCCAGCACACCTGATTATGGCTTGTTTGGTGAGCCATACTTGTTTGACCAGTCCGAGCAATACTTTGACGAGGAGCCTCCAAGGTTTTACAGTCCATTGAGCAGTGCTCCTCGGAGGCTGAGAGACCGGAGCTATTCACACTTTGATCTCCCTTCATACTCCAGCAGCAACCAGTTTGATGATCTGATGATGAGTCAGTGGCCATACAGCCGCACTGACATCTCCATGCCTAGTTTTGGGTCAGACACAAGTGGCTACCCGTACCAGGTGCAGGATTTCCCGAGTTCAGCGAATGGAGCAAGCAGGTACCCATCGTACCGCCCTGCCAATGGGCATTGAGAGTTTTAGTGATTGCATTGATAATAATGTGTGGTCGAGTCCATGCTGTTCGCTTCTGAGCTGAGTGTAATTGTAATAGTTCCCCATAGCAGTGATATAAAGAATGGTTCCTCAGTTTCCTTGTTAAGTCAATAGTTATATCCTTTTTCCCCTTTTCTATAGTTCAGTTTTGCCCAATGGTAATAAATCTAAGTCGGTTAAAATGATCTGGCTAATCTAGTCAATCGTGTTCTGAAATGTGTATGATGCAAGCAAATGGTAGGGTGTTTTTAAGCCATGCCATTGCTTGAGCTGATGCTACATTGACTGGGAGTATCTCTTGTTTCTTCCTCTGACGAGTGACGAGGTGTTATTGATCGTCCCGTGTTCTCTTTGTATATATCAGAGTAAATTCTGGGAATAGCCCATGGATATAAACTAATGATCTGTTGCACCGTCTGAACTTTTGAAGGTATGGTTGATTATGCCATGGATGGATAAGCTATAAAGTAAAATGCGATAGGGTCACTGCGTTTTGTACCATCTTTTTATTTTCTCGAACTGTTTTGTGCCATCTTTTTTTTTTCTGAATGATCATGCCATCTTTTTTTGGGTACAATGTACAATTTTTTTTTTTTTTTGCTGTAACAAGCAAGACGTGTAAATTCAAAATTTCTGTTCCAGTTTAGATAGAATTATTATTGCTAGCATATCCAAATCTTGTGTAGGGTACAATTGGTGTTGCTGATGCTTTGTGTGTTCCTCTTCCGCATAAACTGAGAGCAACGCCAGCCACATAATTTTTGTTCCAATTTAGGGGGCTCATTATTGCTTGCGTATCCAAATCTGGTGTGCGGTACAATTGGTCTTGCTGATGCTTTGTGTGTTCCACATAAACTGACATAAACTGAGAGCAACACCAGCCACCCAGGAATAGCGGAGAAATTCCCATTATCGGGCATAAAATAGTGATTGTAATTGATTCTTGTAACTAGATCGGCAAGACGGGGAAAATGACCTACATCGAGCTTGAAAGAAAAATCTGCAGCGGACATAAAAAAGAATACTTGTTGAATCTAAAGAAGAAGAAGAAAGTACTGCAGCAGGCTGACGCTGATCTTTTGCTAGTAGCAAATAGATTGGAGTTAGATCTAGCCTCAGGAGAAATACGGCACTCATCAAATTGATTCTGAATCCCATCGACTTCCATCTCGCATCGTGTTCGTGTCCTCACAACTGGAGTCGAGCCAATCCAAGGATAGGTCTTGACTCATTGGCAATGAGGGCCTGGCATTGTACTTGAGCACAATAATATCCAATGGAAATTTTTCTATAGTAAAAATTCTTTACATGCAATTGGCATGAACTTAAATCCCTTATTGACCACCTAAAAAAACGTTATTCCCATAGATACTATTTTGTGCTAAACTGTAATCCTTTCCATAGGTAATTGATTGAGTAAGCATATGAACATCGAGATGTTAGTATTGTTCTACTAGTTATTCTCAAATCATAGAGGTGATCACAATAAGCGAATGGGAGGCTCGGCGAGGAAGAAGGTGGCGGCGATGGATCTTTGATCGAGAAACGGATGGTGCATGCAGTCTGCTGTGTGTGTTGCTCTGTGTGTGGGTGATGTGGATTGCGTGGTTGCTGGCTGGTACTGCTTGGTGAGCTAGCTGGCTGCACACGTGTGCTCGACTACGAATGGGGGCCGGATATGGGCTTGGTTCGGTCTAGCTCGAGCTGGCTCGTTAGGCTAACGAGTCAGTTCGGCTCGGCTCGTTAATATTACGAGTTAGAGGGACAGCTCAGCTCGGTTCGTTTAGCTCGCGAGCTACTAAAAAATAGGACATACATGTTTATAATGTTCATGCCATAATAATTTCAGAAGTTGACGTTCACCATTATACAACCATACATGATTAATACATATCAGTTTCATCAAAAGTATCAACCATGCAACATAGCTGGTCCATCCATGATCCATGCAGTTCCAGCATACATACTAGTGGCTTGCCACCACATATTTAGAAAAATCCACAAATTCAATGTCAGCATCATCATCTTCTCCCTGGAAAACAATTCATAAATCAACATTTAAGTACCACAACCATTATAAAATTAAAATTTATATGAAACGGCTGAAAATAAGGATTACATATCAATGTAATAAGTATACATTTCTAGGTCAGCATCATCATCTTCTGGATTTATGGTTATGGGCTGATGGGTCTCAGCTCGTTTAAGCTTGTGAGTAGCTCGCGAGCTGGCTCGTTAAAACAGCGAGCTAGATTTCCAGCTTAGCTCATAAAAAAGTTAAAACGAGCCAAACCGAGCCGAGCCGAGCCAAGCCGGACACAAGTCGAGCGAGTTGACGAGCCACTTTTATTTTCTCCCGCACTAAGGGCAAGTCTGCCAGATACTACTCACACGTGCTCCTTTCGTTCCCTTTTATCTTGCGTGAGAGGAGAGTTTTCAGGTACCAAGATACTATTTACTGTCCCTTGCAATTAACACTTTGCTGTTTTTCCTCCGTATTGTTCTCTACTAAAATATAGCAGCGAGTGCATAAAACAGCCATGCATGCATGCACGCACGCAACGCTCCGTGTTTTGACTAGGCGTAGTAATGACTACTACCCTCGTTACGTCAGCCCGCACCTGTTGTGTTATTGTGGCCAAACCAAAAAAAGAAAAAGAAAAGAAGGTTGCCTGCCAGATAAAAGGGAACTGAGGGAGTAACTAGACCTCAAATGAATAGATTTGTCTGAAGTTCCAACTTCTAAGGTTGCATATTAGTGAACTAATCTATATCATGCGTTTAGTTGGAAGACAAAATGATATTTTTGATGTACAGCCAAGACTATCAATATATGATTAACAATGGCGTCAAATAAATTAAAATATAACATATAGTGTGGCATTGATTAGACGACAGATAAGAATAAACTTTTAGCCAATGCCTAAAAATTTAGAATAGATAAACAGACCAAACTTCTATTTCTTTTAATTTTAAAGAAGGACAATAATATATTTGTTTGAGCCGAGATCGAGAACCAAGAGAATTTTGATACTTGGCACGGAGTTACCCAACACAAGTTGGGTACCCAAAAAGCCCAACTCCATGGATGGCAAATCGGGAAATGACCCAGCGATCCGCAGCCCGGAGGCCCTGGCTTTGACCTAAATACCCCTCCCCCGCCGCCCCCCGTCTTCGACCATTGCCCCTCGCGGCCTCGCCTCGCCTTCCCCCAATTTCTTTCCACGCCTCTTCCTCTCTTTGCCCTCGAGCCACTCCCCCTCCCTGCCCCTGCGCGGCCTTCAAATCCACCCGCTGTTTCCCCGCCCTCCCCTTGGCGCGCAGCTCCGGAGCGCCGGGCGCCGCGGCGCCGTGCGGTGGGTGGGCTCTGCTTCTTGGATCTCGGGCGGGACTGACTGGCCCGTCGGTCCCGTCGCTCTCTCGGCGATTCCGAATTTCCGATTGCTTGCTTGCTGATGGCTGTGGCTACTCCCGGTGCGATGGCTGCGTGAAGGTTGGATTGGGTCTGTCTCCTGTCGGCGACGGGATTGGTCTTGGCGAGGTTCCAGAAGCCGAATTGCTCTGCTGCTGTGTCTGTTGGGACTGGATAGCCGCCGGCGCCGCTGCGATTTCCTTTCCGGTGAGCTCTCGCGATGCTCCTGCCTTTGTTCCTGGATCTTGTCCCCCATGGGTTTCATCGCCTTTCAATTCGACTCGTTTGGTTGATGCTCTTTGCTGTGTCAGGCACTCTGTTTCTTGGCGCGGTGATACGCAGATATGGCGAGCCACGAGCTGGTCCTTGGGCACGGGCAGGACGCGGAGCTGGCGCTGGGGTCGAGCCACCACGACTTCGGCCAGGACCACGGGCTGGGTCTCGGCCACGCACACGACCTCGACCTCGGCGGCCACGCGCACGACCACGAGCTCGTCCTGGGCCAGTCGCAGGAGCACGACCACCAGCTCGTCCTCGGGCACCACCACGATGACGACCACCAGCTCGTCCTCGGGCACGACCATCACCACCACCACCACCACGGCCACCACGCCGGCGAGCTGGCTCTGAGGCAGGGCCATGAGGGGGACTCTGGGGCACTGGAACTGGAAGTGCAGGGCCAGCACCATGACGAGCTTGACTTGTCGGAGAGCCACGAGCTGACGCTTGCCGAGACGCACCACCTGGGCGTTGATCAGAATCTTGACCAGCTCTCACTCGAGCAGGCTCATGAGCTCGCGCTGCAGCCACATGATCTCTCCCAGGGTCCTCTTGCGGTCGCTCCTGTTGTCCAGTCACGGACCATGGTTGTGAGCCCTGAGTTTCAGCTCACAGTGGGGCAGGAGTTTCCAGATGTTATGAGCTGCCGCAGGGCCATCCGCAACACTGCCATCGCCTGCCACTTTGAGATACAGACGGTGAAGTCTGACAAGAGCCGCTTCACCGCTAAGTGTGCTGCTGAGGGCTGTCCGTGGCGTATACATGCAGCAAAACTCCCCGGTGTGCCCACCTTCTCCATCAGAACCATACATGACAACCACAGTTGTGTGGGGATCAACCATCTTGGCCATCAGCAGGCATCTGTTCAGTGGGTTGCAAACACTGTTGAAGAGAGGCTCCGTGAGAACCCACAATGCAAGCCCAAGGAAATTTTGGAAGAAATCCACAAGGCCCATGGGATCACACTATCCTACAAGCAAGCTTGGAGAGGTAAGGAGCGGATCATGGCTGCGGTTCGAGGGTCTTTTGAGGAAGGATACCGTCTCCTGCCTGAGTACTGTAGGCAGGTGGAAAGAACAAATCCAGGAAGTATAGCTCGAGTCTATGGGAACCCAGATGACAATTGCTTTCGGCGACTCTTCATATCATTCAATGCATCAATATTTGGTTTCGTCAATGCATGCCGTCCACTTATTGGGCTTGATAGGACCCTTCTGAAAAACAAGTATCTTGGTACCTTGTTTCTTGCCACTGGTTTTGATGGGGATGGTGCTCTCTTTCCTTTGGCATTTGGCGTGGTTGATGAGGAAACTGATGATAACTGGGTGTGGTTCTTGTCTGAGTTGCATGAGTTGCTGGAGAAGAACACAGAGAACATGCCAAGGCTCACCATCCTGTCAGATAGACGGAAGGGCATTACTGATGGAGTTGAATTCAACTTCCCAACTGCATTCCATGGGTATTGTATGCGTCATGTTAGTGAAACCTTCAAAAAGGAGTTCAACAATCCAGTGCTTGTCAACCTTCTCTGGGAAGCTGCTCATGCACTGACTGTGATAGAGTTTGAAACTAAGCTGCTAGAGATAGAGGACACGTCACCAGAAGCTGTTGTTTGGATAAGGCACTTACCTCCTCGTCTTTGGGCCACAGCTTACTTTGAGGGGACAAGGTATGGTCATCTAACAGCAAATATCACAGAGTCGCTAAATTCCTGGATACTGGATGCCTCTGGCCTTCCTATAATTCAGATGATGGAATGCATCCGTCGCCAGCTGATGACTTGGTTCAACGAGCGACGCGAAGCAAGCATGCAGTGGAACACAATCCTTGTGCCTGCAGCCGAGCGCCAGGTGCAAGAGGCCATTAAGCGTGCACGGGGCTACCAGGTGGCCCGGGCCAACGAGGCGGAATTCGAGGTCATCTCAGCTCACGAGGGAACAAACATTGTGGACATCCGCAACAGGTGCTGTCTGTGCCGGGGGTGGCAGCTCTATGGCGTGCCGTGTGCCCATGGTGTGGCGGCGCTCCTCTCCTGTAGGCAGAACGTCCACCGCTACACCGAGAGCTGCTTCACGGTGGCAACATACCGCAAGACATACTCGCAGACCATACACCCGATCCCAGACAAGACCCTCTGGAATGAAACGGCAGATCATGAAACAGCAGATCAAGGACAGGCTGACGAGATCAAGGTGCAGATGATCATCAACCCACCGAAGTCGCTGAGGCCCCCAGGACGGCCGAGGAAGAAGAGGGTACGAGCGGAGGATCGCGGGCGAGTCAAGCGGGTCGTTCACTGCAGCCGCTGCAACCAGACTGGACACTTCAGAACCACATGTGCTGCTCCAATATGAACAATGGCATGATGATGGTGCAAAATACCACTGCAACCACTTGAGAACTTCTTTGTTATTATTAATTATAGCTGCAGTATTCCTGTGACAAGTTAGTGTCTACTTGTGCAAGTTTCTTGCTTGCAGATGGTCTTCTTTGGTTATTATACTTGGCTACTGCTGTTGTTCTAGCATTAGTAGTTGAATAATGTCAATTTCAAGTTTGTTTCATAGCACTGGAAATCTGCAATGACTTTTTTTTAATAAATACCATCAAAAGAAACTGTGTGTAAAATACTGGTCCAAAGATGGCATTGTCTTCAGTTTAGCAAATCCCAATTTTGGCAAACGGTTCCGGGGGAGGAGCAACGTGTCGTAATAATTGCTGCTTGTTCTTCTAATTTTGTCACCAAATTTCTTTTGCTCAGATCTTTCAAATAGCTGTGGTTACTGTTATGCTGTATTTAATCCCTGACGAGAAAACTTAAGACAAAACGTAAGCGCAGCAACATCAGATTCTGACAAAATTCACATCGATGATACATGTACATTCTGCATGTTACAATACACAAGTTTCTTGTAATAACCAAAAAAAGGAGAGAACAAAATCAGCTCACCATTTACAAACTACATCAACGATCAGTACAAAATCAATCATATGCTCGGGGTCAGCTGAGCTTCCGCTACTTGTGGTGTCTGAGTGTCTAACCCGGGAAACTGGCCGATATCATGTCCTTCAACTGCATTTAGGTCCTCCTGCAGACCAATCGCAAACTCTTCAGGTCGATCTCCGTTGCTCACAAAGTAGTCAGCTATCTGAATTATCATCGCAAAAAAGAAAGCTATCTGCATTAGCAATTGAACTAACATTTATTTTCTTTTAGTCAACTATAATAAGCTTCTTATCAGCAACAAAGATGTGCTATAGAATGTTCTAAAAATAGCAAAGGATATCTGAATTTTACATGGTTTGCGAGCGACATCCCGCTTAAAACAGCCGCTTCTATGCTTGAACCAGTAAGCCAGTCACCGCAGATGCCTGCTCGCCCTAGGGGATCAAATATGCATGAAACTCCTGGAGTGTTCATGGGCAGAGCTGCACCCCTGTGATTTCAACGATAATTCATACTCGTGTTTTAACTTAATGGAGAAGTAGAAGTATAAAAGATATAAGGAATGGATTTGTTATACCATAACTGCACTCTTGTGTAAATTGGTTGCTGAAGAGATCCTTTGGATAACCCTAAAGCATGTTCTACTCCTCCAAGCATGTCTTCCTTCACCTTTTCTGCCGTGACTTTTGGGATATTTTCCTGAAATTAACAGCTTAACCCATTTGAGACGTCAACTGATAAAGCTGAAATAACTTGGAATCTTTATTCTGTCTGTCAAGCAATCAATAACGGGGGGGGGGGGGGGGGGGGGGGGGGGGGGGGGGTGGGGGGTGCAAGTGCAACAAAATGACATGACAAGAAAAATTGAAAAATTTCAGCAAACAAGACCTGTGGGACTTTATTTCTTTTTCCATAAGCAGCAGTACTGAAAAGTGTCCAGCACTCAGGTGTGCCTGTCTGCATTGGAAAAAGTTTGCGGGTATTGTTGCCCATCCAAGAGAGAGAATCGACATCTCTCACAAATGCTCCTTCAAATACTCCATGAGAATCAATACGTGGAACTGGAAGAGGATCTTCAAATGCCGCAAGGAGTGCCCAGACAGAACTGAGCTCTAGTCTCTGATCATTGATTGAATGAAACATGGTAAGAAATAGGAATTAAAGGATATATGTCTCATGAGTTCAAAATTATTTGCAATAGTAAAACCATGAAACCTTCATTTGTTTTGTTAGTAATGGCAATCCTGATGTAGAGAGCAGACGGTTGGCACATTTCCCTGATCAATGTGTAAGATGTCATTTAGAATGATAGGGTGAATGTACAAATATGGACGTGTCGCCAAACAAAAGGTTATCATACCAATGTGATAATTAGGCAATATTTTTTTACCATTTGTGCTATTTTATTCAATAATGTAGGCCATCGGGGTTGCATAAAACATGTGGAGCTATAGAGAGAACATAATTGAAAAGTCTGAACTTCAGAAATTTACTGCCTAACTTTCAAAAACTGAGCAAAATATGTAACCATGCTTTGGCGACAGAAACAGTATTTTCCCCATTAGAAAGGAGTTTGTACTGACCATTATGAGCTATCACAATGGCATCGTATTCACCACGAGGCTTTTCATTCTCAAACAAGCGCCACAAACCATTGAACGGCTCAAGTTTGCTTATCCAACAAGGCCTCAAAACTTTAATCATATCAGTCTGCAGAATGCATCATGTGACTCAGCAATTGGATTACCATTGATCAGCCAAGTGAAGAACTGAACATAACTCAAAGGTTCAGCAAACCATTGAGTTTTAACTTCATGCTACTTGGATTGAACTCTGAGAACAAAATCAGGACAAGTCTCTAGAGGAGGATATGATGTGCAATGTTTGGTGAATTCATGGTTAAAGCAACTGGATAGCAATGAATATGGATCACTTCATACTACTACACAACACTTCCATGGAGCTTGAATAAGGTGGAGTTAATCAGATATACCTCAGGCAGCATTGCATCTGCAAGTGGGCGCATCCCATTCACACCGATGTACCTCGGTGTCAACGAATGTATCGGCCTGAAACGGCCACCGGCTTCGAGCTCGCCGACCAAGCCACTCCACTCACGGACCAGCCCACTGTCGAGCCACTCGTCGACCAGCCTCTGGAACCTCTCGTCGCTCGCGGTGAAGAACTGCGCCGCGTGGTCGAACACCAGCTGCTCGCCGCCATCGACGAACCTAGTCGCCATCCTGCCCCCCAGGCCGTGCATCCCCTGCATCAGCAGCGAGCCTGTGCGGTGAGCCACTGAGCCTCCCGCGCTAGTGGATGGTGTGGAGGCAGGGGAGGGGAGGGGAGGCAAACGGGAGCGATACGAACCGTGTCGAAGACGACGGAGCGGACGCCGCGGGCGGCGAGGGCAGACGCGCAGGAGAGGCCGGAAGCGCCGCCGCCGATGACGGCGACGGTGGGGTCGGCGGGGACGGGGGTGGAGAACACGACCTGCTCCTGGTGGAAGCTCTTCTTGATTGCCGAACGCCGCGAGAACCCGGGCTTGCCGTGCCGCCCCCGCCGAGGGGCCGCCCTCGGCGGAGTCGCGCCTCCGCTGCCGGAGGCGGCCACCACCCTGGCGAGGTGGGCCACCGGGAGCGCGGTGGCAGCGGCGGCGATGGGAGGCGGCGGCATCACACTGCTCGACGAAATGCGGGAGCGCTATTGCGCGAACGGCGAACCGGACCGTTATCTGTTTATCGTAGGAAAAAGTCTACTTAACACCCACCTATTTCACCCCTCCAAACTATAAAACCGTCTATTTTACCCTCTAAACTTTTCAAAACCGTCTATTTTACTCCCCCAGACGGTTTTAGACAGTGGTTTTGCTACAGTAACGGTGGTCTGCTACGCTACCTGTGGTTTCACCTTTTTCTTTTTTTATTTATTTTCGCTAAATCCTCTTTTTTTATTTATTTTCGCTGAATCTTTGAAAAATCATAGTAAATCATAGAAGAATCATAAAATGGAAAATCCAATTTTGTTGGACTTCACATGAATAGATCTACATAGTTAACATATAATATGGTATGCTTTAGTACAAAGGTTTTGTTGTACCTTTAGATTAATTAGAAAATCTAATTTTGTCTGTAATTAATTAGAATTTATCTATAACTAAGTTATACATGGTCCAATGAGTACGAAATTTTTACTATAGTTCAAGCATACAATAATTAGTCTACCATAAAAATTTCACCATAATTGAACCACAAAAGCTACAGCTATGAATTGTTCCAATTAATTACAGACAAAATTGGATTTTCCAATTAATCTAAAACTACAGCAAAAATTTTGTACTAAAGCATATCATATTATATGTTCATTGTGTAGATCTACTCATGTGGAGTCCAACAAAATTAGATTTTCCATTTTATAATTTTTCTGTGATTTACTATGATTTTTTAAAGATTCACTAGAAATAAATAAAAAAAAAAAAGACAAAACCACCATCACTATAGCAAAACCACCGTTACTGTAACAAAACCACCGTCGAAAACCGCCAGGAGGTAAAATAGACGGTTTTAAAAAGTTTATGGGTAAAATAGACGGTTTTATAGTTTGGGTGTAAAGTAGACTATGGTTAATAAGTGGAGGAATTAAGTAGATTTTTTCCTTTATTATACGGGGTTGGATTTCTCTTCTTCTTCAACGACAGATTGCAGTGGATGAAGTGAACCATCCGATTGTAACAGATACCTGATATAATCCATCACTCGATCCCAAAATAACTGCATTTCTAACATTAAAAGTACTTTCAAGATAAAAAATAAAAATAAAAGTACTTTTAGTTTATAGATCACCTAAATGCCAGTAAGGTTTACTACTTTCGTATATGATCATGGATTATAAGCTAAAATAATATTTTTCTCTCACACCAAATCAGCCAGCAGTAAATAATCTACGAGGCTATGTATTGATGGGTATAGTTTCAATTTCATAGTAGTATTGATATTTCTCCCACGTCCTAGAAGTGTATTTGTTATAAGATGGAGAGCATTTTTGCTAGCTTTCTTTGGTCCTGACTCCTATCGGTGCCGCGTTCAATTTCTCAGCAAGGCCTCGTTTAGATTGCGAAAAAATTTCAAACCGATGAATAGTACCACTTTCGTCTTATTTGGTAAATATTGTCCAATCGTGGACCAACTAGGCTCAAAAGATTCATCTCGTGATTTCCAACTAAACTGTGTAATTAGTTATTTTTTTACCTACATTTAATACTCCATGTAAGCGGCTAAAAATTGATGTGATGGAGAGAGAGTGAAAAAACTTGGAATTTGCTCCCCACGTGGCAGTGACGGCACGTGGGGAGTCTCTGCTCCCGCTGCCTCCACTTCTCATTCACATGCACGCAGTCAGCAACTGCAGCAGGTGGCTACGCCAACATTCAGAAGAGAGGAAGGGGCAGCGGATGCTTAGCCGACGTCGGAAAGAGGAGACACCGAGGCGAAGGTAAGACAGCAAAAAAGCGAAGACAGATCCACTTTTGAAACATCAAAATAAAACACTTGCAATATACGTCTGAAGTCACATGAAATAAATGAATCATGCATCTGAAACACTAGCTGCAACACTAGATCTACTTTTGAAACATCCTGATAAAACACTTGCAACATACATACGAAATAGCTGAAACACTCGAAACATGTGTATTAAACATTTGCAAAAAAAAACACCTGAAAACACTTCATATGTGTGAAAAACATATGCAACATCTAAATGAAACACTTGCAAACGTACATATGGAAATGAGATAAAATATTTGGAACATACACTAAAAACAAACGTGTATAGCCACCGCAACATGTGCAACATTCCGATCTATTTTTGCAACATCAAGATAAAACACTTGCAACATACAGATAAAACATCTAAAACATACTCTTGCAACATGGCTTTGTTTGGACGAATGGAGGCATGCCGGTGCGGAGGTCGACAACGGCGCATGGACCTCGCTGTGCAGCAGCGGCACGGGCAACTTGTCGACGGGCGCGGCATCACACGAATCTTGTTCCCCTCGCCTGCTTGCTGGAGCATCCGCCGTGGAGGCTCGTCGGCTCTGTGGAGGTGGTCATGGCGGGTGGGCCGGCCGTGGCAAGGAGGCAGCGTGGTGGAGACGGGTGAGGCAGACTGGGCCCGATGAGAAATGTGACGCGGAGGAGGCCGCAAAGGATGGGGCGCGACGGCGGTGAGACAGAGTGGGGTGGGCGGATGAGCACGACAACATAGGAGGAAACGGCGCAACGAGCATCAACTGATGCCCTCTGTGCTGGTGTGAGCTGTGGATCTGCTATGACAACACCACTGCGAGTGCCTCCTCTCTCGGCACGCTCTGCGGCCTCAGCGACTGTAGCTGCTCTGGCTGTCTCTGCGTCGGGGTACTTGCGCTTCTTAGATGTCACTTGCTTTGTTGCTTTGCCTTTCGGTCCTGCAGGCTTGCGAGGCGGGGGCCTCCGGTCATTATCACCTGGGCCACCACCAATGTTCTTGGTGCGAGCCATCTGATCTGACAAGAGGATGAACTGCCGCTGATGAAGATCAACTGTCAAACTGACACTCTTGAGGCTTGGCCTCGATCCTTACTCGTGAGCTTGGCTCCGAGTTGACTGCCAACTGCCACAAGAACCACAACGGCACCGACTCGCTGCACGATAGAATAGATGGATATACGAATAAATACAATATATCTAATAGATGCGAAAGACCTAGGAAGCAAACAATGTAGGTGCGAAATTGAGACGATTGGCAAACTACCTGACGAACAGCGATCCGGGAAAAGAAAAGATGTCACACGGGGGAACCTCAGAACCGACTAGGGTAGATCGAAAGCCCTGAATGCGATTGACAATTAGTACAATGCAATTGATCTAGATTCACAGGCAAAACAAATTTGGAGCAACGATCTGGCCTTACCAACGATGGAGGAGGCAAGGGTTAGGGCTTGGATCAACGGCCTTGAGAGACCCTCGGTGCCTAGGAAGCCGACGACGGCGCGGTGCTTGGAGCCTGGGAAGCCGACGGCGGCGCAGTGCTCGAAGGGTGCGCGGTAGCTTGGATGCGTGGAGAGGCTTGGTGGCGACCTCGGCTGCGGCGACGCGGCGAGCTGCTGTGGCGCGGTGGCTTGGGCGTGGGAACGGCGGCGCTAGCTAGGGCTCGGCTGAATAGGTTAGCAAGGGGTATGGTCGATGAATTAAATAGGTCCCCCAAACACGACAGATAAGGAAACAGAGAAGGAGTCCCGATGTCGCGCAAAATCCACTGACCGGACGCTCTAGTGGTAGCGACCGGACGCTACCACCCAGCGTCCGGTTGATTCCAGAGAGGTCCAATTCCTCTGGAATCGGTACCGGACGCGTCCGGTGGTCCATGACCGAACGCAGGCAGGGTCCGGTCAGTACAGCCTGTTCTTCCTTCAATCGACCGGACGCTGGATCCCTTCCTGACCGGACGCACAAACGCAGTGTCCGGTCACTCCTTCACCAGCAGTTCACCTCCTGTGAACTGACCGGACGCTGAACAGCAGCGTCCGGTGCAGTGTCCGGTGCACCTTTTCCAGCGAATCTTCAAAATCCCTTCGTGCTGCCTGTTCCCAATCAAGTCCTAACTTGAATAAGATCCAAATAAACACCAATTGGGACTAATGTGAGTGACATATCTCAAACCCTCATATTTTTCAAAATATTTTGCCTTAGGCTATTATTCTTTTAAAAAAAATAGGCAATAAGAGAGCAAATGGAACAAAACGACAAAACAACATTCATGCATATGCAATACTTGTAAGTAAATCTAGTTGCTTGTCAAGTTTGATCCAAGGTTAAGCTTCTTCACATGCTTTTCAGCGGTTATCTTAACCATGTTAGACAAGCCCTATATGCATTGCCAAAAATTAAACATGTTGTATATTATAATGAATGCAAGGGACAACACAAGCTCAATTTTTAGTGAAGTTACTAAAATCAAGCACACTGAGCTCATTCCGCAATCTACAAAATGTAGCCTCATCTAGCGGTTTAGTGAAGATATCCGCTAATTGATCTTCGGTTCTTACACCTTCTAGTGATATATCATTTTTAGCAACATGATCTCTTAGAAAGTGATAACGGATATCTATATGCTTGGTGCGAGAGTGTTGAATCGGATTATTTGCAAGTTTTACCGCACTTTCATTGTTGCATAAAAGAGGTACTTTTTCTAGAACTACACCATAGTCTAGCAAAGTTTGTTTCATGTATAAAATTTGTGCACAACAAGCACCTACGGCAATGTATTCCGCTTCGGCGGTGGATAAAGCCATACTATTTTATTTCTTGGAGGACCAAGACATATGTGATCTACCAAGCAAATGGCACCCTCCGGATGTGCTTTTTCTATCAACTTTGCATCCGGCGTAATCCGAATCGGAATAGCCAATTAATTCAAATATAGCTTCTTTGGGATATCAAAGACCAATGCTTGGTGTATGCTTAAGATACCTAAGGATTCTTTTTACGGCAATTAAATGTGTTTCCTTAGGACTAGCTTGAAATCTAGCACACATACACACACTAAATATGATGTCAGGCCTAGTTGCGGTTAAATATAATAAGCTACCAATCATAGAACGGTAGAAAGTTTGATCAACCGGGTTGTCTCCCTCATCTAGGTCGAGATATCCATTGGTAGGCATTGGTGTCTTGATTGGCTTACATTCATCCATCTTGAATCTCTTGAGAAGATCTTTTGTGTATTTCTCTTGAGAGATGAAGATGCCTTCTTTCATTTGCTTGACTTGAAAACCAAGAAAGAATATAAGCTCACCAATCATGGACATCTCGAACTCCTTCGACATTATTTCACCAAATTCTTTGTATGAGTCTTCATTTGATGATCCAAAGATGATATCATCAACATATACTTGACAAATGAAGATATGCACATCAACCTTCTTGGTGAATAGTGTGGTGTCGACCTTCCCAATGGTGAAGTCCTTCTCAATGAGGAAGTCCCGAAGACGCTCATACCAAGCTCTTAGGACTTGCTTAAGCCCATATAGTGCCTTGGACAATCTATAAACATGATTAGGATATCTAGGGTCTTCAAATTCGGGAGGTTGATCAACATAGACTAGTTCATTAATAAAGCCATTTAAGAATACACTTTTCACATCCATTTGATATAGTTTTATTTCATGATATGATGCATATGCAAGAAGGATACGAATGGCTTCTAATCTTGCAACTAGTGCAAAGGTCTCTCCAAAATCCAAACCTTCAACTTGAGAGAACCCCTTTGCAACTAGTCTTATCTTGTTTCTCACAACAACACCTTGATCATCTTGCTTGTTGTGGAACACCCATTTTGTTCCAATGACTCTTGTACCTTTTGGTCGCTCTTCAAGAGTCCAAACTTCATTGCGAGTGAAGTTGTTCAACTCTTTATGCATGGCATTGATCCAATCTGGATCTTTAAGAGCTTCTTCTACCTTGGTAGGCTTATAGCAAGAGATAAAAGAGTGATGAGCAATAAATGAAGTAAGTTTTTGAGATCGAGTCATTACTCCCTTTGATGGACTCCCTATGATAAGATCTTGTGGATGATCTTGTAGGAGAGGTGTATTTCTTCTATTGACCACTTGGGGAGGAGGTTGTGGAGCATCAACATCTTGTGCTTGTACCACTATTTGCTCATGGGAGATATGAGTATCTTCATTTTTTACTTTCCCATCTTTTTCACCATCTTATGGCACATTTAATGAAGAGGGTTGGTTAATGACTTGTACATCATCTTCATCATCTTTTGGCTTGATGTCTCCCACCGGAATATTCTTCATGGCCTCCCTTAATGGTTCATCACCTACATCATCAAGATTCTCATGTGCTCCTTGGGAGCCGTTAGATTCATCAAATTCCATATCATATGTTTCTTCAATCAAGCCGGTGGTATGATTAAATACTCTATATGCTTTGGACTTCGATGAGTAACCAACAAGAAAACTAATATCACAACGTCTTTGGAACTTCCCTAGGTGTTGCCGCTTCTTGTAGATGTAGCATTTGCAACCAAACACCCTAAAAAAGGAGACGTCCGGCTTCTTCTCATTGAGCAACTCATAAGGTGTCTTGCCAATGAACTTTTGAAGAAATAGGCGGTTTGATGCATAGCATGCGGTGTTGATTGCTTCTGCCTATAGAGCTTCGGGGGTGTTGTACTCATCTAGCATTGTCCTTGCAAGAGTGATCAAAGTCCGGTTCTTCCTCTCAACTACACCATTTTGTTGAGTAGTATAGGTTGCGGATACTTCATGCTTGATCCCAACTTCATCACAATAGGCTTCAATGTTTGTATTGTCAAATTCTTTCCCATTGTTACTTCTAATCTTCTTGAGCTTCACTTCAAATTCATTTTAAGCTCTCTTGGCAAACTTCTTAAAGCAAGATGCAATTTCGGATTTGTCATGAAGGAAGAACACCTATGTATACCTTGAATAGTCATCCACAATCACAAGACAATAGAGATTTCCTTCCAAACTCTTATATGCTGTTGGTCCAAATAAATCCATGTGTAGGAGTTCTAGCACTCTTGTGGTTGACATGAAAGCTTTGGTTGGATGAGTGTTTGCAACTTACTTGCCGGCTTGACATGCACTACAAAGCTTGTCCTTTTCAAACTTCACATCCTTCAACCCTCTCACCAAATCATTCTTCATAAGCTTCTTGAGTGAGCTCATCCCAACATGAGCAAGTCTTCTATGCCATAGCCACCCAATTGTTGTTTTGGTGAATAGACAAGTCTTCAAATTTGCATCTTTGAAGGTGAAGTCCACTAGATATAAGTTGTTGTATCTAAATCCATTGAATATCACTTGATTGTCATCTACCTTGGATACAACAACCTCTTTCTCGGTGAACAAGCATTGGAAGCCAAGATCACATAATTACCCAACGGATAGCAAGTTGAAGCTCAATGAAGTAACATAGAGCACATTGGAGATGGAATGATCATTTGATATTGCTACTTTGCCCAATCCTTTAACCTTGCCCTTTGAGTTATCTCCAAAAGTTATTTTCTCTTGTCCATCTACCTCTTCATCTAGTGAGGTGAACATACGAGGATCACCGATCATATATTGAGTGCAACCACTATCAATAACCTAATGACTTCCACCGGTCTTGTAGTTCACCTACACACATGAGATTCAAACTTTAGGAATCCAAACTTGTTGAGGGCCCTTCACCTTCTCAACAAGTGACTTAGCCACCCAAATCTTCTTAGGCCTACTCTTGTTGGGGGTCCTAAGAACATGACTTTCATCTTTCTACTAGAATCTTTTCTAAGCATGTAGTGAGCATTAAAAGCAAAGGGTCTAGCATGCTTGGACAAGGGTTGTGGTGGTGGAGTTTGACACTCATGAGCAAAGTGGCCTTCTTGTCCGCACTCAAAACATCTCTTTGGCTTTGGCTTTGGCTTTGATTGTTGTTGTTGAGCTTGAGCCTTCTTCTTCTCTACACTTACCACATATCCAATGCCACTTCTATCCATCTTCATGACGGTGTTCATGAGTAGCTCACTTTGGAGATACTTGCCTCTAGCAAACTTGCTCAATCCTACCTTGAGATGCTCTTTCTCTATCTTGAGCTTCTGTTCTCTTCCTTGAGAACATCATTGTTCTTCTCTTCCTTGAGCTTCTTATTTTCTTCTTTGAGCTTCTCATTCTCAAGGATCTAACTCTTTGTCATGATCAAGAGTTTCTAGCACAATGGTGTTGTGGCTTTTCATCTCTTCAAGATCTTTCATGATCTTCTCATTATCACTCTTGAGCTTGACATACTCATCATAGTCATTGCACTCAACCACTCGCTTGCCTTTGCTACTAGATCCATGCTCAATGCTCTCATCAATTAAATCATCACATGAAGTAGCTATATCAATCTTGACAACATGGTTAGTAGCATCATGTGGCTCATTTGGTAAAAATTCTTGAGCAATAACAAGAGTATCATGATTAATCTTAAGAGTAGTGTATTCATCTTTTAGCTTGTTGTGACTAGTGATGAGTTCATTGTGCACCCACTCAAGTTTATCATGTTTATCTTTAAGCTCTTTCTTGGAAAATTTGAGCTCCTTGAGTTTGGATGATATAGCATCATTAGTTTCTCTAAGCTCATCATTAGCCTTTTCCAATGTATCACACTTAGCTAAGAGTTGAAAGTACATCTAGCCCTTTAGTGAGTTTTGGCTGATTGAATGACAATGTGATTAAAGGACTGACCTGTTTGCTAAGTGTGGACAGGTAATAGGTTATCTCATAGGTACTTAGTGAAAGCCAAAATGATGTGTTGTATAAACAATCTAGTTCAAGCACAAGACAATAATGCAAATAGAATTTATGTGAAGACTTATTTATTGTGGGATTTCCATGTACTATGTGAAAGCAAGCTCGTGATTATTAATTAATGAGACATGAGGGATTGCATATGGAATAGTCTCATATTTGAAGCTTGCTAAATTAAAATGAAAAAGATAACAATACATATGAATGGATGATTCAACAACAAGATGTGACTTGATGGCTTGAGATGGTAAAGATAGCAAGGAAAGGCTTCGAGGTACTAAGCAAGGGTGAAGGGCAAGTGACGGCTTGGCGGCCGAAGAACCTAGCTAGGGTGAAGAAGAAAGTACTTGCATTTAGTTGAGGTACTAATCAAGCTAAGATGGTCATATTGATGTGAAGAATCAAATCTATAATGAAGTATTTGATGGAAGTGACTTGATACATTTAGGATTATTCAAATTTGATGAATGGAATCAAGTCACATGCTCAAGATGGCTATGCTCAAGTGAAAAGATCAACATCAACTTGTTAGCACCCTTACTTGATGAAGATTGGAAGGGACGGCATCAATTCAAAAGAAATCAACTCAAGTGGTATAAATTCATTTTTTCTTTGATCTTGAGTTTAATAGGTATGCCGTACTATTAAGAGGGATGCATCATATTGATAGATAATGTTTCATAAGTGCTCAAGCCAACCCATGTGAGTTTTGAGTATTTGAGCGACAAAAGAGCTAACTGATTTAATGCTGGTCTGGCAATACCGGATGTGTCCGGTATTCACACCGGACGTGTCCGGTATTTGTCCAGCAGCTGTAAAATTGTTGTTCTCGGGTTGGTTCATTGGGAGTTCCGACGTAGGTCAGGAGTTCCGACGGTCGGGAGTCCCGGCATGGGTCGGGAGTTCCGACGTCTCGCACTTCAACTGACTTGGAGGGTTCACTGTCCTGGTCATACCGGACGTGTCCAGTATTCATACCGGACGTGTCCGGTATGGATGACCAGAAGCCAACGGCTAATTTTCAAAAGCCGTGAGGGTCGGGAGTTTCGACGTAAGTCGGGAGTTCCGGCCTACGTCGAGAGTTCCGACACCTCACTAACTTTAACTCAGTTACATGTTTTTCAAATTTGCTGAGGGTCGGGAGTTCCGACGTAAGTCGGAAGTTTCGACGGTCGGAAGTCCCGGCATTCGTCGGGACTTCCGACGCCTCATAACATCACTGTAACTTAGTTACCGTTGGCGCTACCGGACGTGTCCGGTATTGCAACGGCTAGTTTTCCAAGGGGGCTATAAATACCCCCAAGCCTCCACCTTTGAAGGCTGCTGATTCTACTGACATAGACACACGTTTTTGAGCCTTACCAACTCTCCAAAACCCTCTCTTAGTGAGTGTGTGATCCAAATTGCAAAATCAATTTGTGGGTTGAGAGAGAATTTGAAAAAGAGAGCAAGCCACCACTTGAGCACTTGTGCATATTGTCAATCTCATGATTCGCATTTGTTACTCTTGGACTCTTCGGTCCTAGACGGCTAGGCGTCGCCGGAGAGCAACCGAGAGATTATGGTTGCTTCGGAAAGTTTGTAACGGTCAATTCCACCGCTTCGGAATCATTTAGTGGAAGGAGGAAAAGGAGTTGGAAAAGACTCTGGCTAGAGTGACCTTCGTGGTACCCTCTAGGGCTGACCTTTGCTGGGTCACCCGCAGCCCCCTCAACGAAGAGTAGGACTCGAATGAGTTCGAACTTCGGTAAAAAAAATATCGTGTCTCAAGTTGCATTTCATTCGATATTTGTGTTGCTCTAGCTCTTGTGCAGGTTCTCTATGTTTACTGATATTTCTAGTAGGTACCTGCAGTTTGGTTCGAAGATAGAAATCGAAAGGAGCAAGTTCGGGGCTGTTCTGCAGAAACCGTGCATACCGGACACGTCCGGTATTCATACCAGACACGTCCGGTATTAGAGCTTTGTGCTGAAAATATTTACTTTCAGTTCTAACTTTATGTTGCAGGGTTATAGCTTCTAGATACATTATTTATACCTTGTATACTCTGTGGCCAACTTGTGAGGGGTGGTATTACTCTTATTTGCTCTTTACTAATTATTTCCGTATTTAAAGGTGTTAATTTTCAAAAACGTCTATTCACCCCCCTCTAGGTGGCATCCTAGGTCCTTTCAATTGGTATCACAGCAAGGTTCTCACCTAAAGCTTGACCGCCGTGAGAAAAGGATGTCGACGCCTATCGAGTTGGAGCCGGTGCTTCTCTAAAATGATGGTTCAAACTTTCTAACTTGGTCAATACATGTACTCAATGCCTTTAGAGATATTAGTCATCTTGTTGAGCATATTGTGGATACAAGCATACCTCTTTCTATAGTTGATTGGAGCAACTACAAAAATTTGTCAAAAGAGGAAGAGATATGCATGCAACTCAATGCTCAAGCTATTAATATTATTTTGAGTACATTGAGTATAGAGGTTCAAGTTGAGGCAATCTTCAATAGACAACCACCTCCAGAGAGTGCTCATCTCATTTGGACTAGACTTTTTGATTTATATGGAAAATCTAAATGTGATGATGCACTTGAGATCGAGTCAATAGAAAGTATGTCCATTGTGTCATCATACAGCGAAGAAGCCTCGCAAGACCTCAAGAGCGCTGAGCCGAAGCAAGAAGTGCAAGCAGCGCATGACCCGCTGTCTGCCTGCACATACCGGACATGTCCGGTATGCCTACCGGACATGTCTGGTATGGCCGAGGCAGCAGACCAGCAAGCAGTTGTTTGCAACGATGCTCAAGCCCGGTGGCAATCAAGTGAAGAGTCAACCTCAGTATCACATGATACTCATCACTTGTGTCTCATGGCCAAGAAAAGCAAGAAAAAGAATAACAAGAAAGATCAAGAAAAGGAGAAAGCACAAGTGGATGATCAAGATAAGAGTGATGTTGAAGTTGAAGACAACTACAACCTTGATCATCTCAACCGCAAAGACAAGTTCATCATCATGAAGATAGTTGAAAAGAATGATGAGCTTGAAGAAGAGATAGAGAAATAAGAGCAATCGCTTCAAAATCAAGAAAAGTTTCTCATCTCCAAATTGCAAGAGCTAAAGGCAATAAATGAGAAGTATGAAAAATTGTCAATTGAGCATGCTTTAGTTACTAACTCCTCTTCTAGTGTTTCACAACTAGAGAAGGAAAACTTCGAGCTCAAGGCAAGGCTAGATGAACTATCAAGCAAGTATAATGTGCTACAAGCAAATTTTGCTCATCTAAAGTGCTCTCATGAGGAAGTAGTAGAATCAAGCATCATGCTTGAGGTGGCTCATGAGGTTGTGATTACATCGGTAAAATTTTGTCAACCTCTCACACATCCGCTCACTAGTACACCATCTCAATGAAATATTTCTTGTACTAATGAGTGTGCTCCTCAATCAAGCCAATCTTCGATTGAGCTAAATCTTATAGAAAACATAGAGCTCAAAGAAGAAGTGCAAAGATTAAAGAAAGATGTGATTCGGTTGAAGGGTAAGGAGAAAGCACAACCTTCTCAAGATAACCATGATAACATGGTGAAGAAGCTTGAGAAGGGTTTAAACCTTGCTTCCTCCAAAGCCCAACAAAAGAATCACATCTCAAGCAAGGCCAACACAACCAAGAGCAAAAAACATGGAAAAAGGATGTGCTATGGTTGTAGATTGTATGGACATGAGTGGGCTATGTGTCCACACAAGAGTTGGGCTGACAAGGTTGAAGCCGCCAATAAAAAGGCTTCTACCAAGGAGACCAATCAAATGAAGAGTCATGGATAAAGTGCTTGTCTCATGAGCAAGAAATTGGGGCATCCTACCAAGAAATGTCAAATGTACAAAGAGGCAAGAAAGGAAGCCTAAGTTGCAACTAGAAGATGCTATGGGTGCAATGAGATGGGCCACAAGGTTGATAGATGTCCATAAAAGTAAAGCAAGCATAGAGCAAACAAAGGCCGCATATGCTATGCTTGTAAAAGAAAAGGGCATCTAAGCTATGAATGTCCAAATGGTAAAACTCCTAAGCCAAACACATTTGTTTATAATGATATGCTTAGGAAGACCACAAATGGAGTTAGCACTAGTAAGGTGATGTGTTCACCACAAACTAGTGCTAAAGCCATTTGAGTGCCTAAGCACTTGTTGACTAACTCAAAAGGACCCAACAAGAGTTGGGTACCAAAGTGTGCTTAGGTTAATGATGTAGGTACTTAGTGATGAGATAAAGGTCTCGTGGTGGTTGAGCAAGCAATTTGACAATATTCACTCAATCTATCAACCAATTCTTATCATAAATCTCTTATATAGTTGACCCGAAGATAATTCAATGAACATATCATATATTTCATCCTCACCATTAGTAACAAGTACCTAAACCTTTTAGGATAGTCACTTTGTTCGTTTCGTGTTCTATATTTCACAAATAGGTACATTTGTGAAATAATGAAAGTGGCTAATTAGATTCAATTAAAAAGAATTTTACTTTGCCATATGATGCTTTTAATAGCTCTCTAGTAAACCAATTCATTTGTTGAGATGCAAGTTTACAATAAATACTAGAGCTAAATGAAGAATTACAAGCAGTGAATTAATTGGTTCTATCCTGAACCTATCGGACGTGTCCGGTATTACTATCGAACGTGTTCGGTATGGCCAGGGACAGAAAGTCAGTGTTTCTGTTCTATGTATTTCGAACGTGTCCGGTATACCTACCGGACATGTCCGGTATTACAGGAACCAGAACACTAATTGGATTGCAACTGAGTTTTTGATTCATATATTTTCATATATCACTAATTTACTAAGAAGCTTGTGATTTATTAAATCTAAGTGGATTGTGAGCATCTCCCGAACTTAATTTTAAATATGACAATTTTATTTGATTTATGGTCAAAATAGAAAATTGACTCCTAAATTCTTAAAAGAATAAAGTGCTTGTTGAAAGTCATTCAAATTACTTGAAGCACTTATTTAGGGGGAGCTAAATTTCTATTTTGCACCATTGTGAACTAACAAATTTATCTAGCATTCTCTGTAGTTCTTTGGATGAAAATGTATCTAGCATGATTATTTGGCAATTAAGGTCAACATAAAGATCATCATGCTATTTATCCTCTTAGTGGTATTCTTGTGGGCTCAGGGCAAAGGTATGTGTTTACATACATACATTGTAAGTGCATCTAAGGCCCTTTGTATGTTAGAATGTGCATTTGTGTGACATACGAGAGATGTCTTTCAAAACCACTAACTAGCATGAGTAGGAAGTGTGAATTTAAAAAAAAAATTATTTGAATCTTGGTCCTTGTGACCTAGCCTTGTCATGTGATGATTATAGCTCTCCTTGATTGTTTGATTGACTAATCACACATGATATGGCTTTCTTAAGTCCACAATCCACTATCTCTCTCTCTCAAGTAAGCGAAATCTTGTATATGCCAAATATTTGGAAAAGAGAAAATCTTTTTGCGGCATTGGATAAGGAAAGTGATGATACTCGGCTTGGATCAAGATTATATACCTTTTGGACTAAGAAATAATAGAAAAGGGGATTGGAAGACAGAAAACACATTTTGGAATAAATTGGGCCAGCCCGTGTATACCGGACGTGTCCGGTATGAGCGAGACTATAAAAACAGAGCGTACCCCTTCGGCCCAAACAGACTTGTCTCCTCCGAACCAACCAGCCGACGCCCTTCTTCCCACCTAGAGCGACCGAGGATTTCACCAAGGAAAAGGAGAGAAGGAGATTGCATTGGAGAAGGCTTGGATCAAGGATTGAAGGCCCGTGGATTTGGATTTCTCATCGCCTTCTCATCTCTTCTCTCAAGGTACCCTAATCACGGACCTCGTCCGATCTACATGATCAATACATGATTTTGAAATTCCTTCGGTCAATATGCTGCATTGGTGATGTAGAAGCAATGCCTAAAGTTTGATATTAATCCATGTTGGTTTGAATCAAGGAACCCTGGTTAGGGTTGCTGGTTGCCCATACCAGACGTGTCCGGTATGCTACCGGACGTGTCCGGTATGGCCCAGCAGAGCAGGCTCTCTGCTTCCTTTGATTCAATCCTATCCTAGAATTGTATATTAGGCATAATTTCTTCAGTATCTATGTTTCACAAACCTTGCGACAATGTGTGTCGAGGTGATTGTAAAACCTTGGATAAAAGAATCTATGTCTAATTACAATTCAAAAATAAGCTATGGGCATGTATCTAAAATTCTATGAAAATCTTTGGATACAGGACAGCAGCCATGAGTGGACGACAGGAGCCGAGGTCCAAGCACAGGCATGATCCAGCACTTGAGAAGTACAAGAAGGCGAGACAGGATATGCATCCTGGATTCAAGCCAACCAGCAGGAGGTCTACCAGGGCTGCCTCTAGTGTAGTAGCTCAGTATGCAGAGGGGTCTGGGAGCTCTTCTTCTGACACAGACACTGATGAGTTCAGAATGGAGTCTAGAGAAGAAAGAAAGAGGAAGAGCACTGACAGAGGATCAGATGGTGACAGCTCAAATGAGGAGCAGGAGATTGAGGAGGAGTCAGTTCCTCCAGCTCAGCACCAGCCTGGTCAGGGGATGCATTATGGTCTTCTTGAGACACGTCTGCCCAATGTGCCCTCCTATGTTCCCAGGGTTGACTATAGAGGAAAGGGTATGACCAGGAGAGCTAGAGATGAGCGAAGGGTTGATCCGAGAGGCTTACCTAAGGTTCAGTACGATCACCGCTTCCAGGCAGCCTTTCACCTAGATTTCTACTCCAGTGTGATTCTCACCAGAAACCCAGTGATTGCTAGGTCTCAGTGGATTGACTAGCAATATATTAGAGAGTTGCAGAAGGCCTTAGTTGATCATGCCATTGCCATCTGCCAAAGCATAGGAGTTTATGAGATCATGGAGTTCCAGTATGACTGGAACACAGAGGTAGTAGCTCAGTTCTATGCTACTCTGTTTATTGAGGAGGATGAGTGGCGGATGCACTGGATGCTTGAGGGCCAGTGGTACAGTGTTGACTATGATGTTTTTGCCGCCCACCTTGGCTTCTCAGAGGATGATCTCCAGAGGGACAGGATCCACACCGAGTAGGTGTTACCCCCCGAGCAGCTCACATATATGTATCCTCCTAGTGGTGAGAGAGGAGCTGTGGGGAAGGTTCTAGGTCTTCACCCTACCTACAGGTACCTGGACAGGATGTTCAGGAAGACTATTGACTGCAAGGGTGGAGACAAGGGCAACATTGCTAATTACTCTAGGAACCTACTCCACTGGATGGCACCTGATGCTCGGCCCTTCAGCGTGTTTGATTTTATTTGGTCTGAGATCAAGAGTGTTGGAGAGAGGCCCCTCAAGGGCTGTGGTTTTGCTCCTTATATCATGCATATGATTGAGCAGGTGACAGGGCACACATTCGAGTATGATAAGATTCATAAGGCCCTGAAGATTATTGCAGATCTGCCTGAGACAGGGTTACCTCCAGCAGGACTAGGAGGAGGAGCAGCAGCACTAGAGGCAGATGCACCTGGGAGTGGTGCACCAGTAGGAGCTTCACCTTCACCACATGCTTCTTCACGTTCTACTTCACGCCATGGCAGTCCTCCCTCGCCTATTCGCAGGCTTTTCAGCTCCATATTTGGGATGTACCGAGACATCCAGACCCGGCAGCAGAAGGAGAGGGAGGCTAGGAGGAAGGATACTCGAACCTTGAAGCAAATTGCTTCTAGGCTTGAGCTTGATCCTCCTAGGTCTCCACTATCAGATGAGGCAGCTAGTGAGTAGGAGACTGAGGAGCAGCAGCAGGCCAAATATGACAGAGAGTATGTTGAGTTCTTACAGCAACAGCAGCAGCAGGCACCTGAGCACCCTGACACTCTACCACTTTAGGCTCGTGTGCCTACTCACTCTCAGCCACATCCCAGCACTGTAGACGACTATGCTACAGATTGGTGGAGTGACCTGACAGGTGGTGGTGGCTACTACGGGTCTGGTGGCTATAACCCGTCTGGTGCGGGTGGTTCTCGTCCAGCCGGTGTTGCACGCTCAGATGACGAGGATGCTAGTGATGATGATGATGAGTGATCTCAGCCTTCAGTGACAACTTGTAGCCCCTTTGTCCTTAGTATGTCTTTGTTGAACCTTTGTGGTGATAGATGACAAAGGGGGAGAGAGACTGATTAAAGCTTTAGGATAGTTTCATTTGCTTATCTTTGTACCTAAAGATATGTACTACATGCTGTAGTTTATTTTTGAGCTTCATTGATGTATCTTGGATATGAGATAGATTGTATCATGTGAGAGATGAGACTTATGCTTTATCTATGTATCTCTTGTGACATTATCTTTATCTATATATCAGTGGTTTCTGGACTTGAGAAAATTTGTAATGAGTACTATGTGTGAATTACATGAGTTATATTTATTGTCATAAGGACTATGTATGCTAGAATGAAAATATTTGATGTGATGTCTTTCTATTTATTCTTGTGTGATATATCTTGTCATATGTATCACGGCTTCACTTTGTCACACACACATGCACCCCACGGATGCAATGATTTAGGGAGAGTCTCCTATATGTTTTAGTATGTGCAATTGACAATTGAGGTCATTTTGTGAATTCTAATCATAAGCACATATTAAGGGGGAGCCTCTCATAAATCATTGAACCCAAAAGTTTAAGTGTTTATATCCTTGTGTAAGCTTTAATCAAGTTGTCATCAATCACCAAAAAGGGGGAGATTGAAAGTACATCTAGCCCTTTAGTAGGTTTTGACTGATTGAATGATAACGTGATTAAAGGACTGACCTGTTTGCTAAGTGTGGATAGGTAATAGATTATCTCACAGGTACTTAGTGAAAGCCAAAATGATATGTTGTTGTATAAACAATCTAGTTCAAGCACAAGACAATAATGCAAATGAAATTCATGTGAAGGCTTATTTATTGTGGGATTTCCATATACTATGTGAAAGCAAGCTCATGATTATTAGTTAATGAGACATGAGGGATTGCATATGGAATGGTCTCATATTTGAAGCTTGCTAAATTAAAATGAAAAAGATAACAATACATATGAATAGATGATTCAACAACAAGATGTGACTTGATGGCTTGAGATGGTGAAGATAGCAAGAAAAGGCTTTGAGGTACTAAGCAAGGGTGAAGGGTAAGCAACGGCTTGGCGGCCGAAGAACCTAGCTAGGGTGAAGAAGAAAGTACTTACATTTAGTTGAGGTACTAATCAAGCTAAGATGGTCATATTGATGTGAAGAATCAAATCTATAATGAAGTATTTGATGGAAGTGACTTGATACATTTGGGATTATTCAAATTTGATGAATGGAATCAAGTCACATGCTCAAGATGGCTATGCTCAAGTGAAAAGATCAACATCAACTTGTAGCACCCTTACTTGATGAAGATTGGAAGGGACGGCATCAATTCAAAAGAAATCAACTCAAGTGGTATAAATTCATTTTTCCTTTGATCTTGAGTTTAATAGGTATGCCGTACTATTAAGAGGGATGCATCATATTGATAGATAATATTTCATAAGTGCTCAAGCCAACCCATATGAGTTTTGAGTATTTGAGCGACAAAAGAGCTAACTGATTTCTTGCTGGTCTGGCAATACCGGACGTGTCCGGTATTCATACCGGACGTGTCCGGTATTTGTCCAGCAGCTGTAAAATTGTTGTTCTCGGGTTGGTTCATTGGGAGTTCCGACGTAGGTCGGGAGTTCCGACGGTCGGGAGTCCCAGCATGGGTCGGGAGTTCCGACGTCTCGCACTTTAACAGACTTGGAGGGTTCACTGTCCTGGTCATACCAGACGTGTCCGGTATAGATGACCAGAAGCCAACGACTAGTTTTCAAAAGCCGTGAGGGTCGGGAGTTCCGACGTAAGTCGGGAGTTCCGACACCTCACTAACTTTAACTCAGTTACATGTTTTTCAAATTTGCTAAGGGTCGGGAGTTCCGACGTAAGTCGGGAGTTCCGACGGTCGAAAGTCCCGGCATTCATTGGGAGTTCTGACGCCTCATAACATCACTGTAACTTAGTTACTGTTGGCGCAGTATGAGTCATACCGGACGTGTCCGATATGCATACCGGACGTGTCCGATATTGCAACGGCTATAAAACAGCTAGTTTTCCAAGGGGGCTATAAATACCCCCAAGCCTCCACCTTTGGAGGCTGCTGATTCTGCTGACATAGACACACGTTTTTGAGCCTTGCCAACTCTCCAAAACCCTCTCTTAGTGAGTGTGATCCAAATTGCAAAATCAATGTGGGTTGAGAGAATTTGAAAAAGAGAGCAAGCCACCACTTGAGCACTTGTGCATATTGTCAATCTCGTGATTCGCATTTGTTACTCTTGGACTCTTCGGTCCTAGACGGCTAGGCATCGCCGGAGAGCAACCGAGAGATTATGGTTGCTTCGAAAAGTTTGTAACGGTCGATTCCGCCGTCTCGGAATCATTTAGTGGAAGGAGAAAAAGGAGTTGGAAAAGACTCTGGCTAGAGTGACCTTCGTGGTACCCTCTAGGGCTGACCTTTGCTAGGTCGCCCGTAGCCCCCCTCAACGGAGAGTAGGACTCGAACGAGTCCGAACTTCGGTAAAACAAATATCGTGTCTCAAGTTGCATTTCATTCGATATTTGTGTTGCTTTAGCTCTTGTGCAGGTTCTCTGTGTTTACTGATATCTCTAGTAGGTACCTGCAGTTTGGTTTGAAGATAGAAATCGAAAGGAGCAAGTTCGGGGCTGTTCTGCAGAAACCGTGCATACCGGATACTTCCGGTATTAGAGCTTTGTGCTGAAAATATTTACTTTCAGTTCTAACTTTGTGTTGCAGGGTTATAGCTTCTAGATACATTATTTATACCTTGTATACTCTGTGACCAACTTGTGAGGGGTGGTATTACTCTTATTTGGAGTTTCTATTTTGGAAACTCTCTTTACTAATTATTTCCACATTGAAAGGTGTTAATTTTCAAAAACGCCTATTCACCCCCCCTCTAGGCGGCATCCTAAGTCCTTTCAAGAGTGAATCATTTTTAGCATCCAGCTTTTCATTGGTAGCTCTACTCTTTATAATGATCTTAGTGTATTTTCTTAATATTTTGACAAGATCATCATATGTAGGTGAATCATCATCATCGCTATCGCTATCATCATCACTAGCATGCTCATCATCACTACTATCATCACTCTTAGTTACCTTGCGTTCACCCTTGGCCATAAGGCATAGGTGTGTAGAGGATAATGGCGATGGTGGCGGTGAAGATGCAAGATCAATAGCAATGGCGGCCATCTTTTCATTGTCACTATCATCATCGGATGATCCACTTGATGAATCAATGTCCGTGAGCCAATCACCGACAATGTAGACCTTTTCATTCTTCTTCTTCTTGTGGAAGTCCCTCTTCTTGCCATCTCTTTTCTTGTATGGCTTGTTCTTTTTCTTTTCATCTTCATCTTCATTGCTTGAGTCATCTTTCTTCTTTGTAGAGGATGAGTCATCTTGTGGCGTGATGTGCATGTACATCTCATGAGCATTGATCTTTCCCAAGATTTATGTCGGTGTAGCAGCGGAAAGATCACCTTGATGTAGTATGGTCACAATGTGCCCATATTTGTCAATGAGGAGGACACTCAAGATCTTTCTCACAACGTCGGATGGTGACATTTGAGTAAGTCCAAGCCCATTGACTTCCTCTACAAGAACATTTAAACAAGAATACATCTCATTAGCACTTTCTTTGGGAAGTATTTCAAATGAATTTAGCTTTTTAATCACAAGATGATAGCGTTCCTCACGCTCACTCTTGGTTCCCTCATGGAGCGCACAAACGTCCGACCATAGTGCATGGTCGTCTTTGTGGTTCCTTACACGATTGAACACATCTTTGCAAAGGCCTCTAAAGATGGTGTTGCGAGCCTTTGTATTTCATTTTTCATAATTAACCTCATCGCCTTATAGGTTGATAGTATTTTGAGGTTTTGGGAACCCTTGTGAGGCGGCTCTAAGAATACCAACGTCTAGAGCTTCTAAGTACGCCTCCATGCGAATTTTTCAATATGAAAAGTCATCTCCCTCAAAGATAGGAGGAGGTCCATCCCTGTGAGACATCTTGCTCTAAGCGGTTAAGCTTAAAAACATGAGCACAAGGCTCTGATATCAATTGAAAGGATCAAGATGCCTAAGAGGGGGTGAATTGGGCTAATTCTAAATTTTCTTGCAATAATCAAATCTTACGGATAGCCCAATTAACCCCTTGTGCCTAGAAAAGTGTTTCTATCAAATTAACGCACAGAGAACTTGCAACATATGTTCCAAACTTACTCTAGCATGACAATTCTATAAATGTAAAGACAAGTATTGAATTGCTCAAAGTAAATACTCAAAGTAAATACTCAAAGTAAAGAGAGAGAGAAACGCGGCGATGTTTTGTCGAGGTATCGAAGAGTCACCACTCCCCACTAGTCCTCGTTGGAGCATCCGCGCAAGAGTGTAGCTCCCCCTTGATCCGCGCAAGGATCAAGTTGTCTCTACGGGTTGATTCTTCGACACTCCATCGCGGCAAATCACCCAAAGCCGCTCACAACTTGAGTTGGGTCACCCACAAGCTCCGCTGGGTGATCACCAAGCTTTCAATCACCACCAAGCCGTCTAGGTGATGGCGACCACCAAGAGTAACAAGCACGAACTCTCACTTGACCACGCGAAGTCTAATGAGAAGGTGGATGCACATTTGACTACTCTTGATTCACTAATGAGGCTACTCTCTTGAATTCTCAAATCTCAATCACCTCACTAGGACCTTGCTCTTCTTGGCACTCACAAACGTGTTTCTCAGCTGTTGGAATGAGCAAAAAATGACTCCACCTCACTAGATGACAACTTTATTCCTTAACCCTGATGAATGATGGTCATTATGCAGGCCTGGTGCAGGGAAGATGATGGGGATGCCAATGCTGTGCAGCTTATTGTTGGAAATAACACAGGTGTTTGTTTTGGCACCGGATGACTTGACTCCTCCAAACGCTCACAAGTCACTCCAGCGACAGCTTAGCCATTGTCAAGGCTAGAACCTTCACCCCATTCGCCATGTCCTCCGGTGATGCATACTCCTCCGGCTTGTGGCTGTAACCTGAAAGGGACGGAAGGTTGAAGTAGCTATTCGTTTGCAAGTGGTTGCTTAGGTAAAATTGAAATGTTTTTACTCCTATATCACTAAAATTGAAATGTTATTGCTCCTACATCACCTAAAGGAACACAATTCTAGGATATATTTTTATTTAACACCTTCAATTATGATATGTATGCTATTACTTTGAGTGATTGAAAATAAGGTGGAGCACAAACCTTTGTAACAGGGAATGAAGATCATACCCATTGGTGATACTCTGCAGATCGAAGACATAATTAGACATCACAGTTGATTAAGTGCTTGTATAATGATGCAAATCAGAAAGATATGTAACCTAGATCGCCAAAAAAAAGTTGGCAACTCCTACAAAACAACACTAACAGCTGAATCTCTTAACATTAAGCTGGCCTACATTGGGGAATCTCAATTGTTTGCCCGTGATCTCAGGTACAGTGTTCATCACAAGGGTTGGGATATAACTCAAATGAAAGGTGCTAAATTACCTCTTTGGCATAGAAGTGAACAAGAATACTTGGATCATGGTAAAACTGAACTGCCAAACTAAGACATCATAGTTATTTGATCCAATATTCTTCAAAATGCCCCCTGGTTTGGATTGCGAGATTAATAACCATGACCTAAACTTTTGCAGAAAGTCCCTAAGACATCATAGTTATTTTAATGCTGAGAACGTTCTAGCATTGCAATATGGGTCACTATCCTTTACTCCTTAGCTCATCATCGTGTTTATAATTTTTGGATGAAATTTTTCTGTAATCCATTCCATTGTGACATGGGATGGGATGAGAAGGAATTCATGATATTTTACTTGAATAAGGTAGTCGCTAGGACAATTGCATGATTGTTCTCAAACAGAAAAAGGAAACAATTGCAAGAAACATAGGTTCAAGCTATCCTGAACTGATATAAACTTTTACCAGTGAGATATAAAGTTGAAATTACAAAACAAATTCCAGAAGGAATAGCCAGAATAGTGCGATAGATAGTTTAGACAAGTATGCCAAGCGTTTACTTTCTGCATGCGTGTTATGGAATCATAATCTAGTATTCTGAATCTTTTGTGATTGTTCAGTTCCATATCGTCACTTAATTTGTTATGTATAAAAGGGCTACTCTAATTCTATTTCCTGCGATGCCACAGCTTTCAACAGTTTGTGACTGGAATTCTGTTGGAAATGATGGTGGCCCTGTATCGGTTGGACAGTTGAGGGGTTAATAGAATCAGAAAATGGAGCACTGACACATTCCGAGGTATTTCATCTTATAAACATTTATCTTTCTTTCCTGATGAAAAAAATCACTATCTATTTTTCCCATTTTGTTATGCTAACATGGGGACCTAAAACATCTAGTACTGTAGTACATACAGAGATTTCAATGCAGAAACTGACGGTTCTTTTTTCTAAAGGAATATTTAAGGATAATGTTCCAGTTTGAAATAAAAACAAGAACAATTCAGCAATGGGAAACATGAGCTGGGGCCAGTAATTCACCTGGCCATGAAGAGTGAATCGTGGTAGGCTCTGCTAATCATGTTTTTGTACTCCAGGTTCAACTGTTTTGCAGCAAATTCCATTGCGTCAACGACTGATTTGTCAGATAGAGTCGGTGGGTCCTGGTTGACTATCTTAAATTCTGAAAGCTCTACTCCACGGTTCTTTGAAATCTGTGTTGCAGACCGGCGAATCTTCTCAATGACATCATTCCTTCTCTTCTCATCAATATCTCTTACATCTGCATCAAGGATACCATGACTTTATTAGTTGGTAAATCATCATATTTTCCTGAGAACAATCATATTTTATTTGAAAGGAAGTAGGCTCATACCAATTACTAGGTGTGATTTGCTTGGGATGCTACCGATTGCTCCTGGATGTAACTGCAGAATACCTGAAGAAGAGTAGTTTAGTCAAATTAATCCGAGGTAACCATGTCTTGACAGTAAGCTATCAAATGTTCAACTTTTCCTTTTTGAAAGAATCCATCTTCGGATGTTGGTTAGTAACTATCTCCATAAATATATATTTAATTTAAAATAGGACTCAAGTTGTCTAATTGAGTATCTGGCCTACAAATGGGATAAAATAAAACGTTAGGATTTAGAAAATCATGCTTAACAGACTCTTCACTAGCTAAAGAACAGAATACCTAAGTTGCATGCCTATTGACTTGGCTAAATATGATATGTTTTCTTTGGCATGGAGAGAAGATATAATCCAACAAGATAGGCACAGATTAAATTGCAGCGGGAAAACCACACACTTCATATGGAAAACAATGTGCTGAGGAATATATATTTGGTCCGACTGTACGACATGATATTATGATGTCACAAGCATAATGGAATGATAGATTTGATGTAAAAAGCTAAATATGGTTTATAAAACATACCAACGGTGCCAACAGTATCAATTGATCCTGATTCCAGGACGTGTTTCTCGACTGCTAATGCTAATTCAGCTGCTGCCAGTCCAGCATCGTTTCTGTAGAACACTCCTTTTACATACATATATGGGGAGATCCTTCACAAGAATGTAAATCGCAATAAAATGAATGAACATGGTAACCTTGCAGGCATAAGCACTGTTCCAGCATGACCCCCATTCCCTTCAAAGTCCACCTTAAGACTTGCAGGAGCAGCAATAGCAGTAACAATGCCAATAGGGATACCTATTGTAAGAGAAGACTTGTATACCATCAATTTGAAACTGCAAACATGTTAATTTACTGGGAACCTACCTTCCTTTTCTAAGATGGGACCCTGCTCAATGTGCAGTTCTATAAAAGCAGAGTACGTGTCTTTCTTTAGAAATACACTAGGCAGGTCCTCTAGAAGCAACTTATAGCCAGCAGATTCTGCAGCATCCAAAAATGACACATTCTGATTGTCAACTACTTTTCTGAGGGATTGAGCTAGTTCTTCAATCCCTGCCATTAAGCGGCTGCATATTTTCAAAGCATCAAAAGATGAGAAGCCACAAATTAGAGCAATGCAGCCATTAGCTCAAGCGGAACTAATCTTATTGCTTAATGGTCCACCTTCCCAAACAGCTAATTCCAAATCGTGTAGGCTCCTCTGATGTAAACATGATAACCTCCAAAGACCTTTTTGGCAGGAAAGCAGACCTGTATGACACATGCAGGCCAAACAGGTAAGGTTTGTCTCAAGATGAAAAACAAAGTTAAGTCCAATATTTATATAGCCCGTATTATGACCTCAAAATGTGTGACAACATAGGCAAAACATGTAAGGTTGTGCCAAGTGAATAGTACAGATAGGTCAACCTTTTTTTATCAAACAGCAAAAGCTTGGCCGGTTCTATTGATCTGGTAACAATGTACTGAGTCTCTACAAGGATCCAAAGTAAATCAGTACATTGTCTAATATTTACATACCCTGACATTGGTCAACTCTTTTGTTAAAATTCAGAGTGGTGTAATGATGCCAATGTTCAACAGCAAGGTAGTTCACCGGTTCGGCGGTTCCTGATTATGCTTTGAACTAAGTATTTCAAGTCTAAAGCACATGTCTAATGTACGTGAGAATGAGATGAAGCACACAGCTTTTCTTTTGCCATTTCGTAAGTATCAAATGTATGCTTCCCAATAGTTGGTTGCATCCCACAACTGGCAGAAGTGGGTCTTCAGTTGTCTACTAGGACGGTTACAAGAAAGAACTAGTCAATAAGCAGCTCTGTAATTTCACCAAATTAACAACCCTATACTAGCTGATTAAGCACGGTTCATCTGATTCCAATCACATCAGCCCTAGAAACATGACTGTATATAAGATGTAAGATGGTCAACAAACACTCAAGCCAGAAAAAGAGGGGGGGGGGGGGGGGGGGGGGGGGGGGACATCCACGTTACATATGGACAACACTACAACAGTAAAAGAATGCAATACAAAGGATCATCCTTGGTGCTGCAGGAATGGTGAAGACACTTATAGGCAGACAGAACTGTTACCTTTTCAGCAAACTAATCGCCTCAAGAGCACCCAGAACTCCAACAACACCGTCAAATTTGCCTGAGAATGGAATGGCATCAACATGAGATCCAGTTGCAACAGCCCCTAGTCCAGGCTCAGAACCCTCCCTGTAGAAGGTTGTAATGTTCAATGGGCATGATAATTCCAGCACATAGCAAATTTAACAAAATCCAGAGACTTTCCAGCCAGATGTACTATAACAGCAGAATCCTTGCATGCTTCCTAAACCCAGAGAAATGAACCAAGAGCAGAAAATCCAAAGGCTGTCAAAGACCAACTCACCAGCGGCCAAATATGTTACCAACAGCATCTTCCCGAACAGCAAGGCCAAGTTGATTCATTATCCCTTTTATATACCTAGACATCAGAATCACAAGCCAACAATCAGCAAAGGGGGATGTCCACTTTGTTAAATAAATTAACAGCTATCTGAACCCAGAATAATGCAAACTGAAGTTGATCGATCATTGCTGCGTACATCAAAGGTCTCTCAAGCGTGGCACGTTCTACGGCCAAAATCGATGACAAGCACACTCTTCAGAGGACTAATGCCCGAGTCGTTCTTTCGTCCACTCGCTTGCTCTCACGACAACCGGACAACGGGTAATATCAACTGCGTTACCTTCGAGCCTGCACATCCTTGTCGGTGTACAGAACGCGGGTCACGGACGGCGCGGGCGAGTCGGAGAACGAGGCGAGCTCAGCAATCTGCGAAAAAAAGCACACGCCGTTGGAAACCAACACCTCACTTCACAGCCATAGCCTGCACATCACGAACGCACCTGCCGCTGGAGGCCCTCGGAGTCGACGCGGAAGTCGCTGGAAGGGCCGCCGTCGCCGTCGTCGGAGGCCGGGAAGCCGGCGAACTGCTCCATCGTCCGCCGCGCCGCCGCGTCATCGTGGCCCGCGGCGGCGCTGATGCCGAGGAGGAACGCGAGGAGGACGAGGCGCGAGGTGGCGGTCGGCTTCGACGGCATGCTTCGTTTTCGGCTGGCTGCTCCTGCTCTGCAGGGTTCGATGGGACAGACAGGGGGGGCGGCTACTTCGTGGGGCTAGGGAGATTTGAACGGCGGGCGGGGGGGTGGGAGTGGGAGACGACGCGACGGCATTACCACTGATGCTGTTGGAGTGTTTGGTGGTGGTCACCTGACTGCTGCGTCTGCGTGCTGACGAGGAAGACGACACGGCGGCGGTGGCTGCTTCCTCACGATAGCATAAAAAAATATTTTTTTAGCCACGATGCCTCCTACCTGCAGGCACGGGAGTGGCCTTCGCGAACGTTCCCAGAACGCCGAGCCTCTTCGAGCGGGCACATCGACAACTCAAGAGAGACACGGTGACGGTGCACGTGTTGGCTCCTGCATCGCCACTTCAGACCAACAGGCCAACCATCGCCTAGGACGAGGCGGTCCACTCGCCGACCTGTGCAGCACGCTCCCCGTGCCGGCGAGGCGCGCCTCCAGGGCCTCCACGAAGCAGTGCGCCAGGCGCTGCGTGGCGTCCCCCGTCGGCGACGCATCCTGCTTCGGCGGTGGCGGCGACGGCGGCAACGATCCGTAATATGTGATCTGCGATCTCTGTGGAGGACGTAGGCTAAAGGCCGGAGGTGGGAGAAGAGCGTAGGCCGTTGGATTTTAATTTTATGGTGAAAATAAATTATGTGTTGAAATTATATAAAACATATGGTTGTGTAGTAGACATTTTATTTTATTTATTAAAAAAAACAGATTCAGGAGTGGAGCTGCGGCCGGCCAGCCCGGATGCTCTGCGGATGATCGCCTGCGGGTCGCGTGTGCAACTGGTGCAGGTGTTCGTTTGTGGCTTCGTGCAAATAATCTGTTCCACCCTGCTGGGAATCTGATGGAGCAGAGGATCCTTCCTTCGGCCCCTCCAGGATCCAGTTCCGTGGGACCCACGTCTCAGCGTTTGGCCCAATAGCTGCCTGTGGAGTGAAACAACTAAGAAGAGCCCGAGTATTCTCGGCCCATGGGCTGCGTGTGTTCAGGATTGGCAGCAAAAGAAAAAGGGATAATGGTGTTCTTATCCTTATTTAGTAAATCAATTATGATTTTATCTCTATTTTTTTTAATTTTTTTTGTATGGTCCCTCTGCTCCTCACGTCCGTCAAATTGAATTAAACGAATTAAAAAATTTCTAAATCTGAAAAGCAAAGGCTAAATGACCATAATACCCCTTATCCTTATCTCCTCGTCCATGGGCGTCGTCTGTCTGCATCGGGCTCGGGCTGTTCGTGAGTGCGGGTTACCGGCGGCGCCGAAGGGCAAGCCGTGGCTCCAGAGCGCGGGCGCGGGAAGGGGCTGCCTCCTGGTTGTGGACGCGGGGCCACGACTCTAGGTGCGGGCACGACCTTCCTCAAGGCGCTGTGGCCGTGCGAGCTCGCGGCGCGGCGGGTGCCGCTGGGCGGGCGTCGCGGCATGGCTGGCGGGCTTGAGGGAGAGGGAGGACCTCCTCGCCCAGATCCACGCCGCCATAGAAGGAGACAGAGGAGCTCCTCGGTCCCCGTGCCGCGCCGTCGCTGGAGGGAGGAGATAGGGGGCTCCCCGTGCCGCCACCGGATCCGATGTCCCCGCGCCGAGCTACCACCGGATCCGTCGTCCACGCGCCGCACCATCGCCAGAGGGAGGAGAGAGGGTGCTGAAGGGTCGAGATGGCGACTAGAGGGGGGGTGAATAGTCTTTTCTAAAACTTAATCGCGTCGGCTAACCGATACAAATGCGGAATTAAAACTATCGGTCTAGCCAAGACTATACCCCACTATATATGTTCACTAGCACCTTGCAAAGTTAACAATTATGCAACAAAGGTGCCGGGCTAGCTAGAGCTCTCCTAAACAATTCTAGGAGCAAGGTTACACAAACCTATGCCACTAGTACTTTAAGCGACAAGGGGGCTTCTACATATGCTAGTAAGCAAAAGCACAAAGCTAACTAAGCTCACTAGCAATGCTCAATAACAAGGCAACCAATGCCTAATTAGAGAGCACAAATACTTAGTTACATAAACTAAGCAATGTGACTAACAAGGTTACTAAAACCAAATTAGCCACGCAAGGGAGCTACTTCTATGCTACACAAGCAAGAAGGTAATTAGCAAGCTACACAAGCTATCTAATTACTAGAGCAACTACACAAGCTTAATATGTATAAAAGTAATTGCAAGCTTGTGTAATGGGGATGCAAACCAACGGGAAGAATAAGGTTGACACGATGATTTTTCTCCCGAGGTTCACGTGTTTGCCAACACGCTAGTCCCCGTTGTGTCGACCGCTCACTTGGTGGTTCGGCGGCTAATTAGCATCACCCGCTAAGCCCGCACGTCGGGCGCCGCAAGAACCTACCCCTTGAGTGAGGGTAGCTCAATGACACGCTTTACTAGAGTTGCTCTTCGTGGCTCCCGCGGGGCGAGCACAAGTACCCCTCACAAGCTCTTCTCCGGAGCTCCGTACAATCTTCTTGCGGGCTTCGACGGAGACCACCACCAAGCCGTCTAGGAGGTGGCAACCTCCAAGAGTAACAAGCACCACCGGCTTACAACACGATCACCTAGTGCCACTTGATGCAACCTCACGATGCAATCGCACTAGAATCGCTCTCTCACACTATCGGATGAACACTATCATGTATGTGTGAGATGGAGGGCTCCCAAGCACTACTACACAAGCCACCAAGGCTCTAGTGTGCTCAGCTACCGGCCCAAGTGAAAGGTCCGTGTTGGTTTTGGTAATTGAGTGACAACCTAGGTGGACTAATTGTGTTTATGTGAGATACACAGGTGATTAGTCCACAGGTACATGTGTGTGAGCAACATATGCCATGAAGGTGAAAATGGCTTAGAGATGTTGCAAAGCTCACACATGTGATGATGAAGGAGCTTATTGCACATGAGACATGACATTGAGTCATGTGATCAAGGTGGAGAAGATCAAGACATGACTTGGCTTGATGGACCGGTTGCAAGCGTGAAGGGCAAGTCGAAGGCTTTGGAGTGATGGACCGCGTGGCGGTGAAGCTTGAGCAAGACTTGGCACCGATGGACGATGGCAACGGTGAAGAGCAAGTGGAGTCAAGATCGATGAACCAATATGATCATGTGATGATATGAAGTGGATCATATCATTGTTGATCGTGTTGGTGCATGTGTTGCATCGACATTGAAGGAGATGGAATGGAATGCGCAAGGCAAAGGTATAACCTAGGGCATTTCATTTCACCGGTCATAGGTGTGTAGAGAAGTTTATGACCGGGTTTAGGATAGATGGCCGTACTATCAAGAGGGGCAAACTTGTTTGCATATCGGTCATCTAGTGCCACTCGAGTGATCTAACTTTGCATTGTCGCTAGGATCGAGTGGCGTGGCAAGTTGAGTGGCAAACATCCTTGGGAAATGATTGTGAAAATGCTAACACACATATACATGGTGGTGTACACTTGGTGGTGTTGGCACATTTACAAAGGAGGTGGTGTTTGCAGGGGTGAGATGGGTTTTGGGTCCCTCTCTCCCTCCCGCCGAGCTTGCTCGGCGGGATTCGGCGCTTTCGGGAAAATGGAATGCCTATTTTCTATTGCGCCGGATGCAAATTCTTGTGGTTAGCACACTTGAGCAAGGGTGAAGAGAATGGAGAAGATGCTGGCGTCGGTCAACTGACCGGACGCTGGATCTGAATGCACCGGACGCTGGAAGGCTGCGTCCGGTCGCGCTGACGTACGGTGACGCAGTAGCTAGAGAGTGACCGGACGCTGGCTGCGTCCGATCGCGTTCGACCGGACGCGTCCGGTCATGCTCGGGAGCTTACTGGATCCGACCGGACGCTGAGGGTCCAGCGTCCGGTCAGTTGAAGTGCTGCGTCCGGTCGGCAGATGACCGTTGGGATCGGAAGATGAACGTTGAACGCAGGGGACACGTGGCGAGTATCGCGTGACCGGACGCTGAGGTCCAGCGTCCGGTCGATCGGACCGGAGCGTCCGGTCGGCCCGACCGTTGCCCAGTGAAGGGGTAACGGCTAGTTTAGCCCTTGGGGCTATAAATAGAAGTGGCCTTCGGCCATGGCTGGAGTTGAGCACCTCAAGGGACTTAGTGTCCATGCTTGTGAGTGCTTGGGAGCCCTCCATCACACATATACTTGATAGTGATTATTCGATTGTGTGAGTGAGCGATTCTAGTGCGATTGCATCGTGAGGTTGCATAGAGTGGCACTAGGTGATCGAGTTGCAAGCCGGTGGTGCTTGTTACTCTTGGAGGTTGCCACCTCCTAGACGGCTTGGTGGTGGTCTCCGTCGAAGCGCGCAAGAAGCTTGTGCGGCGCTCCGGAGAAGTGTTTGTGAGGGGCATTGTGCTCGCCCCGCGGGAGCCGCGAAGAGCAACTCTAGTAAAGCGAGACGCGAAGGGCGACAAGTGGTCCGGCCGGGTCAAGTGCTAGAGCTTGTGGTAAGCACTCCACGTGGGAGAGTGTGACTTGCGAGTCACCACTAGCCAGAGGACCGGCGGCAACCTTGGAGCTTGTCTCAACGGGGACTAGCGTGTTGGCAAACACGTGAACCTCGGGAGAAAAATCATTGTGTCAACTTTGTTCTTCCCGTTGGTTTGCAACCCCCTTACACAAGCTTGTAATTACTTTCACATACATTGTGCTTGTGTAGTTGCTCTTGTAATTAGATAGCTTGTGTAGCTTCCTAATTACCTTCTTGCTTGTGTAGCATAGAAGTAGCTCCCTTGCGTGACTAATTTGGTTTTAGTAACCTTGTTAGTCACATTGCTTAGTTTGTGTAGCTAAGTATTTGCGCTCTCTAATTAGGCATTGGTTGCCTTGTTATTGAGCTTTGCTAGTGAGCTTAGTTGGCTTTGTGCTTTAGCTTACTAGCATGTGTAGGAGCTCCCTTGTTGCTTAAAGTACTAGTGGCATAGGTTTGTGTGACCTTGCTCCTAGAATTGGTTAGGAGAGCTCTAGCTAGCCCGACACCTTTGTTGCATAATTGTTATCTTTGCAAGGTGCTAGTAAACATATATAGTGGGGTATAGTCTTGGCTAGACCGATAGTTTTAATTCCGCATTTGTATCGGTTAGCCGACGCGATTAAGTTTTAGAAAAGACTATTCACCCCCCCCCCCTCTAGTCGCCATCTCGACCCTTCAATTGGTATCAGAGCTAGGTCTCTCATTTGTGGTCTTCACCGACCCGAGAGGATGGCGGCTTATGGGCTAGATGTTGATTGTCCATACATTTTTGATGGCACACACTTTACACGATGGAAAAATTGGATGATATGCAATTTTAAGTTTATTTGCCCTCAAATGTGGTGGATGGTAGATGTAGGCTTTTCTCATGTGTTAGATGAAGATAATCTAACTCAAGCACAAGAGAAATGCCTAGATCTCGACATTCATGCTACTAACATCATGTATAGATCTTTGCATGATTGCATATTTGGAAAGATCATGAACATGAAGACCGCCCATGAGATTTGGAGTTATCTCAATGAGAAGTATGGGACGGTCTCCGATGATGATGATGAGCCCAAGGAGGAGGCACATGAGTGTGTTGAGCATAACCACAATTTGGTGATTGTGGAAGATTGCTCCACCTCATTGTCAAGTGAGAATGATGATGATCAATCCACTACAAGTTCACTTGACAAGGTTAATGATGATGCCACAAGTGTTGCAAGTGAAGATGCTACCCCATGCACACTTGATGGTAATGATGGTTCATGCTCAAGCCATGATGATGATGCTACTACAAGCCCATCCACTACACCACTTTGCTTCATGTCACAAGGTGACACCAAGGTATCAAATGGTAATGTGGTTGATCATGTTGAGTCATATGATGAGCTTGTTAGTAGACTTGCTAGCATGACCATGTCTTTAGAAAATGAGAAAGCTAAAACATTGAAATTAGAAAATGAAAACTCATTTCTAAAGAACTCTTGTGAAGAACATAAGAAATTGCTTAATGCTTATAAATCTTCACTTGATGAGCTTAAATTGAATCATGAGACACTTCTTGCATCTCATGATGAATTATTAGAAAAACAAGCTTCTCTCATTAAAGTGTTTACAAAGAAACTTAAAAATAATGAGAACTCATCACATGGGTCAAAAGATCAATTGCAAAATATTGCTAAACCTTGTGATGTAGAAAAGAAGCATGTATCCACCTCTTGTGATGATTTATTAGATATGTCATGCTCTTCACATATAGATGCTTGTTCTACTTCTATGTCTTGTGAGACTAACCTTTTGAAGGAGAACAATGAGCTTAATGAACAAGTGAAGAAATTAAGCAACAAGTTAGAGAGGTGCTACAACTCAAAAGTCACCTTTGAGCACATGTTGAAGACTCAAAGATACTATGGTGACAAGTGTGGCCTTGGCTTCGAGAAGAAGATGACAAAGGGCGAAAGAAAGAGAGAAAGAAAGATGAAGAAGATTCAACAAAGAAAACTCTCTCACACCATGTGCTACCGGTGTCATGAAGCGGGACACCTTGCAAATGGTTGCCCTAACATTGAGAAGCTCAAGATGATGAAAGAAGAAGAGAGGCTAAGGCATGTCAAATGCTTCAAGTGCCGCACTTGGGGTCATCTTACCTCAATGTGCCCAACCAAGCAATTGGTGAAGCAACAAGTGAAGCCTCAACCAAAGCCACAAGTTGAGCAAGAGAAGACACCCCAAGTTCAAATCAAGATCAACCATGAAGATGGTGGTGATTTGATGATAAAGAAGAAGAAAACAAGAAGGGGTGGAAAGTCAAGGCATCCAATGCAAACTCAAGATGCCAAGATGATGAGCAAGAATGAAGATGAGAAGAAAGTCTATGCTCGCATCAAGTGCTTCAAGTGTGGAAGTACGGGACACTTTGCCTCTAAGTGTCCTAACAAGCTTGAGAAAAAGGCTTAAGCAATCCATAAGAGGCAAGGCAATGAGAAGCACCACATGAGCAAGGAAGAGAAGGCTCAATCAAAGAGAAAGTGCTACTCATGCCGGGAAAGGGGACACATGGCACATTCATGTCCCCTAGGTAAAATTTCTAAGCCTATTTCAATTGATGATCATGATATGCTTAGAAAGGATGGAAATGGTACCTCTATGATTGCCATTGTAAAACATCCCGCTACTCATACTAAGGCTATGCCTAAGTATGTTGCTCCTAACTTGAGAGGACCCAAACTTGTTTGGGTACCATCAAAAGGTGGATGAATGTGTGTAGGTACCATTGGCATTGGAGGCTTGGTTCAAATGATATTCATCTTGTTGATCATATAGTTGAGCCAAGTATTGCTAAGTGATGATCACTATCCCAATGCCATGACAAATTGAGTGAAGTCCAAATGTGCTACAACATACAAGTGTCAATTTCAAGTTGTTGATAATTTATTGAAATATTTGATGACTTGCAAATATTTGAGTTGAAAGCTTGCTAATTGGATGATCATGAGCTAACCAAGGTATATCTCTTGTTGATCATTTCATTTAGGTGCATATAAGTTGATTGAATTGGATAAATATGCAAAGTTGCGTGCTATAAGATGATTGAATGGATAATTGCTTAGTAATCAAGTTTGGATTGATTTGTGTTGGATAAATTCATAAGATGACATTTAGTAAGTGATTTGAATGGATATATGTCTTATGGAAGTATTCAAACAAGTTAGTATCAAGTTTGATTCATATTTGATGAAGCATAGCTCAATTGTTGAAATCTTTTCTATATTGCAAAATCTGAGCTAGCTGTGATCATAGCCATGTTTGAGTAATCAAATCTTATTGGATTGGCATGAAAATTGGTATACATGCTCTAGACTTATGGTATGAGATGCTGTATAAATTTCATGGAAATTGGATAAGAAATGCTTCGGTTTTGGAGTGGTTCTTGTCAGCTATAGTGCAGCAGTTTTCAGCATGTAGCAGTGGTGGAAGAATTAAAATTTGGCAATTCATATGAGATCAAATGAAGCTAAAATTTTTATGGATGCTAGATAACTTAGTGAAGCTCATCTCCACCAAATTTCGTGGTATTTGGATTTGTACTTTGGGATATATGCTTATTTCTTTGAAGGGTACAAAATCTGCCAGAAAAGTGACAAGTATTGGATTGATCTAGAGTCACTTTGATTGAAAGGTCCTCAAGTTGGAAACATGTTTACAAGTGTTTGAGGTACCTAAGTTTGTTTTTGATATGATCTAGAAGCATGACAAGATATGAGTACAAGGCCATTTGATTGAGGAGTGTACTTTGCACACTTTTGGTACTCAAATTAGAAGATCAAGATCAAACTCAAGATGAAGTTGAAGTTTAAGTTCTAGTGACTATTGGAAATCATTTGGTAGAAAGAAAAGAACTTAAACAAGAAGAAAGAAAATGACTTAAAGAAGGAATCAAGGTTACTCATCAAGTTAAGTCCATCACTTGGATCAATCAATCAAGTTATTTCAAGTGAGTATCAAGAATGGTTCTTGGAGAGAGGTCACTTCTCCCTAGTGTAGGGGCTTGCCGCCTATGTGTAGGTGAACCAAGTGTGGTACTTGGAAGGCTAACATGGAAGTGATGATCCGAGGAACATTTGAGATGCTTAGTTGAAGCAATAAAAAGGATTGATCAAGAAAAGCAAGCAACACCCAAAAGAGAGCTAGTCATGATATTTCAAGTGGTATTCTCATATTGATGCTCTCATGCAAGCTAAGATCAAAAGATGAAGCAAGTCAACCACAACAAGAAAGTGCACTTGATCATAAGTGGTATTCATTTCATATGGGTGAAGAATGAGATTCAAATTGGTATCTATTGGTCTTCACCAAGCTTATAATTGGACTTCGTATTGCTATTGGAGTAATGAATTGGAATCTATGTGACTATCCTCTACTCCAACATAGGAAAGGTATCATTGTAATGTGCATGATCATTTCATCCCTTACTAGTATGCGGTTAGTGCATATAGTACATGCTTCATAGGATCATGCATAACAAATGAAATGTTTCAATTCATAGCCTACCACTATTGCTTGAATGATTACTTGATCTAGTGGTTAGTACATGAATTTGTTCATGAGCTAGTGAACCCAAGTACTTGACTTAATTTGGATTGCTAAACAAGTGACAAGTACAACTTTGACAAGATAACCCTTAAAAGAGGTGTGAAGAAGCTTGTCATTGGTTCAAACCGGACTTGAAAACTTAAGCAAATCAATTTAGTTCAAGTCACTTAAGAAGCTCATGATAGTAATAAGAGTACAAGCACAAGACAACAATGCAAATGGATATCTAGTTTATATATTTCAAGTGGTATCTAGACTCAAGTAGTTCATCATGCTTTCACAAATAATGTCTAGATCAACTCACAAGTGATATCCTATAAGTGGTACTCATGAAGATAGCAAATGTTCAAGAAATGGTCTTTATTGATAAATCAAACAAGTGGTTCCATACTAGAAAATTCTTTCAAATGCATCCCTCACCTAAAAGAGCTTAAGTGAAATAAAATGGATGACCCATGCATAAGAATGATAAGATACAAGTAGTACAAGTTGCAAATTCTAAATGGTATCTACATGTGGTGTCATTCCAATATTCAAGTAATGTCCATCAAAAATGTAAAATTCTAGTCTCAACCATCTACCCCAAAGTGCACACCTTTGCATCAATAAGAAGCATACCTTTTATGGAAATTGATGACAAAGGGGGAGAGATTGTACAAAGATATGAAGCTTGGGGAGAGATTGTACAAAGGGGGAGAGATAAGAAGATAAGATATGAAAAAGGTTGGACATGGACATGGACAAAGAGGGAGCAACATTGGAGAAAAGAATGGATCACAAGTCTTGGACAAGAGAAGCACACAAGTAGGGGGAGCAAGCTCATGAACTTTGATTGCATTTGATATGTGCATATTCATATGCTTGCTTGCATTGCATAAGTTTTTAAATTCAATATGCATGCTTGTGTGGTGTATGCTAGTTGTAGAACTTGGATGATGATTTGATAACTAGCATGCATAGGATGATAGCTAGACACTTGGTATATTCTTTAAGTAATGCTAGTACCTTGATTTTAATGTTGATCTCATGAGGTATCTAGTGCTTTTATTTCCAAGTGATATCTAGCTAACCATGGTGCTAAGGATGAACTTAAAGGTGCAACTACGATTGGTACACGCTTCAAAGGTTTATTCTATACACCTTAGCATCATTTTGTAGTATTTACTCTCCCACAATTTCAATCTATGCATATGTGCAAGCTTCAAATTAAATACACTAGCACACATGTAGGGGGAGCTAATACTACCATTTCGGGTTTGTGGTACTTGTCCAAAATCATTTTCACACGGTAAAATTGCTTGGGCAAGCAACATGAATCCAAAAGAGCTTAATTTCCATATCTTTGTAGAGTTGTCATCAATTACCAAAAAGGGGGAGATTGAAAGGTCCGTGTTGGTTTTGGTAATTGAGTGACAACCTAGGTGGACTAATTGTGTTTATGTGAGATACACAGGTGATTAGTCCACAGGTACATGTGTGTGAGCAACATATGCCATGAAGGTGAAAATGGCTTAGAGATGTTGCAAAGCTCACACATGTGATGATGAAGGAGCTTATTGCACATGAGACATGACATTGAGTCATGTGATCAAGGTGGAGAAGATCAAGACATGACTTGGCTTGATGGACCGGTTGCAAGCGTGAAGGGCAAGTCGAAGGCTTTGGAGTGATGGACCGCGTGGCGGTGAAGCTTGAGCAAGACTTGGCACCGATGGACGATGGCAACGGTGAAGAGCAAGTGGAGTCAAGATCGATGAACCAATATGATCATGTGATGATATGAAGTGGATCATATCATTGTTGATCGTGTTGGTGCATGTGTTGCATCGACATTGAAGGAGATGGAATGGAATGCGCAAGGCAAAGGTATAACCTAGGGCATTTCATTTCACCGGTCATAGGTGTGTAGAGAAGTTTATGACCGGGTTTAGGATAGATGGCCGTACTATCAAGAGGGGCAAACTTGTTTGCATATCGGTCATCTAGTGCCACTCGAGTGATCTAACTTTGCATTGTCGCTAGGATCGAGTGGCGTGGCAAGTTGAGTGGCAAACATCCTTGGGAAATGATTGTGAAAATGCTAACACACATATACATGGTGGTGTACACTTGGTGGTGTTGGCACATTTACAAAGGAGGTGGTGTTTGCAGGGGTGAGATGGGTTTTGGGTCCCTCTCTCCCTCCCGCCGAGCTTGCTCGGCGGGATTCGGCGCTTTCGAGAAAATGGAATACCTATTTTCTATTATGCCGGATGCAAACTCTTCTTCACCCTTGGTCCAATGTGCTAACCACCAAGAGTTTGCATCCGGCATAATAGAAAATAGGTATTCCATTTTCTCGAAAGCGCCGAATCCCGCCGAGCAAGCTCGGCGGGAGGGAGAGAGGGACCCAAAACCCATCTCACCCCTGCAAACACCACCTCCTTTGTAAATGTGCCAACACCACCAAGTGTACACCATCATGTGTATGTGTGTTAGCATTTTCACAATCATTTCCCAAAGGATGTTAGCCACTCAACTTGCCACGCCACTCGATCCTAGCGACAATGCAAAGTTAGATCACTCGAGTGGCACTAGATGACCGATATGCAAACAAGTTTGCCCCTCTTGATAGTACGGCCATCTATCCTAAACCCGGTCATAAACTTCTCTACACACCTATGACCGGTGAAATGAAATGCCCTAGGTTATACCTTTGCCTTGCGCATTCCATTCTATCTCCTTCAATGTCGATGCAACACATGCACCAACACGATCAACAATGATATGATCCACTTCATATCATCACATGATCATATTGGTTCATCGATCTTGACTCCACTTGCTCTTCACCGTTGCCATCGTCCATCGGCGCCAAGTCTTGCTCAAGCTTCACCGCCACGCGGTCCATCACTCCAAAGCCTTCGACTTGCCCTTCACGCTTGCAACCGGTCCATCAAGCCAAGTCATGTCTTGATCTTCTCCACCTTGATCACATGACTCAATGTCATGTCTCATGTGCAATAAGCTCCTTCATCATCACATGTGTGAGCTTTGCAACATCTCCAAGCCATTTTCACCTTCATGGCATATGTTGCTCACACACATGTACCTGTGGACTAATCACCTGTGTATCTCACATAAACACAATTAGTCCACTTAAGTTGTCACTCAATTACCAAAACCAACAAGGACCTTTCAGGTGCTCGATCCCCCGCACCACCACTAGATCTGGCCGGGGAGCGGCGGCAGCGGTGAAAGAACCAGCCCTCCTGGCCGCGGCGGCTGCATCGGCGGGGCGCGCGGCTTCCTCCAGGCGGCCGCGGGGAGGTCGCGGCGTGCGCGGAACGCATGGACGGTGAGGCTGCGGCCTGCGGGGAGAGATGATGGCCGGCGAAGGGAACGGGGACGAAGGGTGGAGGTAGAGCGGCATCGAGGTCAGCGCCCTGCAGTTCGCCTACGACGGGCAGCCGCCGCTCTTCGCGAGCTTCAACCTCAGCGTCGCACCCGGCTCCCGCTGCCTCCTCGTCGACGCCAACGGATCAGGTATGTATGCTTGGCACTGTCCCCTGCCTCCTGCCGCGGTTCATCTGATGGATTATGGGTAGGAGTGTATGTGTATTCGTATTGATTGACCATCGCAGTTTGATCTGTAGTCTCTAGGTGTCTAGTGAAAGGGAAATCACAATTCTGTAGGCTTATGGGGACGAGGGGCGATCATGTCTGCGACATAGGATGCCCTGTTGTGATTGAATTGAAGTAGTTCCACTGTCCACTGCCTCAATTTTTAATGGCACACTGCAACAATTAGTGTTTGATTTGATGGTTGCTTACGATGGGGATTGCCTGCCCAACTCTTCGCACCCAATGGTCCCTTTAATGATGAAAACCGCGTTGTTCATAGCGTTATCCTTGGAATTGTGGAATTAAACAGTCTGGTTGTGTAGCTAGGCTTGTGCTGCAGAAGCTTGATGGAGTGATAAATGCAATAAAGTTAACTGCATGTAGCACCAACTAGTGCTGTTTCTGTGTTATCCATTTTGTGCTACTCCCCCCACTGATTTTTTAGCACTGTGCATTTCATAAACATGTACTCCACTTTCTTTCTGCCTTTCTTTCTCATGGAGATCAGAAGGCGTGGTTTGAATTTGACAGTGGCTAACTCAGTGGCTGATCTCTGCTTCGAGTGCCTGCGTGCTGGGCTGCTGTCATGGTCCCTGTGGGATTGGCTAAGTCAGTGGTGTGATCCAAATGTTTGTAGCTATATTCATCTGCCAGCTATTGCCGTTTTGCTTGTTTGGCATGCAAATTTCAGGACATGGTTTTTGTTATTTTCATGCTTGGCCAGGAAGGCGGATAAGGAATGACATGGATTGGTTTATGTTTGTGCTAGTGATCAGTGGGCTGCTCAACCAACCTGAACCGGGTGCATTGCGTAGACTCTTCTTAGTTCATGTCCTTCAACTGCTTGTTCAACAAGCAGGTTTGGATACTTGGTTAGTTCGTTAGGGGTGTTCAGTTATTGCACAATGCGGGATTTGGCTGCATTTTGTTACTTTTTGGTATATATACTGATTATGTTATTTATGTTGCTATAAGACCACTGGGGTACTAAACTGTAGTGCTGATTGTTAGGATGAGGTATGTGGTGATTCTGGCCATGCAACCAATTTTAGGACTTGTGTGTGTAGACAACCCATTTTTTAGTTGATATAGATGGTGCTGATTTCTTACTTAAAGCTATCGTCTTTGATGACCTCGCTTGTTTTTATTGGAAAACTGCAATGCCTTTTATGTTACAACAAAATTTCATTTCTAAAAATGCTGTTGGCGGTACTGTGTCAGTTGTCAACAGTCCAATTCCATCCTCACGGCTTTAACCCTCAAACTAGTGTATTAGACTTGAGGATTGCTGCTGATGTGTTTTCAGTGTTTCCAGATCATGTCTGAATTCAGATGCTCTCCTTCATGCACACGTGGTCTCGTATTAGGAAGTGAGATAGTTTGTCCTCCTGATTGCTTCCAGTACAAGGGAACACTTATGTATTCTTAAAGTGGTCAGAGGAAGAGAATCAGGAGAGGGCAGCAGTGAGCCAATGTAAGTCATAGGGCGCGTTTAGTTGGCTCCAAAGTTGGCGCCGACTGAAATCTTGAGGCACTGTAGCGCAATGTAGCATTTCGTTTGTATTTGGTAATAATTGTCCAATCGTTGACTAATTAGGCTCAAAATGTTCGTCTCGCAAAGTACAACCAAACTGTGCAATTAGTTTTTGATTTCGTCAACATTTAGTACTCCATGCATGTACCGTAAGTTTGATGTGACGGAGAATCTTCTTTTTGCATAGTGCCAAAGTTTGGATTTTGGAGTACCTAAACAAGGGCATAGTTGTATTGGTGTACTTATTTGTTGATGTAATCTTTACTAACCAACCTGTTCAATGCTTTTCAGAGGGAGGGGAAGAGGAGGGCGAACAGGAGGAAGGCTAGCTAGTTTGTTAGGTCTCTAGGCCTTAAATGAGATGGATGTAGCTTTTTGTGCTTCATATTATTGTCATGATGCTAGCAAATGTGTTGCCAAAATTTTGAATATTTATCAATATTAAATTTGAGTTCAAATAATTGCAAGTTGTGCCAAATATGTTTGACCAAATTTAATTAATTGTCAGCATACAATAAAAAAGTCTAATTCCAAATCAGGGTAAAATCATAATTAGGCATAACAAACAGGAGTAAAATCGCATGGGCATTCATGTCCTTTTGTATAAAGTTTAACACCGTTAGGGGTGGATGACAGAGCAGAGGCAAACTGGTGCTTCGTGAATGGCACAGTAAGGGTAAATTCACAAAGTCAAAAAAATAGGGGCAAAATCACAATTTCGATACAAAACAAGAGTACAAACGCAAGAGCCCCAAAGAAAAAAGGTACACTTTCCAGTAATTTAGCTAGATTTTATATGTTTGTCATGTGTAGATGTCTGATGTCATAAATCAAAGATGACTGGTTCCCCAGTGTAGTACTTAGCAATACATTTTTCACAATTATGCAACTTTACTCAACAACCCAAACAATTAAGGCGGTTCTAGATATGTAAGCTATATACAAAAAAGGGACCAGACTGCAAAAGGCTCAATTCCAGAATTTTGCTGCCTTCGTGGCAAGGATATTCACCAGCTATATTTCTACAACATGTTTTTGTTAAATTTTTGGCTCATAAGATAGGAGTGACATTGGGACGTAAAGATCACACCAGTTGATGCTTGGAAAGCTGTTTTTTTTACAACATTCTTGGAAAGCTGTTGAGACTGCTTGACGCAGAATGCTTGAAGAAGAACAATATATTAGCGACAAGAACACGTGGCAAGCACTTCTTGGCTATTTCCTCATATATTTCACCTAAATTTTCTTTTTCGATTTTCAGAGAAACAACATTGATGATGATTTACTAGATATCTTTACAAAGAACATAATTCAAATTTTCTAGTCAAGCGTCTAGCCAAATAATATGGGGAGAACATTGGAAGAATCTTTCATACAAAATCTTAAAAGTATTAAAATACCAGAATACCTAAGTTGTAAGCCTCATGGTTATATACATCATACACATTCTGCCTTTTATGCCCACATTAAATACATATAACTTTGTAGTTGACAAACTTTTTATTTGAGATCATTTAGAGGCCCAATCTTTAGAAAATTTGATACAAATATTGATATTGTTTTCTATAAATCTAATCTAACTTTAATTAAAAAATATGATATGAATGTTGATATTGTTTTTAATAAATCTAGTCGAACTTAAAAATTTGACTTCTCAAAAAGCGATGTGTGCATTTTTTTGGGGGACGGTGGAGGGATTACTCATCATCCAGCAAGGCAGCAAGCACTGACAGAAGTAAATATATGTAATGTAATGCATTGCCATCACTTTAACCCTATCCTACTATCCGACAACACTGACAGAAGCCGACCGCCCTGCTGCAGGCACCCTTTGTAGGACGGCGCTGTGGGTATGTGGTCTCTTCTCTTGCTCTGAGGAATTCCACGGCACCCAAACCCTAAAAAATATGATGAAGTAGTGCTTGTTGATCTATCAAATTATCTTGACAGCTTTTTTTTAATTAAAAAAAAACTATCTTGCCAGTCCTGGCAAATCACCGAAAACCATAAGATAATAACTGCCATCTCATATTGGATGAATCTGATTCATATACAATGCCCCTTACATCTTTGAGGGCATTTCCAGAATTCCAGTGAATTGTTCACCTATTAAGCACACTACGATGAAGGCATACAGATCACGTTGCCTCGCGGAAACAGTTGGAGTGTTTGTCCCGATCATCCAGATGACAACTTTATTCCTAAACCCTGATGAATGATGGTCATTATGCAGGCCTGGTGCAGAGAAGATGATGGTGATGCCAATGCTGTGCAGCTTATTGTTGGAAATAACACAGGTGTTTGTTTTGGCACCGGATGACTTGATTCCTCCAAACGCTCACAAGTCACTCCAGCGACAGCTTAGCCATTGTCAAGGCTAGAACCTTCACCCCATTCGCCATGTCCTCCGGTGATGCATACTCCTCCGGCTTGTGGCTGTAACCTGAAAGGGACGGAAGGTTGAAGTAGCCATTCGTTTGCAAGTGGTTGCTTAGGTAAAATTGAAATGTTTTTACTCCTATATCACTAAAATTGAAATGTTATTGCTCCTACATCACCTAAAGGAACACAATTCTAGGATATATTTTTATTTAACACCTTCAATTATGATATGTATGCTATTATTTTGAGTGATTGAAAATAAGATGGAGCACAAACCTTTGTAACAGGGAATGAAGATCATACCCATTGGTGATACTCTGCAGATCGAAGACATAATTAGACATCACAGTTGATTAAGTGCTTGTATAATGATGCAAATCAGAAAGATATGTAACCTAGATCGCCAAAAAAAAGTTGGCAACTCCTACATAACAACACTAACAGCTGAATCTCTTAACATTAAGCTGGCCTACATTGGGGAATCTCAATTGTTTGCCTGTGACCTCAGGTACAGTGTTCATCACAAGGGTTGGGATATAACTCAAATGAAAGGTGCTAAATTACCTCTTTGGCATAGAAGTGAACAAGAATACTTAGATCATGGTAAAACTGAACTGCCAAACTAAGACATCATAGTTATTTGATCCAATATTTTTCAAAATGCCCCCTGGTTTGGATTGCGAGATTAATAACCATGACCTAAACTTTTGCAGAAAGTCCCTAAGACATCATAGTTATTTTAATGCTGAGAACGTTCTAGCATTGCAATATGGGTCACTATCCTTTACGCCTTAGCTCATCATCGTGTTTATAATTTTTGGATGAAATTTTGCTGTAATCCATTCCGTTGTGACATGGGATGGGATGAGAAGGAATTCATGATATTTTACTTGAATAAGGTAGTCGCTAGGACAATTGCATGATTGTTCTCAAACAGAAAAAAGGAAACAATTGCAAGAAACATAGGTTCAAGCTATCCTGAACTGATATAAACTTTTACCAGTGAGATATAAAGTTGAAATTACAAAACAAATTCCAGAAGGAATAGCCAGAATAGTGCGATAGATAGTTTAGACAAGTATGCCAAGTGTTTACTTTCTGCATGGGTGTTATGGAATCATAATCTAGTATTCTGAATCTTTTGTGATTGTTCAGTTCCATATCGTCAGTTAATTTGTTATGTATAAAAGGGCTACTCTAATTCTATTTCCTGCGAAGCCACAGCTTTCAACAGTTTGTGACTGGAATTCTGTTGGAAATGATGGTGGCCCTGTATCGGTTGGACAGTTGAGGGGTTAATAGAATCAGAAAATGGAGCACTGACACATTCCGAGGTAGTTCATCTTATAAACATTTATCTTTCTTTCCTGATGAAAAAAATCACTCTCTATTTTTCAATGCAGAAACTGACGGTTCTTTTTTCTAAAGGAATATTTAAGGATAATGTTCCAGTTTGAAATAAAAACAAGAACAATTCAGCAATGGGAAACATGAGCTGGGGCCAGTAATTCACCTGGCCATGAAGAGTGAATCGTGGTAGGCTCTGCTAATCATGTTTTTGTACTCCAGGTTCAACTGTTTTGCAGCAAATTCCATTGCGTCAACGACTGATTTGTCAGATAGAGCCGGTGGGTCCTGGTTGACTATCTTAAATTCTGAAAGCTCTACTCCACGGTTCTTTGAAATCTGTGTTGCAGACCGGCGAATCTTCTCAATGACATCATTCCTTCTCTTCTCATCAATATCTCTTACATCTGCATCAAGGATACCATGACTTTATTAGTTGGTAAATCATCATATTTTCCTGAGAACAATCATATTTTATTTGAAAGGAAGTAGGCTCATACCAATTTCTAGGTGTGATTTGCTTGGGATGCTATTGATTGCTCCTGGATGTAACTGCAGAATACCTGAAGAAGAATAGTTTAGTCAAATTAATCCGAGGTAACCATGTCAAATTAATCCGAGGTAACCATGTCTTGACAGTAAGCTTTCAAATGTTCAACTTTTCCTTTTTGAAAGAATCCATCTTCGGATGTTGGTTAGTAACTATCTCCATAAATATATATTTAATTTAAAATAGGACTCAAGTTGTCTAATTGAGTATCTGGCCTACAAATGGGATAAAATAAAATGTTAGAATTTAGAAAATCATGCTTAACAGACTCTTCACTAGCTAAAGAACAGAATACCTAAGTTGCATGTCTATTGACTTGGCTAAATATGATATGTTTTCTTTGGCATGGAGAGAAGATATAATCCAATAAGATAGGCACATATTAAATTGCAGCGGGAAAACCACACACTTCATGTGGAAAACAATGTGCTGAGGAATATATATTTGGTCCGACTGTACGACATGATATTATGATGTCACAAGCATAATGGAATGATAGATTTGATGTAAAAAACTAAATATGGTTTATAAAACATACCAACGGTGCCAACAGTATCAATTGATCCTGATTCCAGGACGTGTTTCTCGACTACTAATGCTAATTCAGCTGCTGCCAGTCCAGCATCGTTTCTGTAGAACACTCCTTTTACATACATATATGGGGAGATCCTTCACAAGAATGTAAATCGCAATAAAATGAATGAACATGCTAACCTTGCAGGCATAAGCACTGCTCCAGCATGACCCCCATTCCCTTCAAAGTCCACCTTAAGACTTGCAGGAGCAGCAATAGCAGTAACAATGCCAATAGGGATACCTATTGTAAGAGAAGACTTGTATACCATCAATTTGAAACTGCAAACATGTTAATTTACTGGGAACCTACCTTCCTTTTCTAAGATGGGACCCTGCTCAATGTGCAGTTCTATAAAAGCAGAGTAGGCGTCTTTCTTTAGAAATACACTATGCAGGTCCTCTAGATGCAACTTATAGCCAGCAGATTCTGCAGCATCCAAAAATGACACATTCTGATTGTCAACTACTTTTCTGAGGGATTGAGCTAGTTCTTCAATCCCTGCCATTAAGCGGCTGCATATTTTCAAAGGATCAAAAGATGAGAAGCCACAAATTAGAGCAATGCAGCCATTAGCTCAAGCGGAACTAATCTTATTGCTTAATGGTCCACCTTCCCAAACAGCTAATTCCAAATCGTGTAGGCTCCTCTGATGTAAACATGATAACCTCCAAAGACCTTTTTGGCAGGAAAGCAGACCTGTATGACACATGCAGGCCAAACAGGTAAGGTTTGTCTCAAGATGAAAAACAAAGTTAAGTCCAATATTTATATAGCCCGTATTATGACCTCAAAATGTGTGACAACATAGGCAAAACATGTAAGGTTGTGCCAAGTGAATAGTACAGATAGGTCAACCTTTTTTTATCAAACAGCAAAAGCTTGGCCGGTTCTATTGATCTGGTAACAATGTACTGAGTCTCTACAAGGATCCAAAGTAAATCAGTACATTGTCTAATATTTACATACCCTGACATTGGTCAACTCTTTTGTTAAAATTCAGAGTGGTGTAATGATGCCAATGTTCAACAGCAAGGTAGTTCACCGGTTCCTGATTATGCTTTGAACTAAGTATTTCAAGTCTAAAGCACATGTCTAATGTACGTGAGAATGAGATGAAGCACACAGCTTTTCTTTTGCCATTTCGTAAGTATCAAATGTATGCTTCCCAATACTTGGTTGCATCCCACAACTGGCAGAAGTGGGTCTTCAGTTGTCTACTTGACGGTTACAAGAAAGAACTAGTCAATAAGCAGCTCTGTAATTTCACCAAATTAACAACCCTATACTAGCTGATTAAGCACGGTTCATCTGATTCCAATCACATCAGCCCTAGAAACATGACTGTATATAAGATGTAAGATGGTCAACAAACACTCAAGCCAGAAAAAGAGAGGGGAAAAAACATCCACGTTACATATGGACAACACTACAACAGTAAAAGAATGCAATACAAAGGATCATCCTGGGTGCTGCAGGAATGGTGAAGACACTTATAGGCAGACAGAACTGTAACCTTTTCAGCAAACTAATCGCCTCAAGAGCACCCAGAACTCCAACAACACCGTCAAATTTGCCTGAGAATGGAATGGCATCAACATGAGATCCAGTTGCAACAGCCCCTAGTCCAGGCTCAGAACCCTCCCTGTAGAAGGTTGTAATGTTCAATGGGCATGATAATTCCAGCACATAGCAAATTTAACAAAATCCAGAGACTTTTCAGCCAGATGTACTATTACAGCAGAATCCTTGCATGCTTCCTAAACCCAGAGAAATGAACCAAGAGTAGAAAATCTAAAGGCTGTCAAAGACCAACTCACCAGCGGCCAAATATGTTACCAACAGCATCTTCCCGAACAGCAAGGCCAAGTTGATTCATTATCCCTTTTATATACCTAGACATCAGAATCACAAGCCAACCATCAGCAAAGGGGGATGTCCACTTTGTTAAATAAATTAACAGCTATCCGAACCCAGAATAATGCAAACTGAAGTTGATCAATCATTGCAGTGTACATCAAAGGTCTCTCAAGCGTGGCACGTTCTACGGCCAAAATCGATGACAAACACACTCTTCAGAGGACTAATGCCCGAGTCGTTCTTTCGTCCACTCGCTTGCTCTCACGACAACCGGAAAACGGATAATATCAACTGCGTTACCTTCGAGCCTGCACATCCTTGTCGGTGTACAGAACGCGGGTCACGGACGGCGCGGGCGAGTCGGAGAACGAGGCGAGCTCAGCAATCTGCGAAAAAAAGCACACGCCGTTGGAAACCAACACCTCACTTCACAGCCATAGCCTGCACATCACGAACGCACCTGCCGCTGGAGGCCCTCGGAGTCGACGCGGAAGTCGCTGGAAGGGCCGCCGTCGCCGTCGTCGGAGGCCGGGAAGCCGGCGAACTGCTCCATCGTCCGCCGCGCCGCCGCGTCATCGTGGCCCGCGGCGGCGCTGATGCCGAGGAGGAACGCGAGGAGGGCGAGGCGCGAGGCGGCGGTCGGCTTCGACGGCATGCTTCGTTTTCGGCTGACTGCTCCTGCTCTGCAGGGTTCGATGGGACAGACAGGGGGGGGCGGCTACTTCGTGGGGCTAGGGAGATTTGAACGGCGGGCGGGGGAGGTGGGAGTGGGAGACGACGCGACGGCACTACCACTGATGCTGTTGGAGTGTTTGGTGGTGGTCACCTGACTGCTGCGTCTGCGTGCTGACGAGGAAGACGACACGGCGGCGGTGGCTGCTTCCTCACGATCACGAGCGCAATCCTATTTTATTTATTTAAAAAACACAGATTCACGAGTGGAGCTGCGGTGGGCCAGCCCGGATGATCGCCTGCGGCCTGCGTGTGCAACTGGTGCAGGTGTTCGTTTGTGGCTTCGTGCAAATCGGCCCCTCCAGGATCCAGTTCCGTGGGACCCACGTCTCAGCGTTTGGCCCAATAGCTGCCTGTGGAGTGAAACAACTAAGAAGAGCACGAGTATTCTCGGCCCATGGGCCGCACGCACGGCAGGACCGGACAAGTAGACGCAAGGCGGCGGCCAGCTTAAAATCAAAACCGAGCCGCACGAGCACACCCTCGCGTATCCGGACAAGTCCCGTGCTCTCCCGTCTCAAAACCCTCCCCTCCTCCTCCGGCGGCGGCGGCGGCCGGGCGTCTTCTCCGGCAAGGTCTCCCCCTCACTCACAAGGTTCGCGCTCACTCTTCCTCCTAACCCGCCCCTTTTCATCCGTACGCGGTCGCGTGCTCCCGCGGCAGCCCTAGCGAGCGGCGAAGAGCTCCGAGGTGGGCGACTAGGGTTTGAGTGCGCGCGCAGTACCCTTGTGCTCTCGTCCGCGTAGTTTGGCCTGCTTGATGGACGCGACTGCGTCTGGGCGTTTGGATCGATTTGTGTGCGCCCGTTTGGGGTCTCGTGGTGTGATCTCACTGCTCTGCTGCTGATTAGGGTTTGCTGTCTGTGCTGTTTCCCGTCTGCTAGTTGCCGAGGCGTTCGGGTTTGTGCTGTTCCGTGATTGGGATAGGTGGATCTGCGGGGGGAATGTGTTTTGTGGTGTGCGGGCGACGAGCTCTATCAATTTGGGTATGTGTGGTTATTAGTTCAGCTGGTTTTGTGCGGTGCCTGCACTGCCTTAGTTTTCCCCCCCTTGTTCGACTCCTGCAGACCTCATATTTGAGAGCTACTATGCATCTGTATAATTAACTTGAGCTTGGTTGCTTGTTTGTTTCCAGAAAATATGGATGGACCTGTTGACCCTGTGGAGAACAACCTCACCGGAAGTCCTAGTACCCTTGGCAATGAGGACGAAGCCAATACTTATGCTGATGTGCAAGTCAAGGAAGAACCAGAAAAGCTCTATGACGAGGAATCCAAGGACCCAATGCAAGACGTGTTGGGTAACCAAGAGCATGCGAACATGAAAAATGAAGATGTGGGAGGTCAGAACAAGGAGGACCAAGCTACCCCCACAGAGCACGGTGAGGAAGCTGGGGTGAAGCAGCAGGATGCTACAGTTCCTGATGACAGGAAGTGGCCTGGGTGGCCTGGAGAGAGTGTGTTCCGTATACTGGTTCCTACCACAAAGGTGGGTGCCGTCATTGGGCGCAAAGGGGATTTCATCAAGAAAATGTGTGAGGAATCCAGAGCTCGCATCAAGGTTCTTGAGGGACCACCAGCTGTGCCAGAAAGAGCGGTAAGTCTTTCACTCTCTTCTTTAACTGGTTGCATTGCTATTACAAATAATTTCTTGTTCAGTGTGCCCAGTAATAGTCCTCTAGGCATGCTAGTGTTCATGTGCGAAGATCGCTTGTTGCCTACACCGATAAGTATGCTATAGTTGTACTTTAAAAGACCTAGATTAGACATGTATATAGTTTGTAGCATATTGATGATTAATTTCTTTTTAGACGTGTTGAAGATTGAATCAGCTAGGAAACGTTTCCAAGCATATAAATTGCTATTATATTTCCCTGACCACTGATACTATGCATTCTATCAATTGATGCTTTGTGAACATGGTTATTTATCGATCTGAAATAGTTTAGTCGTTAGTGTGTGTATATTATCTGGTAGTTCGAGTTTACTTTAACAACGTAACTGTTATTTAGTTGTGAAAGCCACATGGAAAACTTGCTGCAAGTTGTAGAAATGAACAGGAACTAGTAATTGAAATTTTGTATTGTACATTGTAATTTGACATACATCTGCAGCCTATCAATTGAAATTTTGTATTGTACAATGTAATTTGACATACATCTGCAGCCTTGTTGAATAAAGCCTCCTTTCTGAAGTGAAAGCTCTTCTAAACATTTTTTTAGTAGTTCAAATAGTTTAGCTTAGCGATCAGGTGCATATACTGCTCCTGATAATTGGACTCATGTTCATATTAACTCCAGCGCAATTTTATATTAAGATGAGATTTGATCATCCAAGTTACTACACTGAAAGTTGTATACTAGTAACAGTGAATAGCTGCCCATAGAGAATGGCTATGTGCTTGGAGTAAATAGTTTATAAAAAAATGAACATAGATTTCAAGATAATAAGTGAAATCCGTTTTAAACTTTGCAGTAGAAATAATTATGCATAATTTTGGATTTTTTAGAATGATCACAAAACTATTGGATTCAACCAAATGAAAGGGAAAATAATCTCTCTTCTGTAAGAAGTATGACTATTGTGGCTCATCGCTGTCAACGACCTTGAGGCGACTTATCGCCTCCTCGATCGACATCGTGGAGAGATCCAGCAGAGACTCGATCGAGGAGGCGATAGGTCGCCTCAAGGTCGTCGACAGCGATGAGCCACAGTCCCTCTCGGGGCCCATCACCACTGGCGGGAAACTCCTTCTCACTCGGGAGCAGTGGCTTGCCAGCCAAGGTGACCGGAAGAAGGGGGAGCCTTCTTCCGCGACAGGCGGCTGTAAGCGTGGCAAGCCGCGCAAGGCGCGCAGAGACGCCCAGGCCGGGGCGCGAGGACGTGCCGAGGGTGATGCCCGCGGAGGCGCCCAGGGCGGCGCCGCCGGCAGGCACAAGCCGGCACGAGACGACGCCTGCCGCAAATACGGCCAGCTTGGCCATTGGGCCAAGGACTATCGACAGCCACGACGCGGCCAGGCCCACGTCGCACAGGCGGAGGAGGAGCCGGCTCTCTTCATGGCACATGCAAGCATCGAGCTACCTCCAGCGGCACTGGCCGCAGCGGCTCTCCTCCACCTTGACGAGCCAAAAGCACACACCCTCCTCGGCGACGGCTCCGGCAATGACAAGACTGACGGGTGGTGCCTCGACACCGGCCCCACCCATAGGACAACATCTTAGACTAGAGGATAGCATCTTAGAGGACAACATATTAGACTAGAGGACAACATCTTAGAGGACAGTATCTTAGCATTTTGGCTGGCTAGCAGCCTATAAATATGTACCCCAACCCCTCAGGTTGGTATGGCATTTGGAAATAAACCAGAAAATTGCCCCAACTCCTAGTGTCATCCTCTCTCGATGAGGGTAAGAATTCTGCTACTACCAAGAGTAAGAATTCAGCGACTAACAACTGGTATCAGAGCCGTACTATCCTGTAGCCTGAGCATCTCTTGCTCATCTCCTTTCCCAGCCGCACAACAGCCCCAGCTAGGAGCAGCAGCAGCTCCGGCCGCTCCTGCTCACTCCTCTCCCTCTGCGCAAACAGCCCCCGGTAGCGCGTCATGTCCGCAGGGCAGTCTCAGCGCTTGGTCGCCTCGAGCACGCGGCGTTGGCAGGAGGCCGAACTTGCCGCGGCAGAGGAACGCGAGCGAGCGGCGGCAGAGACCGCTGCGGCGGCGGCAAGGGCGTCGAGGTTGGCAGCGGCGGAGCTGGCAGCAGCCAGAGCGGAGGCGGAAGCAGCGGTGGCGGCGGATGTAGCGCGTGCGGTGGCAGCAGAGGTCGAGGCGCTGCGCGGCAGCATCAGCAGCTCCGTTTCTGCTGACGACAGCGCCGACTCGCACCTCGAGTTGCTGGGGAGGGAGGCAGGACGAGCGCAGGCGGCGCAGTGGGCAGCCGCGCACGCCCACGAGCGCGGCGGCAGCCCCGACAGGCGCGGACGCGCCGGTGGCGCTCCTGCAGGAGGCGCGCACGTCGTCGGCGCTCCTGGAGGAGGCGCGCACGGCGGTGGCGCTCCTGGAGGAGGCTCGCACGGCGGCAGCGCTCCTGGAGGAGGCGCGCACGGCGGTGGCGCTCCTGGAGGAGGCGCGCACGGCGACGGTGGCGGACGGGTCGATGGAGAGCGCGGCCTTCACAGGCAGCGTGGCCCTCTCTCCGGATCGGTACCGTGGTTACCACGGGCTCCAGGCTGTCGCCAGGGACGTCGGCCCCGGCGGTGGGTGGCCTACCCTCACCAAGACCAACTATGTCGAGTGGGCTGCGGTGATGAGGGTAAAGCTCCAGGTGTGGCACATGTGGGAGGCAGTCTGGTACGGCGACGTCGACTATGACCTAGATCGACGGGTATTGGATGGCCTCATCGCTGCAGTCCCGCTCGAGATGCAGTTCTCGCTTACCAACAAGCAGACTGCCAAGGAGGCTTGGGACGCCATCGCTGCGGCACGCATCGGTAGCGACCGCGCCCGCAAGTCCACACTGCAGGCACTTCGCAAGGAGTGGGAGAACCTGGCCTTCAAGCCAGGTGAGGACGTTGATGACTTCGCTCTCCGTCTCAACACTCTGTTGCAGAAGATGGTGCAGTTCGGCGATGACACCTACGGCGAGGAGAGAGCTGTCGAAAAGCTCTTCCGCTGCGTCCCCGAGAAGTACAAGCAGATGGCTCGCTCGATCGAGTCTCTGCTGGATCTCTCCACGATGTCGATCGAGGAGGCGATAGGTCGTCTCAAGGTCGTCGACAGCGATGAGCCACAGTCCCTCTCGGGGCCCATCACCACTGGCGGGAAGCTCCTTCTCACTCGGGAGCAGTGGCTTGCCAGCCAAGGTGACCGGAAGAAGGGGGAGCCTTCTTCCGCGACAGGCGGCCGTAAGCGTGGCAAGCCGCGCAAGGCGCGCAGAGACGCCTAGGCCGGGGCGTGAGGGCGTGCCAAGGGTGATGCCCGCGGAGGCGCCCAGGGCGGCGCCGCCGGCAGGCACAAGCCGGCACGAGACGACGCCTGCCGCAACTGCGGCCAGCTTGGCCATTGGGCCAAGGACTGTCGACAGCCACGACGCGGCCAGGCCCACGTCGTACAGGCGGAGGAGCCGGCTCTGTTCATGGCACATGCAAGCATCGAGCTACCTCCAGTGGCACTGGCCGCAGCGGCTCTCCTCCACCTTGACGAGCCAAAAGCACATGCCCTCCTCGGTGACGGCTCCGGCAACGACAAGACTGACGGGTGGTGCCTCGACACCGGCGCCACCCATCACATGGCCGGTCGACGGGAGTTCTTCACCGAGCTTGACTCTAGCGTCCGAGGCTCTGTCAAGTTTGGGGATGCCTCCGGCGTGGAGATCAAGGGCGTCGGCTCCGTCATCTTCACCGCCGTGTCTGGTGAGCATAGGCTGCTCACCGGAGTTTACTACATTCCCGCGTTGAGAAACTCCATCATCAGCTTGGGACACCTGGATGAGAACGGTTCGCGCGTGGTGGTTGACTATGGAGTCATGAGGATTTGGGATCGCCGTCGTCGCCTTCTTGCCAAGGTATCCAGAAGTGCAAATAAAACCCCTCTGTCTCGCTGCTCGTCGGGATGACAAGGCGTGTGGTTGAGGAACTCTACATCCTTAACGTGCAGGTGGCACAACCCCTCTGTCTCGCTGCTCGTCGGGATGACGAGGCGTGGCAGTGGCACGAGCGCTTCGGGCACCTTCACTTCGAGGCCCTGAAGCGGCTCAGTGCCACGGAGATGGTGCGAGGCCTGCCGTGCCTCGACCATGTGGAGCAGCTCTGCGACGTCTGCGTGTTGACGAAGCAGAGGCGACTCCCCTTTCCCCAGCGGGCGAGCTTTCGAGCCAAGAAGGGGCTCGAGCTTGTGCACGGGGACTTGTGTGGCCCGGTGACACCGGCCACACCTGGAGGACGACGCTACTTCCTGCTGATCGTCGACGACCTCTCTCGCTACATGTGGGTGATGGTCCTCGGCAGCAAGGGAGAGGCTGCGGACGCCATCAGGCGCTCGCAGGCTGCTACGGAGGCGGAGTGCGGCTGCAAGCTGCGCGTGCTGCGCACCGACAACGGCAGCGAATTCATGGCGGCTGAATTCGCGTCGTACTGCGCTGATGAGGGCATTCAGCGCCACTACTCCGCGTCGTACAGCCCGCAGCGGAACGGCGTCGTCGAGTGGCGCAACCAGACGGTTGTGGGGATGGCTCGGGCCCTTCTCAAGCAGAGGGGGATGCTGGCTGTCTTCTGGGGAGAGGCGGTGGTGACGGCCGTCTACATCCTCAACCGCTCGCCTACCAAGGCGCTCGACGGCAGGATGCCGTACGAGGCTTGGCATGGGCCCAAGCCGGCAGTCTCCCACTTGCGGGTCTTCGGCTGCCTCGCGTTTGCCAAGGAGCTTGGCCACATCAGCAAGCTCGACGACATGAGCACTCCGGGAGTGTTCATCGGCTACGCGGAAAGCTCGAAGGCCTACCGTATCCTCGACCCGAAGACACAGTGTGTGCGCACGGCGCATGATGTTGTGTTCGACGAAGGGCGAGGATGGGCGTGGGACAAGGCGGTGGACGACGGCTCGGCTCCGACGTACGACGACTTCACTGTCGAGTATGTCCACTTCGAGGGAGCTGGGGGAGTAGGCAGCTCTTCTTCGGCGAGCGTGTCTACCCCAGTCCCCGAGCCTCCACCGACCCCGGCGCCTGCTACTCCGACAGCACCACGCTCTCCAGCCAGGACCTCGGCTGCGATGAGTCCTTCGCCGGCTCCACCACAGCTGGCACCGCCACGCACTCCAGCACCGACAGGCACCTCTCCGGGCACGTCAACTCCAACACCAGCTCGTGTCGAGCACAACCCGGTTGAGCTCGCTACTCCACTCTCTCACGACGAGGAGCGCATCGACGCATACCACGACGGCGAGCCGTTGCGGTACCGTACGATGGAGAACCTTCTCGGCGACCAGCCGGTGCCGGGACCGGTGCCTCACGACCTGGAGGCGCAGTTGCACCTTGCGTGTGACGACGGCGAGCCTCAGTCGTTTGCAGAGGCCGAGAAACATGCGGCATGGCGCGCCGCGATGCAGTTGGAGATGGATGCGGTTGAGAAGAACCGCACCTGGGAGCTTGCTGACCTTCCTCGTCGTCAACGCGCGATCACCCTTAAGTGGGTGTACAAGCTGAAGAGGGATGAAGCCGGCGCCATCGTCAAGCACAAGGCTGGCTTGGTGGCACGAGGTTTCGTGCAGCAGGAGGGGGTCGACTTCGACGACGCCTTTTGCTCCCGTGGCACGGATGGAGTCCGTGCGACTCCTCCTTGCGCTAGCTGCCCAGGAGGGCTGGCGTGTTCATCACATGGACGTCAAGTCGGCGTTCCTTAACGACGACTTGAAGGAGGAGGTCTACGTGCACCAGCTGCCGGGATTTGCGATCCCCGGCAAGGAGGGCAAGGTGCTCCGCCTGCGCAAGGCCCTCTATGGCTTGCAGCAGGCACCGAGGGCGTGGAATGCTAAGTTGGATTCCACACTAAAGGGGATGGGCTTCGAGCAAAGCCCACACGAGGCGGCCATCTACCGACGGGGCAGTGGAGGAAATGCTCTGCTGGTGGGTGTCTACATCGACGACTTGGTGATCACCGGCACCAAGGACGCGGAGGTGGCGGCATTCAAGTAAGAGATGAAGGCCACCTTCCAAATGAGTGACCTGGGGCCTCCTTCTATCTGGGAATCGAGGTGCACCAGGATGACTCCGGGATCACGCTTCGACAGACCGCCTACGCCAAGCGCGTCGTTGAGCTAGCTGGGCTCACCGACTGCAACCCAGCTCTCACTCCGATGGAGGAGAGGCTGAAGCTGAGCCGCAACAGCACGACGGAGGAGGTGGACGCTACGCAGTACCGGCGTCTTGTGGGGAGCCTTCGCTACCTCGCCCACACACGGCCGGACTTGGCATTCTCCGTCGGCTACGTTAGTCGGTTCATGCAGCGATCGACGACGGAGCACCAGCAGGCTGTGAAGAGGATCATCCGCTACGTTGCGGGGACTCGATCACGGCCTCTACTACCCTAGGTGCCCTGGGGCGGCACACTTCGTCGGGTACAGCGACAGCGACCACGCCGGCGACATCGACACCAGCAAGAGCACGAGCGGGATCCTCTTCTTCCTCGGCAAGTGCCTCGTTAGCTGGCAGTCGGTCAAGCAGCAGGTGGTGGCCCTGTCCAGCTGCGAGGCCGAGTACATAGCGGCCTCCACCGCTTCGACTCAGTCGCTCTGGCTCGCTCGACTGCTCGGTGATCTCCTCGGCAGAGACACTAGAGCGGTGGAGCTCAGGGTGGACAACAAGTCCGCTCTGGCCCTGGCAAAGAACCCCGTGTTCCATGAACGCAGCAAGCACATCCGGGTGAGGTACCACTTCATCCAAGGCTGTTTGGAGGAAGGGAGCATCAAGGTGAGCTACATCAACACCAAGGACCAGCTTGCGGATCTGCTCACCAAGCCCCTTGGGAGGATCAAGTTCCTTGAGCTCTGCTCCAGGACCGGGATGGTTCAACTTTCCCACAGGACGACGCACAAGACTTAGGGGAAGAATGATGGGATAAGTCTCATGTGTGGGCTGGTCTTTGTGGGGCTGTGCTGGTCACATGGTCCTTGTGGCTGCATGGTCTGTTTTTAGGACAGCATCTTAGACTAGAGGACATCATCTTAGAGGACAGCATCTTAGACTAGAGGACAGCATCTTAGACTAGCATCTTGACATATGCTTGGCTGGCTAGCAGCCTATAAATATGTATCCCCAACCCCTCAGATTGGTATGGCATTTGGAAATAAATCAGAAAATTACCCCAACTCCTAGTGTCATCCTCTCTCGATGAGAGTAAGAATTCTGTTACTACCGAGAGTAAGAATTCAGCGACTAACATCTATAATTGACTAAGACAGAAATAGTAGCTTTGCCAAATTATACATCATTCTAAAGATATGTATTGTGTACACTAGTGAATTATCAATAATGTTCGATATCTACCTGGATCAAATAGTTATGATTGCATACATGAATGTCCTTCATTCTAAAAGAAGATTGGATCAGTTATCAAATGGTACACTGATTTTGACCAACTCAGTAGTTATTTATGTGAATGCGGACTAAAATAAAATACTATGACATGGTTCTTTGGTTAACTGTATATTATGAGGCCTGTTAACACATTCTTGATGCTAACCCTAAAAGTAGCACAAATAAAGGCACTCAAACTAAAAAGGAACAGATTGTCAGCAAATGGCTCTCAAGCACGGAACATAATAGTTTTGTCAAAAATAACAAACTAATCTTTGCAGGTTCTTACTGCTGTATAAGGCCTCAAGTTGAATCGTTTGTGTATCCAAATTCCAAAATAGACGTACAATCATGGTTACCAAAGTACAGTCTTGTGCTCCTCTGCTGCACATGTGATTTAAGTCTTTTGAATATTGGATGAAGATCCCTGTGAAGAAGCTGCATATATTGTCGGGTAATTCCATGACCTGTTTGCTTTGACCAAAAAGGCATCCGTTAGTTAACAGCAGAAGACTAAAATACTGCACAGAACCTTAATTTTAGGTCCTAATCGTTTCCTAATTAATGCTCTGATACTTTTATAAAGACATGAGAACTGCAAACAAAGAATATGAATATATAGTTCCCAACTCAATGCTTCCTCTTATATTTTGGGGGAATTGGTTTTGCTGAACCAATATTGTAACGTACCATTATCGTTTGTTAATGTCATCAAACGATATGTTATACTGACTAAATAGATCTATTGTTTTTGCTCTTGGGGATTAAGAATCGCATATATATGATAAAATAAACATTCAAATTGAAAGTAGATTGCCTGTATCTGAAATTCCATTATACATACCCATAGAAGCAACAGTCTTGACACATGTACAGTAGTTAAGGAAAACTATTGATGCAGTTAAGGACATGTCTATTGCTTTAACCTGGGGGCATTGCCTCAGTTATCTTGGTGAGTAACTGCATGCAAATATGTATGTTTGTCTGAGAAATTGTAGTTGAAACCCAACTAAATGTGCATAAACATAACCATTACCATTTTGTCTATCTACTGCAGGATGGAAATACTGTCCTTATACCATTATTTCCTTTCATAAGTCTTTGTGCATGTTGCTATAAACTAATCTTTCTCTGTCTAACATACTTCTGTTCCTACTTGCTGAGATCTTGATACTGCTTTCCTGTTTGAAGGTAATGATTTCAGCAAAGGATGAACCAGACACAGTGCTACCTCCAGCTATTGATGGGTTGCTTAGAGTTCATAAAAGGATAACAGATGGTTTAGATGGTGAAACTGATCAGCCTCAACGAGCTACTGTCACCGCTGGGCCGACAAGGCTGCTGGTCCCGGCTTCCCAAGCTGGCAGCCTGATTGGGAAGCAAGGAGCAACTATTAAATCAATACAGGATGCTTCAAAGTGCGTTCTCCGGATTGTTGGTAAGGTTTTACATTTTTCCCTGCGTTGACTTTGTTACGGCAAGGCTTTATGATCTCATACCCTGGCAGTCTTGCTGATAATACAGATTTCTATAGTTCTTTGAAATTGCTTTTGATAACCAAGGATCAATCCGTAGATGGCAAATGTGTGTGGGTTATTTGTTCTAGGAGTACTGTCTGCTTTCACATGAAATATATTTTCGCACATATTGATTTGTGCACTTAGTTACTAGATATTGATGTTTTTGATGATCTTTGATAAGCAGACTTGACAAGATTGACCGATTTAGTTTATCTGTTACATTTGTGCATGCATGTGTATCTGTGACAGAAGTCAGCCTTAGAATTCCACTCTTCTGAACTGATAGATGTTATGTGGAGTATGATTTAATTAACCACATCCAAAGTTGTAGCATTTGCTGCTCCCCTTTGCTTTTTAGGCTATCTAATCTTTTCTTTTTATTTTTTTAGTATTCTTTCTGGATCATGTTTGATCATTTGTACTTTCTACCCTTATTTCTGCAAGTAATTTCACTGGAAGCCCCACATTGCATATATGTGCATGGTACATCAGCCATTTCACTAATATACTATTTTTCCATCACAGAGAATGTTCCACCTGTTGCATTAAACGATGACAGAGTTGTAGAGATACAGGGTGAACCTCTTGATGCTCACAAAGCCGTGGAACTGATTGCAAGTCATTTAAGAAAATTTCTTGTTGACCGCAGTGTCCTTCCTTTGTTTGAAACACAGGCAAGTTTTATTCTACTATGCAGCATATTGGTTACCTTACATGAAGTATTTGGTAATCATAAAACATAAATTTCCTTGACAGATGAAAGCGCACAATGTGCACAGAGAGCAACCTATGCCTCCTCCACAGGCATGGGGTCCCCCTCCGCCCTCACCCTGGGGTCATCCACCACCAAACCTTCCTCCTGGTGGCCCAGGTTATGGTGGGAACCCACAGTACATGCCTCCACCTCCACGGCCACAAGAGAGCTATTATCCTCCTCCTGATGTGCCCCCTGTAGAAAAGCACCCACACTATGGAATTTCTTCATATGGACGCGATGCACCTCTGAGTGCTCCCCCAGGGAATCAAAACCAAGCACATGGGTCTTCTCAGGTTAGTTTCTACACATTTGACTGTTATTAATATGATGAATTATTCGCATGCCTATCTCATGATCTTTTGTAACTTTTTTTTTGTGATTTTATATGACAGGTGACACACAGCATGCAAGTTCCTCTTTCCTATGCTGATGCTGTGATAGGATCAGCTGGTGCCAGTATCAGCTACATCCGCAGACATAGTGGAGCAACTATAAGTATTCAAGAAGGTGCTCCTGGGGAGATGACAGTGGAGATAACAGGAAGTGCTTCACAAGTACAGACTGCTCAACAGCTAATCAAGGTACTTTTCCTCATTATTAAACTGCATCAGCAATTTGGTTAACACATATGTATTGCTACAATCCATTTCTGACCTTCTGATATTGTTGCACTTCACTAAATCGATGCCACCTCTCCAACCAAGTATACTCTGCCTCTAATTGGATGCTTCCTGGATTGGTACAATGCTTGGGGGATACACAACTATCGCATGAATAGGACCATATGTACCAGATGTTACATATAGTGCATTGTGAAAAGACCTGGCATCATATCTTGTTACTTTAAGCAGCGTAGATGCTTGTCATTTTCCTAGGTCAATAATCTTCACATGTCACTGGCTTAACCTGCCATCATGTCACTGGTCGCCAACGTTGGGAGTTACCCATGCTGCCCTTATACTGGGAATACTTAGCATAGATGACCTTTTCATTTGATTGGTATGTTCTTTGTCCACCGCACTCTAATGTTTTCCATTAACTGAGCAGTGATATCTATCCTCTTGCAGAATTTCATGGCTGAAGCTTCTCCCCAGGGACCACCAGCTCCAGCTCCACCTGCTCAACCAGTGGACACGGGTTACAGCTCGTATCCACCGTACGGTGGAGCATCATATGGGTCTCCTCCCGGCGCCCCAGCACCAGCGCCTCACAATGGTGGAAGCTATGGCGCTGCACCATACCCGCCGAGCTATGGATACTAATCCGGAGCAAGAGCTTGCTTCAGACTTAGGGAAGGAGGGTTATGTTCTGGGTTTGTGGCTAGTCTGTTCATCTGTTGAGAACTCAAGCTCGTTAGGACTTGTGAACTTACTTTTGGTGTTGTAAGCTGCTTTCTGACGCCATTGCCGATTCTTCTCTTAATACTCACTTTCTCTATGGTTGCTGAATTTATCATTAACCTAGTATTTTCATATTCAAGAGGAAAACAAAAAAAAAAATATTAAGAACTCCAATGTCATTTTTTCTCCCTAGCTGTGCGGGGATTGAAAAAAAAACTTGCTAGCTTATTTTGCTAGTGGTGTCATGTTGTCTGCCACTTCGTGTCACAGGTCCTCATTAGCTCTTTTATGTTCGAGAACGTGTAATGAAAAGAGGAAAAAGAGATGGTGATGAGATGCGTAACTAATAATAGCTGGGTAATGAGCTACCCAAAATAAAACAACGGGCCTCCAAAAGTATGGCGGTCTCATATTTTTTTTAATGTTGGTGAAACACAACAAAAATTTTCCCACTTATTTTGACTACTTGGAATAACACGAATGATTAAACAAGTAGAGTATTTTTTAAGAAACTCTTGGAGATGCTCTAGGAGGTTAAGATTCAATACCCTGTTGCAAGCCATTTCATCATTTGGTCCGGAGAAATTTGAGCTCTACAAAGATGTTTTACTTATTTGTTTATTTATTAGTCGTCTTAAAAATCTAACGCCAGATCCCCTTAAAAAAAACTCGACGCCAGATGAAGACATTCTGATTTCTGATCTCTGATGTGTCTATAGCTAGACTAGCCTATAAATCCGTCGTGGAATTCACGCGATGGAACCTATTAGCGCACGGTGCTAGCGTGCTCGGTTTGGAGATTATTGGGTGCTATCAGAGTGCTGATCTAGCCTTTCAATTCAAAGGCGTAAGACGGATTCGAATCATTTTTCATCTGGATTTTCTACAAGTTTGCACGCAAGGCTTGACTTGTGTGGAACTCCTACCGACCCCAATTGACTTCCTTTCAGTGGACTGTGGGCCCCAAGCTCAGACTTTCGCGGCACGTTATTGGAAAACTTAGACCCAAAGCACTATAAGATAGGACTGCTAAGGACAACAATTATTTACTTTTTTTTTAATCACTGACCACTATAAGATAGGCCTCGCTTAAGTAGAGGCATGCAACAATTATTTCTTGCAAGAACCGGTTTGAATATGATAAAATAGAATTGCCCCGTTCGCTTGTCTTAAATTTGGTTTGTTCGGCTTGTTTTTTCAGCCGGAACAGTGTTTTTCTCTCACAACAATTCAGCCGGAACAGTGTTTTTCAGCTAGTTTCAGCCAAAATTCAGACCAGCGAACGGGGCCGCCTTCGCTGCTTCCCTACTCAACCCTTGTTTAAATCCAGTGTGTAAAATTTTAGGATGTCACATTCGGTGTCACATGGAGTGTTCGGATACTAATAAAAAAATAAATACAGAATCCGTCAGTAACCCGCGAGACGAATTTATTAAGCCTAATTAATCTGTCACTAGCGCATGTGTTACTGTAGCACTATATTATCAAATCATGGACTAATTAGGCTTAAAAGATTCGTCTCGCAAATTAGTCGTAAACTGTGCAATTAGTTAATTTTTTAGTCTATATTTAATACTCCATACATGTGTCCAAACATTCGATGTGATAGTGAGTAAACTTTATGACCTCAGTCCTATAACTATAAAAAGAATATAAAAGATTCTCATATTTCTAAGAAAAAAATATATAAACAAATAAATAAACGCATGGAACCTATACTTTTTTTTTGGTCATGGGTGAATATAATCGAGGACATCGAGGTACTTCATTACATGACATAAATTTTTTTGGAGTTCCAACAACATTTTACTAAAAATTTACAAATTTCATCTGGGTCGACGGATCCCGACAAACACAACTAGATCTGCCCCTGATTTTTATCCTTCCCATGTGTTGGTTAGACTAAGGTAACTGATCATTACATCCACAAAACTATATATTTTATACCATCAAGCAACTACATGACACACTTCTTCGTGGGATACCATCCATAGAGTTTGGGACCCGCAGGCTAATCCTAAGCTAGAGTTGCATTGGGTCCAATCGGTTGTGGCGGTTGCAGCTGTGTTGCAACTGCAACTAGGCCGTTTGGCGAGCAGCTGTTGTTGCATTGTGTTCGACAGTGGCAGTTGCATTCTAGCCCGCAGCCAGCTCTACCCAGCAGGCTGATTATTTTTGGGACCTTCGAATCCTCTAGAATTTTATTCTTTCTAGAACGACCGGAGTATATCATTACATATATAAACATGTACTCCCTCCGTCTCCAAAAGAATACAATTCTGTAACAGTATCATGTTTTAGTATATAAGTTTGACCAATTATAAATAAAAAATATAAATATTTATAATATAAAACAAATATCATTATATTAATTACTAGCTGTAGTTTCATAATAAATTAATTTGGAGCCATAACATAAATACTATTTACTAAAAACTTGATCAAACGTGAAGTACTTTAACTAGCACGTAACCCATAGTTGTATCTTTTAGGGACGGAGGTAGTACTTCCTCTATCTCGGGATGATAAACATACTTTATATAGGAAAAAAGTCAACTTTTACAAACGTTGTTCAAGAACTATTCAAATTTTGTACTATTTTATGACAAAACTTGCACCACTCGATTTGTATTCAAAGTGTCTGTGAGATGATATTGGTCTTTTTTTAAGAAAAAATTAACATACTATATAAGAGAATTAAGAGTCAAAATAGATTTTGCTTGACTTTTACCTGATCAAAATACGCTTATCATTTTAGGACAAAGAGAGTATACGGTATGTAAGGATGCTAAAAACTCACTCAAATCCGTCGTTCATAATTAAGTTGATCAATACAAATTAGAGTTGGTCCTAGGTACTTGTTTATTGTTTATATTAATTATTTGTTCAAATGTCACAGCAAAAATAGGCCAACCGTTAACCATTATGTTCCCTGAAAAAATTATGTGATGAAAGTACAGACACATAGGTGTAAAAGAAGACTTTATGCTAAATATATCAAATGTTTGGTCAGACATAAGCAGCTGTCGATGTATCCAACGTTCCAAACCCCCTCTCCCCTCCCCTGGCCTGCTGCGCATGCTGCTAGGATGTTCCAATCGATTTTGTTTCCCTTTTAGCTTATCAGTGTATTAATCATTCTTAGCAAGATAATAGTGACAGCCGACAGATGGCAAGTTAGCCTGTTCTGTCGCTCAATAATGAGAGCCTTGATAAAGAAAGAAATCAAGGCACTTTTTAAAAAAGAAGAAGAAGCAGAAGCAGTTGTATTTTGTAAAACATTAAGTGCATTTTTTGGAACGTAGGAATTTCAAAATGACTTGCCTGAAAATTAACTCGCATCTGGCAGATAGAAAAGTTTTTTTAAAAAAATATATAACATAATAATAAGGGAAAATAAAGTAGCTTCCCTTTTTTTTTGCGACGAAGTAGCTCCCAATTATGTCATGTCCTTGCTTGGACGTCAGACAGTGTACAATGCTGGGCCATTGCTTGAAGCTAAATCCCATCCTTGACCTCTGTCACCTTAATTGCAGTTCATGAGACATAATCTTGCACCAAGATCACCCACCTTAAATTCCCTGTACGAAATTGTTAGATCTCCCTAGATTAGGGGGGGCTGTATCTGTATGGATAAGACAAGAACTTCAAGTGTGGTTGACCAAGCAATAAATCGTCGGTTGGTGACGCCTGTTCGCTTGAAGTCCAATAATGCTAGCCCGAACTACTTCAGCACTACTTGACGAATAAATAGTATTTTTTTTCTCACAGTAAATCAACGTAAGCAAAAACGCTGTAAGGAAAAAAAAAACACTATTTGTTCGCTGACAAATACTGACGATAAGCGCCAGCTAACGTGTTCAACTGTCAACCTCTCGTTAGAAGCATTGAAAGCTAAGATGAACAAACATGAGACTGGAAATGCTAATAAACTATTTCCTGCCTACTTTTGTTCTCATAGGCCCTCCTGAAATTTCTTGACAAAAATATGACCATGATGACAAACGCCCTGTTCGATTGGCTGGTTCGTATCGTTGCTGGTTTGTTTATATGAGAGAGAAGTACTGCTGGCGGGTTCTGATGAACAGTGTTTTGTGAGGGGCTAGCCAGCCCAGCCCTAGCCAGCCCGCCCAGCGATCACGCTGAAACCTTCTTCCAAATAGGCCTATTCGGATGGTATTAAAGTCGGTTGAAGCTGTTTTGTTGTGAGAGAAAAATACTATAGATTCTAGGTGATAAGCCGGCTGATAAGTTCAAACAAACAAACCATTTAAACTCCATAAGTACAAAGTTTTAGTTAGAGCATTCATTCATCTTCTAGATTACCTCTCGAGATTGCAAAGTGGCACAGATTGATGGGGAAATCATTAACACAGAATGCTTTACACAAGAGCAACAGTACTGGGGTGGCAAATCACACCAACAACAGCTTTGCACCTTTCCTTCTGGAATGCTTACACCTGGAAAACCCAAATGGTCCTAAACCTGCAGCGGTCAGTACGGACCTCCTAATCCAACCTCTTGTGTCAACAAAAGAGGTGATGTGATATTTCAGAAAAGCAAAAGCAACATACACAGGCAAGTTATGGCAAGTGAACTTGTGCACGCTAAAAGCCAACCCTGCCATCCTAATCCACCCTTTTACAACAATGCGCGGTTGTTCACTTCCTTTTGTCAATCTTTGCTTTCAACCCTTCAGACTCACCGGCAAAGCTCACCGGTCGCTATCGGACGCCGCATTTTCCTTCCTGCACCATCTTTCAATTATACTACATGCCACAGCTCACAAGAAAGATGAACAACTTGGCAGCAGTCCCCACAATAGCATCTGTAACAGCGTGTAGCTCAAGGAGGGGCCAAGAAGCTCATCAGATTCTCAAATGGCTCCATGTTCATCGCTGCTGCATTCAAAAATCAAAGACCTGGGATTCTAACATGACCAGGTCATCCTTCAGAAAAGGCCTGGCCCCGGCGCTTCCTGAATGGAGCGACAGTTTACTGATCTTCTAGGTCTGGGCAGGTTGTGCTGGCAACTGGTTATGATTGTGCTCGCCTTCGTATGTCACGATTAGCATCGCTGGGTCGTCTACGCATCGCTCAACGTGCTTCCTTGCCGGGCAGCCCCTGACGCTGCTGCATTTGTAGTAACCCCTGCATTGGATTGAAGTCAAAGAGAACATCAGAATATGTGAAATGGGGGGAACAATCAGCCCCATGTGCTTGCCTTCATGGTATAGCTACATTTTCCTATCATCGAGGGCAGACATTAAAGCTTGATATGGGGTAGGGAATGAGCACAATCAAGATTAGGATGTAGATAGCCTAACATGGCATTCAAATGCATGTAGCAATAATAATTTACCTACTTTAGGTCCCCCATGATAGATCATTGCTTTCTCAGTAAATGGGCACAAAAAGAGTAGAACCCCTGAGATTATCCACTAACTAAATATTTAATTGTGGTAGCTACTATGTTATCGACATGCGTAGTTGCAGAAGCACTTGGGAGGAAGGAAAAGGTAAAGTGGAGAGGAGGATCAACCAACAATTATTCAACAGATAAAGGGACACCCTGAGAGCCTGATGCAGATATGCCACCTCTCATGGTGCAACAAGGGGAATAATGCATCAATCATTATGGCTGAAAAGGATTTGATACACATTTTCATGTTCGTTGAATATTTCTTGTTCAGTTCATATCATACCTCGGGTGGGGGGAACCCTTAATTGGCTTCTGCCCGTACTTCCGCCACGAGTACTCATCAGGAGGTATATCAGCAATTTTGTTGCTAATGGCTGGCACTTTAATCGACCTCTTAATCCGCAGTTTCCTGTCAAACAGAGCAAGCACGATTCAAGGGAGTCAATATTGCACCCAACAAAACATAACAACAAGCATAAGAATGGCTACGAGAACACAACTTACCTTCTCTTTGAGCAATGGCACCTGCCGGTAGTGGCACACTTGCCTCTTCCATCCTCCCCTCTACCCGTGCACCGCCGTTTGGGCGCACGGTGGGCAGGGGCATCTGCCGGGTCGCTCGCCACCGGGGTGCCTACCAAATGGAACGGCCGCTTCCCCTCCAAGCTAGCCACGCTCCCATCCATGCTCAAGGACGACATGAATGATCTCGCGGACGACATCGTGCCCGCAGCGCCACCACTGGGGCTAGGGCTCTCGAACTTGAGGCTGATCCCGCTGTTGCTCCTCTTGAACATCTCGGCCTGCAGCTTCTGCCGCGACGGGGGCTGCTGGTGGAACGGGTACCGATGCGCAACATTCCCAATCTGGAACTGCACAGACAGCGGCTGCACCAGCTTGGGGGCTCCGAATGGATGAGGGCCGACACTCTTGCTGCTGGAGCAGGCCACCAAATCCAGCCCTCGCGAGTCTGGCACACCGTTAAGCCGAGCGCGCATTTGCGCATAGCTAGTGGACGGAGATGGAGACGGAGCCGCCGCCGCAGCAGCAGCTGTGCTGGGCATAATCTCCAGCGGGTTGCCGCCGCCGGTCCCCAAGGGGCTCTTCTGGTTGACGAGCCCCATAGGCCGGACTCGTCTGGAGAACCTGCCTCTAGCATGGCCGCCGCCACTGCCACTGCCACTGCCACCGCCGAGGAGGGCGGCAACTTTCCTGAACTTGGCGCAGGCTTCGGCCGTCTCTGACGCTATGCTCTTGAGCAGGGCCGGGTCCTGCTGCTGCGAGAGCAGGGCCAGCACCCGGTGGCAGCTCTCCACCGCGGCCCTGTTGGCCACCTCCACCTCCTCCATGGCTGGCTGGAAGCAAACGAGCTCCCTGTGGGCGAAGAAAGGATTGTTCTTTCGTCCAGCCACGAGCTCCTCTTCCACCTCGCACGGACCTCAGGCTCCTTGCAACTCTCAAAGGCAGCAGCGTCTGCGCATCGGAACCAGAGAGCCGCACGAATTAAGCAGATCTCCGGGGAATCTCAAAAGGCTTGGAAGGAAACTGCACAGGAACGAAAGAAACGGCCCATCAGGATTCAGGGTGGTGGATTATTCAAATCCTCGGCTCAGGGAAAGAGCACGGACCGGATTGCGCACCTGAACTGGAGGAGGCAACACGGCGCAGCGCGAGGCTCCGGGACGACAGGCGGCGGCGGGCCAAGAACGCGCCGAACGAATCCGCCCGCTCCAGAACTACAGGCGCGCGCGCGGGGGAACGGCCGGCGGAAGCGGCAGCGGCGCGGTCCGTCCGTGGCCCTGGCGTGGAGGGGATCGAGGAGGGAGGAGGAAGAGAGCAAGGGGAATGGGGGGAGCGCGCGGCGGAGGTATATGAGGGGCTAATTTGCCGGATCCGGAGGGGTGTTTTCGGGAAAGCGTCGCTTTCAGTTGGGACTCGGAGTCAACAATGTCAAAGACAGCGGTCAGTGGGGTACACACACAGCTTGAAAAAGAATACTCCTACTATGAAATGGTGACTTTGGTCTCATATGCATTAATTAATTATTAATACATGTGGCTTTATTATGGAGTAATAATATATGTGTATTTTCAGATCAGATTAGAAAAAGAGAGAGTAGCAAGAGGAACGCCGCTGCGACCTTGAGAGGCACGGAACTGAATTTGTTCGTCCTTGGAATTACAGTGTGAAGTTTTTTTTTTGCCAGTTGCTTTTTTCAGATAACTGATGAGGAGTCTACAGTCTAGTCAAGCTGAGTAGGGCCTTGTTTAGATGAGCCCCAAATTCCAAGTTTTTTCACTCTCTCTCCATCACATCAATTTTTAGCCGCTTGCATGGAGCATTAAATGTAGGTAAAAAAAAAAACTAATTGCACAGTTTAGTTGGAAATCACGAGATGAATCTTTTGAGCTTAGTTGGTCCACGATTGGACAATATTTACCAAATAAGACGAAAGTGCTACTATTCATCGGGTTGAAAAAATCTTCAATCTAAACAAGGCCTAGCTTAGTTTTTTTTTTTTTTTTTAGCAAAAGCTGAGTACTCCGTAGCTTAGCTGACGCTGACGCTGACGCCGCCGCCGGAGGCGCAGGTAGCCCACAGGCCACAGGCTTGAATTTGAAACGAGGGGGGAAGGTCCAGGTCCGGCCCAGCCCTCCACGGCGGCCAGTTGGACCACCCTTCGTGGGGTCAGTTGAGGGGCGCACCACAACCGCTGCGAGGAAAGGTTAAAAAAAATGTTTATTTCACCTTCTCCGATTTCGTGAATTCCATTAACCTCTCCTAACTGAAACACTGTTTCTTGGCCTCCTCTAACTTTGAAAAGTGTTTGAATTGTTCATTGGGCGGTTTTGGCTGATGTAGTGTTAACCGTTCTACATGACATTATGTTAACCACCACGAAGGAGGTAAATTGAACTTCATCAATGGTTCACGAGTCAATTAGACTTTATTAAAAAAAACTATAGAACAAGGTTTTCTATAAGGCATCCATAAAATTTTCTAAAAAGATTTGAAATTAAAAATCCTTAAATCTAAGAAATATCATAGAATAAGTGCTTTCCTAAAGAAATGATGGTTTTGTTTTTTTCTTCTTCTAATATCATGCTTTATATTATAGTGCCTTGATGGGATTATTTGAATCTTATACCGTCTTCTTTTGATGTTTATTTGTACTAATATATACTCACATTATCTATTACGACCTAGACCACATAGAAGTTTAGCTGATTTCGATTGACAACATATGTACTACATAACCACCTTATACTGAACCCTATTCATTACTCCCTCCGTCCTAAAATAAATACGCATCTCACTTCTCGAAAATATGAATACACGTGTCACTTATACACCCGTGAACACACATTCATCCTTGCAGGGACACAGCCAAGATTTGGACATAGATGGTATTTAAACCGATAACAATCGTGTATGACGTGATACATAAACAACTAAATAAATGTTTGTACATTACAATATAAAGGAAAGCTGAAAATTAAAAAAAACTAAACATTATTATAGACTAATAATTATATCAAGGTTTCTACTCTTTACTCTATTAATCTAGTTGTTAGAACAGAAAAATAATCATGTGTTTGGTCGGATTGCAATTCAACAGACTAGTCAGTCCCCCAGACCGTTGCGCGGGCGAGAATTGTAATGGGTGCTAATTGTATATCATTACATGCTTGTTGTAAGCATAATACAGAAGAATGGGTTAAAATTAGAATCCTGACAAAAACCAATGTTTCATACATACACACGAAGCAATTAGTAGTAAAATGTCTTGCAGAGATTATTTGAAGCTGGCCCGTAGCACCTTGGTGCCTAGTCATTTCATCAAGAGGCAGTTGAAGTAGCGTATTAGTAAGGAGAACACAACGAAATAAGTTATTAGTTCGTTGATTAGCCTATTCTTTGGCTTTGATGTGAATGGTTTACCAACCAAAAGCGAAACAATAATGGTGTATAAACCAGAGGAACAAAGGAGGCGTGCAAAATTGTCGAAGATGCCTTCATGCATCATCGAATGGAGGCCTGTTATGTCCAAAAAGAGATTTTGCGAAGCAATATATTCTTGGAAGCTCACCTGTAAATGAGTTAAAAGTAGATAGGCTTAGGTTGCTGCACAGCATAGGAGGATATCTTGCACAGGACGTATAGTAAGATGAGACAATTACAAATGACAGTGCTTCATGGTTTAACACTAAATTGCACGATGACGTGAGGTAGGACACTGAGTAAAGATGATAACCAAAAGTAACTAAATAAATTGAACAGGATGAGAGATCACCGGATCAGGTTGGCCAAAGCAGTTTCATGTACTTTTGCAGAACCGCCCAGCTGCTATGCAAGGGTCGTGACATGAATGTTTTCCCGCAGAATGAGCAAGAAAAAAGAAATGCACATAGTGTATCAGTCTTTGTAGAGTGGCTAAATTGCCATATATTATTGCTCATTTCGACAATGGTCTAAGGCTTTGGAAACTAAATTTTATAATAAATGATGAGGTACGTACTAGCTAATTGAACGTTTAGCAACCGAAAGTAACCAAAAAAGAAGGCATCGTATAGCAGTTTGCTCTATAATCAGCAATTAATTAGAAATTTACACTACTGGCAGGACGTCCATGAATTCAAATGAGAAATGTGATAGAAGTATTCGGGAAAATGGCATGCAGGTAAATGTTAGATGAAGAATACATCAATTCATTTGACAAACAAAAGGGAAACAGAAGGCGCCATTTTTTTTGGATTAGTCTCTACTTGCATACCATAAAATAAGACATGACGCACTTTGCTATGTACCTGAGTTTCCTATCAAGCAAGAGGAAAAGATTGGCACATATAAAAAAAAAAGGGCGTACCTAGTGCAAAGAGCTCCCGCTCTGTGCGGGGTCTGAGGAAGGGTGTCAGTGGCAAGCTTTACCCTTGCCTGTGCAATGCGAGGAGACCGCAACTCGAACCCGGGACCTTCCGGTCACAGGCGGTAAGATTCTACCGCTTGCACCAAATTTGCTTCATAAGCTAAGTAACCTGTGATGATCGTAGGAACCAAATATGGAAATAAAATCATGAATATGGCACTAAAGTACGAAGCAGCAACAAGGGGAAAGAAAGAGTTCTGAATCTTTTTTTTACCGCGGAACGCATGAGTTTGGTTGCCACAAAGAAGGCATGAGTACCCTAAGGAATTGCTCTAATTCCCGATATAACAATTTCAACACAGTACTGTCACTACAAGATTTTTGGTCTATTGCAACGCCGAAGAATTGCAACGTAGAAAATTTGGTTGCCAGAGATTGTTGTATTACAACCATTCTAAAAAATGGTAGCGATACATGCCTTTAATACAACAGTTTTCAAGATGTTGCAAAGCTCTGTTGCATTTGGTGGACGATATTGCAATGGTGAAAAATGGTTGCAGTAGACTTGATTTTGGTTGCAATTGTGTGGTAGTACTGCAACTACATTTACGTTAGTTGCATTTGGTTTTGACTATTGCTACGGTTTTTTCGTGTTGCATAAAATTTGACAAGCGTTGCAAATGCTAGATACTTAATGCAACGAGAACTCTTGGAGGCGAAGCAAAAGTGGGGGTCAATTGCAACCTTTTTTGGCAGTTGCAATATACTTTGATATTGTTGCAAGTGCTAAATTTTATTGCAACGAAATCTATGGGGTCGAAGCGAAAATTGTGTTCAAGTGCAACGCTTATTTTTGGTTGCAATATACTTTGATAATTGCAACGAATTTAAAACTTAAAAAAAAGTATGGAAAGAAAAGAATTGGGGACGCATATATTAAAATTAAAAAGTGCTCCCCATAGGATTCGAACCATGGAGCTCTGGTTCAGATAAAACCTTCTCCACCACTGCGCTATGTAGGTGTGTTCGTTGTAACTCAGGTTTTAATTTATTTGATATGATTGAAGACCTTATGAGTTATAAAACGCCCCAACTCTGGCCCCATCTCGGCATCTCCGTCCTTATGCCTGGTGTCTGAAACTTTCTGTTAAGTAGTAGTTGCTGTTAAGTACTTGATGTTAAGTATGCGTGGATGTTAATTAGTACTTGAAGTTGTATCGGGGTGGTTGGTCACTTTGTTAGCGATAGTAAATGCCTGACCGTGCACCATCGGTCACATGCACTACGCCAGATTCGTACAGTAGGAACGGGGACGTTTTTACTGTAGGGGCGGCTGGGGTTGGGGGCGCCCTTACAGTGGGCGTCCTCGGGCCCCAGCAGCCCAGCCGTCCCTACAGATGGCACTGTAGGGGCGGCTGGTAACCTGAGCCATCCCTACAGTTAGGGCTGATCTATAGGGGCGGCTCAATCACCAGCCGATTCTGCAGTGCCTAATTGTAGGGGCGGCTGAATCACCAGCTGCCCCTACTGATGGCGCACGAATAAATAGCAGCCAAAATTTGAAAGGTTCAAATTTAGTCAAATAACAAGATGACCAAAATAAAAGTTGTAGATCTTGATGAGTTGAACAACTTTTGTATTCATCACTTTTACATCTGAAATCATTTAGGGTTTGAAAATTTGGTTTGAACTTGTCAAATTTCAAATTTTAAATTTTAAAATGTGTAAAACATTGTCACATCCAAGTTTGATCAAACGTAAATGCTGAAGCATGATTTTAGAAATTTTTAGAAAAAAAAAACATCACATTTAGAGTTAGTATGAGGGAGAAAAACTAGTTACAAAGTTTACCCACAGATTAAAAAGAGAAATCACACTGTTCTAGATGATCCTTACATGATCATAGTGAACAGTGTGATTTCTTTTTTTAATCTGTGGGTCAACTTTGTAACTAGTTTTTCTTTCTCATACTAACTCCAAATCTGATGGTTTTTTTTCCTAAAAATTTCTAAAATCATTCTCTATCAATTTATTTTGTTGGTTTTGTCAATATATACATATGAAAAGTTTGAGCAATTTAAATTTTGAATTTCAAAAAAATGCAACTTCAGACAAAATTTTGGTACCCCAAATGATTTCAGCTGAAAAAATGATAAATACTATAGTTGAATAACTTATCAAGATCTACAACTTTTGTAATGGTCATTTCTTCATATGACAAAGTGGTACTGACATTGTTCACAAATGTGACACATCTCTCGTAAGGTTTTATAAACTATATGAGACATGTGTAAGATTAGTAAATAATATATACTAAGAATTTGTCAAATGAAGAAATGACCAAAATAAAAGTTACAGATATTCATGAGTTGAATAACTTTGGTATTGATCACTTTTTATGTTGAAATTAATTTGGGTCTCAAATTTTGGTTCGAACTTGTCGTTTTTCAAAATTTTAATTTTAAAAGGTTCAAATTTTATCAAATAACAAGATGACTAAAATAAAAGTTGTAGATATTAATGAGTTGAACTACTTTGGTATTCATCACTTTTTATGTTGAAATAATTTTGGGTCTCAAATTTTGGTTTGAATTTGTCATTTTTTAAAATTTCAAATTTGAAAGGTTCAAATTTAGTCAAATTACAAGATGACCAAAATAAAAGTTGTAGATCTTGATGAGTTGAACAACTTTTGTATTCATCACTTTTACATCTGAAATCAATTAGGGTTTGAAAATTTGGTTTGAACTTGTCAAATTTCAAATTTCAAATTTTAAAATGTGTAAAACATTGTCACATCCAAGTTTTATCAAACGTAAATGCTGAAGCATGATTTTAGAAATTATTAGAAAAAAAACCATCACATTTGAAGTTAGTATGAGGAAGAACAACTAGTTACAAAGTTTACTCATAGATTAAAAAGAGAAATCGCACTGTTCTAGATGATTCTTACATGATCATAGTGAACAGTGTGATTTCTTTTTTTAATCTGTGGATTAAGTTTGTAACTAGTTTTTCTTCCTCATACTAACTCCAAATCTGATGATTTTTTTTTCTAAAATTTTCTAAAATCATTCTCTATCAATTTATTTTGTTGGTTTTGTCAATATATACATATGAAAAGTTTGAGCAATTTAAAATTTGAATTTAAAAAAAATGCAACTTCAGACAAGATTTTGGTACCCCAAATGATTTCAGCTGAAAAAGTGATAAATACCAAAGTTGAATAACTCATCAACATCTACAACTTTTATATTGGTCATTTCTTCATATGACAAAGTGATAATGACATTGTTCACAAATGTGACACATCTCTCATAAGGTTTTATAAACTTTATGAGACATGTGTAAGATTAGTGAACAATGTGTACTAAGAATTTGTCAAATGAATAAATGACCAAAATAAAAGTTGTAGATATTCATGATTTGAACAACTTTGGTATTCATCACTTTTTATGTTGAAATCAATTTGGGTCTCAAATTTTGGTTCGAACTTGTCGTTTTTCAAAATTTCAAATTTGAAAGGTTCAAATTTTGTCAAATGACAAGATGACTAAAATAAAAGTTGTATATATTCATGAGTTGAACAACTTTGGTATTCATCACTTTTTATATTGAAATCAATTTGGGTCTCAAATTTTGGTTCGAACTTGTCGTTTTTTAAAATTTCAAATTTGAAAGGTTCAAATTTTGTCAAATGACAAGATGACCAAAATAAAAGTTGTATATCATGATGAGTTGAACAACTTTTGTATTCATCACTTTTACATCTGAAATCATTTAGGGTTTTAAAATTTAGTTTGAACTTGTCAAATTTCAAATTTTAAATTTTAAAATGTGTAAAACATTGTCACATCCAAGTTTTATCAAACTTAAATGCTGAAGCATGATTTTATCAAACTCATCAAGATCTATAATTTTTGTATTGGTCATTTCTTCATATGACACATCATTGTCTTAGTTGTTTTGGTTGTTTTTCTATTGCTAGTTGTTGTTGTTAGGTCTTTTTGAGGGTTTTGTTGTTTTTCTTCTCTATCAATATGCCCGACATGGTCTTGTTGATGGCCGTAAAAAATAAGGAAAATAATTTTCAAGAATACATTGATATATTTAATGAAATGTTATTTACTACTCTCTTCGTCCTATAATATAGTGCATTCTAGCATTCTAATTTTATCCTCAAATATAATGCATTCTAGAGTAGAAAACTAATTTGACATTAAATACTTTTTATTTATCAACCAATCATCATTAATCATGTTGATGATAGTGTCTTATTAGAAAATAAAATGAGAGTACATGTCTCTTATGTGCTCTCTTAGTTTGTCTTAAAATTCTTACAATACACTATATAACAGGAGTAACTGATAAAAGATTTCAGAATTTTGATTTCAGTGTTGTCAAAATGTCAAGTTTTTACTTACAAGGATACAGTACTTGACGTTTCACGCCCAAAAATAATTACATCCAGAAGAAAATGGAAACCGAAGAAGAGGCCCCGTCGCCTCGTGCAGCCGCAAGCACGAGGCTGTGAGCGAGCCAGCCAAGGCGCTCATCGACTCCAGCCAGCCACCCAAAAAAACCAGGCGCAAATCACAACCTCGCCTCCCGCCCCCTCCCCCGCTCCTCGTTCCCCTCTCGCCGCCCGCCTCCCCGCCGCGATCGAGGAGGCGCCAATAGCCAGGAGAGGGTTTCCTCCTCCCTCCACGGCTCCACCGAGCCCCCCGGCCCCTCCGCCCCTAATCGCTCTCACCCGGTTGGCCGCCGCCCCGCCATGGATTTGGATATGTGGATCTCCAAGGTCAAGGAGAGCCAGCACCTCGCCGAGCACGAGCTTCAGTCTCTCTGCGAATACGTGAGCTCCCTACCCTTTGAGTAGCTCGTTCCGCCCCTTAGGGTTTTTATCACCTCGTTGCTATCTAGGGCGGTGGCACGCGAGCGCACAGCTTGCGCGGCTGTGGTGCTAGGGTTCTTGGTGGGTGGAGGTAGATGGAGGGGGAAAACGGTTTCCTTTGCTGCGTCTGCTGGTGGTGTCTGTGTGTAACCACGGTCTGCTTTACTAGTTGTCCAGGTGAAGGAGATCCTCATCGAAGAGTCGAACGACGTTCAACCGGTGAATAGCCCCGTGACGGTTTGCGGTGACATCCATGGGCAGTTCCATGACCTGATGAAGCTCTTCGCGACGGGTTCTTGATTGATTGCCAATTGACTATTCATACCCTTTCGCACCTTGTTGACTCACTTTCTCACATTATCTTTCCTGGATTATTGGCTGCTCTACGGATCAAATTATCTTTTAGTTTATCATGCAGTTAAAACTTAAATAATGTATGCTGTTTTGATTTCTGAAAAATACAGATAATATCCTGGAGTTGATCTGAATACGTTTAACCATGGTTGGCACTGTCCACCTAACATATGTGGTAGCTGAATGAGTTTACTGTGTTTGAACATAGAAACAGAAATTTCCTCCCCTTTTTACGCAGCATGAACTACAAGTGTGAAAAGAAACATCCATTCTCATAAATTTTCCAAATGAACCAACATTCTGATGAGATGGCTTTGATTCATAATTCTCATCGTTACTTCAGTTCCCATGTAGAATGTTTCCAAGAATCGTCACTATCTATGGCTAATTCTTGCTGCTGAATGTTCCGATTGCCGTTAGGTATCCTGCACGCATAACCCTTCTGCGTGGAAATCATGAAAGTAGGCAGTTGACGCAGGTATGTTCTTGTATGTGAAAAACAGATAATTGTACACAGTTCATAGTTTTTCTGATTTAGGCCACTTCGGTTGCAACTAAATGCCCTGAGTGGCTGAGTCCAATATATGTTCCCATGATTCTTGTGTTCTGCTTTTTACCTGTGAGCTCAAAAGGTGTTGTATTCATCTGGTTACCCTCCACTGTGCTCTCTTAAAGCACTTTTGGCCATCTGTGGGAAGCATAATATTTAATTTTTTGGTAGTATGAAACAAATTCAGTACATGTTGATTTTATTCTAGGGGAAACAGTGCTCTTACTGATACTGTATCTGTGATTTAATCTTGGCTATGTGAATCTAGGAATGCAAGTTACACATCCATGATTATTGAAGTCTTATGCCTCTCAAGATAACATTATCTGGTAATCAGCCTGTGTGTCATGCTTAGGTTTTGTTTAGCCAGTGCCTGTCAAACTACCTGTCAACATGGCTCTTATTTTATGTGTTTTTTCCTCTGGTTGTGACTTCAAATGGCTTTATCTTTTAGCTCTCGATTTACATTGCATGCTTGTATCCATACTGTACCACAAATAGCCGAAAATGCTTGACATGTTTTAGCTTATCATGCAGGCATACTAATAATACTGTGACTTATCTTTAGGTGTATGGTTTCTATGATGAGTGTCAGAGGAAGTATGGCAACGCCAATGCATGGCGGTACTGCACTGATGTTTTTGATTACCTTACACTATCAGCAATCATTAATGGCCAAGTAAGTTCCTCTAGGGAAAAAAATACAGGTTGTCATTTTGTGTTATTTTGGCAAGTCATACTTAAATTATATGCTGAATTTAGGTCCTCTGTGTTAATGGTGGTCTTTCTCCCGATGTACGTACTATTGATCAGGTCCGTGACTTCTCTTCTTTAACTTTCTTATAACCATCTGTGAACACATCTGTTTATGAACCCTTATGATCCTTCCCATTTTATGGGATTCTGAGTTTCATGTCTTGTAGGTTTGCCATACTTGGTCAATACAAAAGTAGAAATATTTTTCACATGGACTATAAAGGATATGCATAGCCTTAAGAATTACAGCTATTTGAAAACTTCACTGTTATCAGTGATATAAATAAAATGCTTCAGTGGATATATGCTGGAAGTTTGGAAATGTTGAATAGTAAACAACAGAAGGGGTATTTATTATGTTGTTTTCAGTTATTTAGTTTTTTCTGTTCTTATTTTCAGCTGGTTGTGCTCACTGTACTTTTTTGGACATGTTTCTGATAGAATTTCCTTTGGTAGTAAGAATGCTTATCATCAATGAACTAGCATTGCTGACTCATTTTGTGAAGAATATTGAGCACATGATTCTGGGGTTGATTCGGTCCTTAGCATTTCTGACTCATTTCTTGAAGAATAGTAGTGTATGATTATGTGGATGATTTTTATTTTGACTAAATGTTTCAATGAGATTGAAGCTTTGATTATCTTTTCACCAGATACGAACGATTGATCGCAATTGTGAAATTCCCCATGAAGGTCCTTTCTGCGACCTTATGTGGAGTGACCCTGAGGAGATAGAGACATGGGCTGTTAGTCCCCGTGGAGCAGGTTGGCTGTTTGGATCGCGAGTCACAGCAGAGGTGTGTATACAATAATATTATTTTATTATTCTGGACTGTTTTTTATTCTGGAGTGACCCTGAGGAGATAGAGACATGGGCTGCCAAGAGAAAGGATTTTGGGTTTGTTACATTTGATACGCATGATAATGCTGTTGCTTGGTAACTCTGAGATTGGTGAAGGTGATCACAAGGTCTGTTTTACAAATTGCAACTATATTTGCAGTGTCCATATAAATATATATTATGTCATTGTGCAAGTTTTTTTTTTGTAATGATTGCAATTTCCCGATTCAGGCAAAAGTAAGGGCTAGACTGTCGCGGCCACTACAGAGACCACCTAGAATGAAGCATGGATTGAGAGGAAATTTTAGAGTCGGGCATGGTGCCCCACGAGGTGGCCGTTTACCGTATGCTCGTGCTCCTCCACCTCGCAGGCCTCCGCCACGTCTTGTTCGACCTGCTGTTACAATAAATCAAACAAATGCTCATCTTCAGGAAATTATGAGGCTTCCTTGTATACAATTTCATACTACAGCAAAGCAACTGAAGGAAACTGCGGCTAGGAAAAGATCTGCATTGTCCAAAAAGAATACACATGTACTATGTGAAACCTTTTATCTCTCTTTGCATTAAAAAGGAACATATAGTCCTTTTGGAGAAGTACATAGCTATTCTTTTGTTCTGCTCCTAAATATGGTCCAGGCTTAGTTTCCTCTTGCTGATTAGAAATATATATGGATGTGTTTGTGCTCATAAAATGTCTTGGGAGGCAGCTGCATGTATGTTTATATTTGCTTTACGCTTCAAAGTTCATGGTTGATAGTACTGCAGCTCACAGAACTCTAGTACTGCAGCTCGTGTTTTGCTTCAGTGTTCAATTAGCTTTGCCACCACTAGTCTCAATTTAACTAATGCATGTCAATGATTTTTTCAGGAAGAATCTTGAGTTTGAGAAGGAGCATGCGAATGGTGGAACGATGGCCAACATACATATCAAGGGAACCTTCGCTGCTACAGTAGACATTAGTCTTTTGATTCGAATGAGTTCAAACAGTTGTCTGTGCTTAACACATTATTATGTGTTAAGCTATCTACTTGTGTTCTCATTTAGTTTGACACTCGGTGTGTTTTGTTAAAGATTTTGTATGAACAAATTATATTTCGTTTTAATGGATGTCGATGCTTCCTTCATTATGTATTTGTCGTTTTGCGATTATTAATTTAAGCTACCAAACAAAGTGTCGCAACATGAATTATTAATATATTAATCTGGCGTTGCAATATATGATGGCACATATAACAACCACATTTAGTCGTGGCAATAGGTACGATAATCGTGGCAATAGAGAAACTATCTCTTGCAACTACAAAAAGATGACGGTGGTAATAGAGGAATCTACCTATAGCAACCAGATAGTTAGTAGCGTGGCAATAGATGACCTGTCTGTAGCAACCAACCTAAGTAACGTGGCAATAGCCTATGCCATCTATAGCAACCATTCAGAAACGTGGCAATATACGACCTCTCTGTAGCAACCAACCTGAAGAGATGTTGCAATAACCTAAGCCACCTATAGCAACCATTTAGGCGACGTGGCAATAGAGAACCTCTATTGCAATGCTTTCTCTGCGTAGCAACAACCACGATTGCAACACCTGTGTTGCGTTGCGCTTGCATTGTGTTGCTACACGACCAGCGTGTCGCAATACGTATCGCTAGCAACGCCTAGTTCGTTGCAATTGATACTATTACCACACCCATAGTGGTTGCAATTGCTTTTGTTACAACACTCACCAGGTGTTGCAAAAGCGTCAAAAGTGTTGCAATAGAGGGGCTGTGTGTCGCAACTAAAATGTAACCCATTGCATTATGCTATTGCTACCCTTACAAGTGCAACGACATTTAACCAAAAAAAATTGGTAGCAAAATTACTATGGCTACCATTTTTGGGTCTTTTGCTACACTTTTTTGGCGTTGCAGTAGACCGAAAATCTTGTAGTGTGTTAGTGTTTTAGGCACAGGGTGTGGTTTACTGGATGGGCTGCTCAATATAAGCTAAAAGGATTAGGCCTTTCATAAGCCGGCCAAACTTGGATGTACATGTACATTAATTAAGCAACTAAAATTTTGAGTAGGTGATCGAAGGACATAACAGAGCAACGGGATAGCATTTACCGCTATGTCTTTTTCTGGCCAATGGATGTTGACATCTTCAACTCTGTGCCTATAATGGATGTTGGCTTCATCACCTGTCGGCCTATATGCTCCTGCAAATTTCGGCATTAGACTGGCCAGAACATAAGGGAACACAGGGAGATCACGAAAAATTCTTGAACTTTTCAGTAGGTGATCGAAGGACGTAACAGAGTAACGGGGTAGCATTTACTGCTATGTCTTTTGTGCCAATGGTTGTGGACACCTTCGCCTTTCCGCGCTATTATGCTCCTGCGAATTTAGGCATTAGACTGGGCAAACCATAAAAGAAAAATATGGAGATAAGAAAAAGTGGCCAGGTCGAGTAAGAAGGAAACGACATCTAGTACCTGGAGTTTCATGGGAAGTATGAGGGCTGAGGAGATCAACCATGATAGACATCTTGATAAACGCCTGCAGACTGCACAGTAGAAGTAGAGGTACTGATTTGATGAGCTGATAAACACAATTTGGTTGTACAATAGCAACAATGCTCCATGTTTCAACATGAAACTTTTCTCTACGTGGCATCGTTGCGGGCAGGGGAAACGGAAATTAAGGTTCATTGTAGATTCGCAAAACATTCAGAAGGTCTACTTTGCATCAATTCTCCGTTGCACAAACCATAGAAGAGGAAATGTACAATTGGTATTGTAAATCGAGACTATATATAATTGGTATTGTATAAAATTGCTACTACCATCTACTGAATATACATTGGATCGACATCTGCATATCCTGAATATACATTGGGTCCACATATGCATATCGTTTCAAAAATTTGACGAAATAAAAATAGAGTAGGTAGAGCATACCTCCGGTTGAGGCACGTGGAGGACGGCGCCGGTGCAGCTTCCGTGCAAGGGAGAGGGCTGTAGGCGCAGGCGTTGCTGCTGCCGGTTGCGTGAGGGTGAGGCAAGGCGCGAGGGAGTCTCCAAGCGGATGTCACTGGCTTGCAGTGCGAGGGAGAGGGCTGAGGCGAGTGCGTGGGTGCTGTGGGGTTGCGCGGAGGGCCGGCCTGTGTGGCCGCGAGGCCGCTGCGTGGAGGGCAGGCCGGGGCGGCGGAGAGGACTGCGCCCTAGATCGAGCGGACTGGGACAGCGGGCACGATGAGGAGGGCAGGCTGGCGCGGCGCCGGGGCGGCCATGGACGGCGCGGCAGCGTCGGTGAAGCCGGCCGCCAGATGCTTCGAGGCAGGTCGCTTTTACGTGTGGGTCGGAGGTGTGCTGGGAATGGCGGCACGCGATGGATTGCGGAGGCGCGGCATCGTGCGGCCAGGGGAAACGGATGACGTGGCTGCAGGAGGGATCGTATTTGGTATACGAAATACGTGCACAAATGAGTTGTTCTGGGCAGGCCAGCGAGCAAACCACACGAGTGGAAGTGGAATGGGTAGAAATGGATGCCACCGTGGTGTGTATTGCTATTGGGCTGACAAGGTCCGAGGCCCAATACTGGCCCACGATTGTGGACCCATTATCTTCTCCAAAGAAGCTTACGGGTAAGGGCCTTTTTTCTAGCAAGTCCCTGGTTCTGGGCCCAGGTGGATAGGTTCTAATCACAAAAGGAAAAAAAAAGAAGATGATTTGACCTTTTCCAACCTTTGCTCAAGTCTGATTTACCTTTTCCAATAACTAAAAACCATTTTTTTATTTCCTCTAACATTTGAAACCATTTGAATTTGCTCCTTTGGATGGTTTTAAAAATGATTTTGGCTGATGTAGTACCATGTCAAAAACGAGAGTGGTAAATTGGACTACATCGATAGTTTAGAGGTCAATTAGACTTTATAAAAATTCTAGAAATAATTTAAAAAAACTTGATTAAAAATCCTAAATCTGATTCAATCTTAGAACATCCATTGAAAATTTGTTTTAACTCAAAAATAAATATGAAACCAGATTCATATTTTTCTCAAAAATAATGCTCTATATTATGGTACCTTGTTTAGAATCTTTTGAAACTTTTATAGTCTTCTTTTGGTGTTTATTTGTTAGCAGATGCTCACGTTATCTATTATAATTAGTCTAGGTTAACTCAGACCACATAGAAGTTGAACTGACTTCAGTAACGACAAATGGGTAGTTTACACGCATGCACACTTACAATACGAAACGCACACACATAATGACGTGTTTGGCCATAGATCTTGAGATGGAAGAGAGCTGATTTCACAATATTTCGTAACTCGATGTAGTGTTACGTAGGACGGCTGACCAGAGGCCACATCGGCTCAAGCTACTTTTAAAACCATCGAATGCAAGGAGCAAATTTGGTCTACTCTTTTAAAAGTTAGAGGAGGCAACAAAAGTCAGTTATTATTATTTTTTTCGCGACCGTGCCTTAGCATGTTTTTTATTAAGATGGAGTAGGAAAAAAAACATTACAGAACATGAGCTTAGCAACCAGGATGTTAATAATAATTACCTACCTGTTGCCGCTTATAGTTTACTCACTGGACGCTATTACAGACTCAAATTTGCTACTAAGAAAGAACCACTCCACCGTTCTAGTAACCGGTTATTATTTTGGGAGGGCGATGGGAACAAAAATAGGTCAATAATAAATAGTCCTTTTGCCGTCAATATGTCTCTAGGACTTATGCCATATGTAAAGCCTAGTAAACTCGAGAAAAAATTGGGTGGGCGACGGGCGCACCAGCGCTCACATGTGCCCCCCTGCCCGATGGTTGCCACGTGGACCCAGACGCCTATCATGCGGCAGCAGAAGCTACTCCAAATCGGCAAACACCATGCAAACCGACACGATGACCGGGCTCCAAATCCACATGCGGTGCGAGGACCGAGCGTCGTCTACAGGCGCCATGCGATGGCGTCTGGGTCCACGTGGCAACCATCGGGCATGGGCCGCATGCGCGCGTAGGTGCTCCCGTGGTCCACCCAATTTTTTTTTCCGTAAAGGAAACTCGAGCTTCTAGATGGTGGTTTAGCTTGGAGTGCATAGGGTGCACGGGTGCAAAGACAAAAACGACCGAACACAAGCACGGTGCACGGACATCGTAGAATACTCATCCTAGCCCAGGTAGGTAACGAACACGGGTTTACCCAGAAAACGACACTATTCAGCTTTTTTTTTCAATCAAAACAATATTTTTCTCTTACAAGAATTCAGCCAGAACAGTGTTTTCATTTGGTTTCAGTTTGAGGCGACCGTGGTCCCAGCCGCAGGCTCCCAGCTCCTGGGAACAAGCAATGCTAATACAGGCTTGTACAGCTAGAGCTCGGTCATATGCATGCCGTCGTGAGAAGAAGGCGCAGCGCAACAGCATACGCGATCCACGTGGGAGTACTTGCATGCACTCCACATGCATGTAAAATCTCTCAAGCTTGCTTCAACTATTCAATACTAATTTATACTGTGTATATGTATATAATATATAGGAGTAGTGCTGTACGTATCGCAGTCGCCTGTGCCCAGTGGCGGAGCCAGGATGAGCACCTCAGGGGGGGCTAATCAATAGAGATTTAGAACAAATGTCGAAGATTAACGATGAAATCATATTTTTTCTACAGTAATATCAAGGCAAAATCACTCTCCCGGGGGGGGGGCTGCAGCCCCCCCAGCCCCCCCTGGATCCGCCAATGCCTGTGCCCTTGGCACTTGGCACTTGGCAATGGCAGCGATCGAGGCGAAGGCGGATCGATAGGGATCATGTATACCCTGCCCGTACCCTCCTCGTCTTGCGTTGCGTTGCGTCGCATGAAGATATGGAAAATTTGCGTATGGAAGATTTTTTTTTAAATGAGTATGTGGATTTCAACCTTTGCTTTGCGAACTTGAAACACATGTAGTTCAGGTTGTGGCTGGCACGTGTTGCAACACAAACCTGAAGCATATGGAGCTACCAAGCAGGGACTCCTCTGTTCTTGACGTGTCCTTCCTCTTTGGTCCTTGCAGAGCCACCTAGAGAGAATACTTCTGTTTCCAACATGGTTGAGCTCCTCAACCCCCTATTCTCCCGTTTGGCCCTCTCCAACGCTGTCGACCCTCATTTCTCTTGCAGACGCTTGCACACCCACAAACTCCTTGGTTCATGAGGAACATATGCAATCAATGCAGATTCCCGCTAGAAGATAATAGAGCAAGCCATTGCGGTGCCCTCAGAGACCTCCACTATTCAAGTAACAGAGTGTGCATTACTAGATGCGGTCACTCCTATTGAGCATATTGTTCTGGTTGAGGACGTATCCGATGATGAGGAAGCTACCTTGCAAGTGACAATTGAGGACCCTATCTTTCTCATCACCATTGAAGATACCCTTACACAATCTATGATGACTGAGGTCAACGTAGAAGTGCCCCAGCTAAAAGAGGATCTACTGATAAAATCAACATCTTCTCCGCCTGCCATAGCTAGGAAGAAGATGGACGTGGCATGTCCTCCTATATATCTTGCCTTCACCACCTGCCATAACAGCAAGACACACCGACGTAAGTCCTTTGATAGGTCCTCACTTCGTCAAAGTGTCCGCCTTGCACAATGTGGTGTGTTAAAAGATTTGGGCATTGATGGGAAGGACGGGAAGCTCGATGAGGATGCAATGCAAGATGTTGTAGACTGCTTAAAGGAACTATTGCCGCCAGACCTCCTCAAACCATTCGGAGGTTTAAAAGGTCATGCCTTTTGAGACCTTGTGGGCTTGTGGCGGAGGTCTCTTTCCTCCCGCAATGGGTCGCAGGGTTTTGTCGTTGATATGGCTATTTATGTTGGTGTTTGCTCATGTTGTCAATGGCTTGCTGTTGTTGGCTGAGTTATCTCAGTCATAGTGTTTTTGTTGTTTTATGTGGTACCACTGTTGGCTCAATCTAGATCTTCTTCTTTATTAATATAACCGATAGCTTTAATTGATATAACTGAAAACTTTACTGCTTTTGGTTTGTTTTAAAAAAAGAACAAGAAAAAAGTTCAGTCAAAAAAGGATACAAGCTAGGCCCGGTAAATAAAGGGCACACTCTAGTAGTGGACTAAAACATGATGAGACTGTCTAACTGCAGTGCATTATTGCAAGTATTTCGCTCGTTTTTCAACATATCTCACTAATAGAGAACATGCTTTCGGTTTAGCACATTAGTCTCGGCTAGCATTATTAGACCCGGGACTAATGCGCTTATATTAGTCCCAGGTCCAAGTTTCCTGGGCTGCAGATGACCTTTAGTCCCGGCTGATAAGACCAACCCGGACTAAAGAGTCTACATTAGTCCCGGTTGGTATTACCAACCCATACTAAAGAGCCTTGACCTTTAGTCCTGGTTGTTGGTAACACCAACCTGGATTAAAGGTAGACCTTTTAGTCCCGGTTGGTGTTACCAACCCAGACTAAAGAGCCCCTTTAATCCCGGTTGGTGTTACGAACCTGGACTAAAGGGCCCTTTAATCCCATAATGCATGGGGTCTTAGGTTTGAATCCTATGAGGCACATGGGTGGGAGGCATGATTTTTTTAGCCTCGAAGGACCTTTAGGCTCGGTTCAAATCAACCGGGACTAAAGGCCTTTTCCATCCGGGATTAAAGCCACGTTGTGTACCAGTGTCTAATATGATGCATGACTTGAAAACTTTAAGAGGGCTTCTATTTAATTATTATCTTAGTTTTTGGAAAAATGAAAGAAGCTTCTACATAGATTCAAAGATTCACCCACAAGGCTTAGAAATAATGACATTAGGCTGAGGAAAAAAATAGAAAGAGTGATCCTATATATACATGTTGATAATTATATATTTACACACCACACTACCATGACATAAAAAGTAATTCAAATGAAAATACCAATATATACCTATTTCCATTTCATTATTACCCCAACAGCATTCCACTATTAAAGAAACAAATCCAACTACTTTTATTGCAATTTATGTGCATTTAAGAGTTTAAAACCGTGGTGCAAATGATCTTTTGACATAAACTATATATATAATACAAAATAGAAAGAAAAATGTTCAAATTACTCCCCCTAGTTTGGCCTATGACTAGATAACCTCATAAACTAACATTTAGTTCAATTTACTACCTCTAACTATTTCATTTAGTCTAGTTTATCACTTAACATTTTTTTCTCCACGTATAAGTTGAGTTTTAATACCAAATTTTGTGAGGTCATAAATGACATCATAACACTAGTAGAGAAACTAGCTGTACTCCCGGTTCTCAACCCCCTTCAGTCCCGGTTTTGGAACCGGGAGCACGAATCCGGGACTAAAGGGCCTCTCCTTTAGTCCCGGTTTCGCGCCCGGGACCTTTAGTCCCGGTTGGTAATACCAACCGGGGCTAAAGAGGCCTCCTGGCCTGGCCACATGGGCCGACCCTTTAGTCCCGGTTGGTATTACCAACTGGGACTAAAGGTTTTCTTTTTTTTCTTTTTTTGTTTCTATTTTCAATTGATGATTCGTTTTGGTTTTCGAATAGGTTTTCGAATACGCATTCTACGTTGCTAATAATATACGTATTCTACATGTTTATAATGTTCGAACATTTTGTACAAACTAAAGTATAAAACTAACGTATATATTACATGCATATATATATCGTACATTATTTTATGTACATATAATATGTATATATATATTACAAATAAAGCTTGCATTGTATATTCTATCATATCCTTGGGATAACAAATTCACTTCATCTGGTTTGGCTTCCATGTTTCGTTCACGTCATTGTAGAACTCGCCGGCAAGGTTTAGGACCTGGTCATTAAGAAATCCTGCTATGGTCTCTTGAATTGCTTTCAGTTGGTCACGTCGTATGACTTTTTCCTTCAACCATAGAGTCTTCAATAAAAGTTAAAGGAAAAGTATTAATATATATATGTGTGTTGGTCACGTGATTACTTATATATATGAGCAATAAAAGAAATTGTGAATATATGAATATATTTATATAAGGTACTTTGAGGTTCTCTTCAAGAGTTCTTTTTGAGTATGCCATGATGAACTCGCAAACATAGTATCCGCAGTAGTTGTTCTCGTGTTCTTGCCTCAGAACCCACTTTTACGAGAAAAAAGATCCGGTGAATTGAAAGCATGCATGGTGTTAATTGAATTATATATATATATAAATGTAGCTAGTACTTACTTTGTGTGCGATTACATCCAGTGGCGCTTTGCAATGTTTCATGTGGCATTCCTCAATGAAACTTTTCCAAACACTGTGCCCAATAAAATAAAAAATTAATTTGGCCTTTAATAATTGTTGTAGTTAAGAGATCGGGGTATATATAGTTGCTAGAGAGACCAAATTATCCTTGGATAATATCTATCATGTCTTGGTACTCTGTTTGCTCTTTTCTTAACGAGTCTAAGATGCTCAACTGACTATTGGCCATATCGATGACCATCAATATCCAGTGATTGCTGCATATGTTTTTATACACAAATATGATCGACATTAACTAGAGTCAACATAACTATATGGGAGATATCTTAGCTAGTAAGCAAATAATTGAACAAATGTCCATATGATCGACATTAATTATTTAACACTCACTTGAAGTTGCAGGGGAAGAGTATGTCCTTGTTTTGTTGGTTCACTAAGAACCTCATGAGATTTTTCTCGAGTTCAGCTTTCCATTGAGGCAGGGGATTAGGGTGTTTGAATACGACATTTGGATCAACGAAACCAACATTATTATCCTTTCTCTGCATATATAAAAATATAGTGTGAGGATATAGAATTTATATATATACATGTAGCTTTATATATACACTTTAATAGTAGAAAATAATCACACTTACAGACAATAGCAGCTAATGAGACTTTTGTCGAGAGAGTCCAGGTGGCATAGTTGGTGTAATTCTAAAAACTCGACATATATAACGTCATCGCTATGAAAGTAATGTTGGTTTCTAACTCTGACAGAAACAAAGTTCTCTCCCCGTTCACAAGCCGCCATGTACCACTTGTTTAGCAGGTACATTTGCGTACCTAGTTCACCTAAGGCCTCAGGGTTGTATAGACTCTTTCCATGTTCAAATTTCTTCCAAGGATCCACTTTCAGAGCAGATGGTCCTTCAGCGAGCACTTGGGCAAGGTCCAAACCAGTATCCTCATAAAACCGAACCAGGTCCTCAAAATCGACGTCCGGTAAGTCTAAGTTTGAACCATATTCGTTACGAATGACAAGAGGGGGGACTGATTATTGTGATTGTTATCCGAGTTGTGCAACACCTTTCCCTGCTCTAGTCTTTTTCTGTGCCGCCTCAAATGACTTGGTGAGAGAGCGGTCGTAGTCCGATTTTGGCCGGGTCTTTTGAGATTCCCGCTTTTTCTGGTCCACCTTCTTTCTTAGAAGATCTGGAGCTAGGTAGAAGTACGGTTTCTCCGAGTTCTCCCTCGCTTCTTGTTGCTTTCTTACTTTTTTGAAGAAACTTTTCACGTCTTTTTGTACGGCATCCTTTAATTCCTTTTCACTTTTCTCGTAAGATAGTTTTTGGGGAATAACTGGATTAGAGGAGGCTTTCTTCTTTGCCGGTTGATGGGCCAATGGCTTCGTTTGCGGGGCGGACCTCTTAGGAGTTGCCTGCTTCTTGATCATCAAGGGAGGAGGGGCAGCCGTTGGAGACCTCCTTGGAGGTGGCGGCGGTGGCGGCGTTGCATAATCATTGCCCGGAGCACTATGATGATCTAGAGATTGAATAATTGGACTTAGGTTGGTGGAGGCCCTACTGTGTGAGTACAAAAAAGAATAATTAGGTATAAGAAATATTGTTATTATTAATCATGCATGTCAATAGAAAATTAGTGAAAAAATTATTTCGTTCACTTTTGTCCGCACCTATTGTCTGGCAGTTGAGGAAGCGGCGGTGGACTAGAGACCCCGGGAATAATGATGTAGCGCTTGCGCCATAGTATGAATGTCTTCTCTGCTTCTCCTAGAGTCTTCTCCCCATCACCTCCTGGAATGTCAAGAGCTAGATCACTAAAACCTTTGTTAACTCTATCCACTAAGACGCTAACATATCTAGGTGGTATTATTGTCCCATGGATTCTTGGTGTCTTGGTAGGATCTAGAGGAGAAAAAACACCGAGAGCCACCATGATTGTGGCATTCTCTTTTAGAATATGTAGCTCACATGATGTAAACGGTGCAGTGATGTCATCCATGGGGAAACGTAGCATTGTGTCAACTTGATTTGGCAACTCCATGGAAGCGCAGCTGCTTTTCAACTGATCAAGGAGGCTGATATTTATGTTGATTCCTAGATCTGATGCCTGCCTTTGGGCACTCATTGCTATTTGCACTTGCTTTATGATTTCGTCCTACATTCTAGCTTGCATGTCTTTTTTGCGCTCCTGTGCTTGAAGCAACGCCTCCTGTGACTCACGAACATATTCCTCCAACCTGATGATCCGCGCTGCATCCTCATCCTTCCTTCTCTGCCGGCTTCTATAGGTATCTCTGTCGTTAGGGAAACCATGCTCCCAAGAAATGTTCCGTCCTAAACCTCTCGTTCGGCCACTGTGTTCAACAGTCCCGATGACATACGTCAGTTTATCCTTCTCTCTATTGGGCCTGAACGCACCAATAGCTTTAGCTTGTAGAGCATAAGAAAATCTTTGTGTTGCTCTTTCGAGTTTTGGGCCATGATCCAGCTTCCTGGTCTCTAGGTCCAGTCTTCCCCCATGAGCGAAAAACCAATTCTTCGCGCGTTTGGGCCAATTGTGATTCTGGTGTGATACCCTTGGCAAGAATGTCCGCTTCCATTTTTTCCCACTTGAGAATGGCAATCACGTAGCCACCTGATCCCATGCCATGGTGGTATACCTTCTGTCAGGCATTCTCTTGGTTCCTTCTCACCCGTTCCTCACCCTCTTCCAATGTACTGTATAAAATCATTCCAGTAGGGCCTCAACTTCGTGAGCGGGCCACTAGTATTGAAATTAGGCGTTAGGTTCTTCTTGATGTATTTCATGTATAGGGATTTCTTCCAAGTCTAAAATTTTATGGTCATCTTCTTCATAGCCCACTTTCAAACTAGTTTCTTCAATTCATCATCGTTGATAGCATCATAATCATCCGCTTGTAACGTGAAATGTTGAAGGATATCATCCCAAATTAAATTCTTATCAAGATCAGAGACAAAACTAACATGAGGCTCGTTGATCTTTTGCTTCCATTCACGTGCACTGATCGAAAGTCTATCCCTTACAAGGCACCCACAGTGTTGCACGAATTTCCTTGCATGTGGACCAAGTGGTTCGCCTGTCTCGATATTGCATTCCGATATTATGTAGCGCCCCTCCAATGGTTTTTTCGGGTCTCGAATATTTTTGATTTTTGCCGTTGTGGTCGTCGATCCAGAGGGCTATGTATAAAAAAGAATAAATAAATATCATGTGTACACATAATAGATGATAGATATTCATATATATATATATACCTCGCTAGTATTTTCTTGCACAATATTTTCTTGGTTATCTTCAAGAGCTAGGTATTGACTCCCGTCATCTACATCCTGCTGGTCACCATCGGCAAATTGAGTGCCGGTGTTGATAATATCCATTATTTCTTCATCCATGTTGTCTCTTGGGGCAGCCATCTAGCTTTTACACCACTAGATATATCTATAAAAAAATAAAAACTATATCTATCAAATATCCATCAAATTCTAGCTCAAAAACATGTTTAAATAAATAACCATCCGTACTAGTTGACCTTGCTTACGTGATCATCTTGGCGAGCATTTCTCCACCAGACGACACCGTACTTGGCCACGGAAGAGCTCCGATTCTACAAGGAAGGGAACACGGTCTTCCACGACCATTGCTGCTCTCCCTCATAGAATCAAAGCTCCTCCTTGACGTCCGTTACCGCTTGGCAGAGAACATGCTAACCGAGATGAACACGGTCCGCAAGTTCAACTAGTACGGATTTTCTACAATTTTCTAACTATTTTCTAAGTTTTTCATTTCATGGAAAAATTAATTCTAAAAAATAAAAGGCATGATTTCTAAGTATTTCTTTTCATGGAAAAATTAATTCTAAGTGACCTGCTCGACATCGGCGAGCTCGCGGGCGTTTCATGGAAAAATTAATTCTAAGTGACCTGCTCGACAAAATTGAGAAAAAACACATGCTCTCATGACCTCACACATCTTCTAAGATCACGTAAGCTTCCGTACTAGTTGACCTTGCTTACGTGATCATCTCGGCGGGCATTTCTCCACCGGACGGCACCGTACTTGGCCACGGAAGAGCTCCGATTCTATGAGAGAGGGAACACGGTCTTGCACGACCGTTGCCGCTCTCCCTCATAGAATCAAAGCTCCTCCTTGATGTCCGTTACCGCTCGGTAGAGAACATGCTAGCCGAGATGAATACGGTCCGCAAGTTCAACTAGTACGGATTTTCTACAATTTTCTAACTAGTCTGCACCAAGGAGGCGGAGGTATGCCCGCCCGAGTATGAGAACTACATGCCCTGCTACTACAATGTCACAGACATCGTTGAACGTCTTGGATCTGGGGGCCAGCATCATCATAAGCTACCGTGCAAAAAGGAGGAAACAACGAGACACCGGGCCACGCCCGTGCTCCACTGAGCTCGATGGCTCAGCGCAAAATCGCATTACAAGATTGCTGGCACGAGGGCTCGGCACACGCATCCATCCGATTACAAAAGGTTGGAGCAATTAATCCATCATAAACGGATTATATATGGTGGCGGCGGTGGCTCACATCCAAGGTGTCAAACGCGAGGTCCAACTCCTGCAGCCAAAAAACATGTTAGAGACTTAGACTTTACTAAAAAACAGTAATAATCTATTTCATTATAGGACTGGGAAGCTATCACTATTCCTACAATCAGAAAGAATATTCTAGTCACGGATCACATGCCGATGGTAAATATGGCTGTAGGAAAGCCCATCCATTCGAGCTTTGCCTCTTAAGAGCAGTAAGTATGGTTAGGTGAAATCAAATATCGCCATGCAAAAGTAGCAGACTAGCTAAATTGTTACCCTCAACCTCAAGTGGCATGGGTGATTGACCGGTAATAAAAGTGGTACACGTCTTTGCCATTTAATTTGATCATCGACATGCACATGCAAATACATATTACATAGGGCCAGACACAAGCATAAATATCAATATGAATTCATGGCCTCAGTCGACCACATTCTAGCACCAAGGATCCTAACATATAAACAGAAGTATGCACCAATTGCAATGGCTACTAGCTAGCACCAAATCGAAGCGATACATTCATTGAGCAACGACACTGAACAAGTTGGCCATACAACAGCAAGAGAGTGCAGAGGAAGAGAGAGAACGGGCTAAACCTGGAGAAGACGTGCCGTAATAGAGATGTTGTGGCCTACTGCGGATCTTGGAGAAGACTGCATCTCACGGATCTAACACAAGAATGAGGGCTTCAAAGTTCAAACATAGCACAGAGAGGAAGATGAAGAAGGGGATGAATTGGAGGAGATAGACACCTCAAAGAACCTTGAACCGCTTGGGGGCGAGGTGGGCCGGGGACAAGGACGACGCGAGGCATGCGCTGGCCGGTCGGAGAAGAAGCACGCGTGCACGTGGGGCCAGTGACAGCGTGCGCGCATGATGAGGCAAGGCTAGGGTGGTCGCTTGGGGGTAGCAGTGCTGCTGGATCGGATCGATCTGGTGGAGAAGATGAGGCGACGGAGAAGAAGGCTTGGTGGCTACTGGATCCGGTTGGAGAAGAAGGCGGCGGAGACAGAGAGGAAGAGAACTAAGGGAGAAGGGCGTGCTTTATAAAGGGGTACCTATAGTCCTGGGTGATGGTTAGAACTAGGACTAAAGGTTCTTTAGTCCCAGGTGATGGTTAGAACCGGGACTAAAGGTCTGACCTTTAGTCCCGAGTATAGCCATGGCCCGGGAGTAAAGGGGATTTTGGCGGCCGCGAAAACACAGCCCATCTTTAGTAGTCCTGGGTGATGGTTAGAACCGGGACTAAAGATTCTTTAGTCCTGGGTGATGGTTAGAACCGGGACTAAAGGTCTGACCTTTAGTCCCGAGTGGTTGGTCCACCCGGGAGTAAAGGTGGGCTGCAGTTTGGCTTTCCGCTAGTTTGTAGAAGTTTTTCCTTTTTTATATATTTCTTTTATATAAATATGCAAAGAGTTATTAATTGCCTAGTAAATAAAATATTAGCAAAAAAATTACAAAAAGAATTCTGGGACCTGGTTTTGCATTATTGTACATAAGAAAAATCTGTAACTTAAACTCTTTTGTTTTACCGTATAAATATTTAACATAGTGTAAATAATAGTCATAATTTTCACCATGCAAAAATGTACTACTTAATTAAAATCATTAAAACTATTGCTTTTCGATAGGAAATTAGTTTTCACATCTTATTGACGTTGATCATTTGTTTTTTCATCACACATTCTCCATAGGAAATCCACCGTCAAGCAGAAAATTCATTTAAATCATAGAAAATATGAATACATGACAAAAATATGAATACACTATATATATCAAGCGGGCACAGTAGTGAACTTCTTCTTAATGTATATCCCTTGGTTATGATCGCGCCGTAACCATGGAGTGTCCTCATCATTTAGCTGGATGCTTGGGTCTTTGTTCACTATGAAGGGTGGAATTCGGTCATCCTTTTCATAATCTTCTGATATGTCTGACTTGTCTTCAATTCCGACGATGTTTCTTTTCCCTGAAAGAACTATGTGGCGCTTTGGCTCATTGATTGGGTTGTTGTTGTTTTTCCCTCTCTTCGGTTTTGTAGACATGTCCTTAACATAGAACACCTAATTCACATCCTTAGCAAGGACAAACGATTCATCTTTGTACCCAATATTGTTGAGGTCCACGGTTGTCATTCCATACTGGTTGTCGACTGGTACCTCGTCTCCAGTCGCCTTTACCCATTAGCACCTGAACAAAGGTACCTTAAAAGTAGGTGCATAGTTTAGTTCCCATATCTCCTCTATGCGGCCATAATATGTTTGCTTATTTCCATTAGGGTCGATGGCATCTATGCGGACACCACTGTTTTGGTTGGTGCTCCTTTTATCTTGGGCTACTGTGTAAAATATATTCCCATTTATCTCATACCCTTTGTATGTGAGGATATGCCACGATGGCTGCCTAGCCAACAAATATAGTTGCTCATCAATACTCTCATCACCCTAACATTCTTTTCGCAACCAGTCGCTGAAAGTTTCCATGTGCTGACACGTAATTCAAGCTTCAGACTTCCCTCGAAACTCGGATTGGAGCAACTCTTTATGTGTCTTGATATACGGATCCACCAAAAAGGAGTTTTGTAGAACTATGTAGTGTGCTTTATTAAAATAATTGTCCTGCGTACCAATATATGTTTTCTTCCCTAGTGTCCCCTTTCCACTTAGTCTCCCCTCGTGTCGTGATTCAGGAACACCAATCGGGTCAAGGTCAGGAATAAAGTCAACACAAAACTCAATGACCTCCTCTATTCCATAGCCCTTGGCTATGCTTCCTTCTGGCCGAGCACGGTTGTGAACATATTTCTTTAGGACTCCTATGAACCTCTCAAAGGGGAACATGTTGTGCAGGAACACAGGACCGAGAATGCTAATCTCCTTGACCAGGTGAACTAGGAGGTGTGTCATGATATTAAAGAAGGAAGGAGGGAACACCAACTCAAAGCTAACAAGACATTGAACCACATCATTCTGTAGTTTAGCTAGATCTATTAGATCGATTGCCTTCTGAGAAATTGCATTGAGGGATGCACATAGCTTCATGGTGGCTAGACATACATTTGGAGGTAGAATTCCTCTTAATGCAACTGGAAGCAATTACATCATGAGCACGTGGCAGTCATGGGACTTTAAGTTTAGGAATTTCTTCTCTGGCACATTTATTATACCCTTTATATTCGAGGAGAATCTAGATGGTACCTTGATGCTTGCTAGGCATTCAAACATGCTTTCCTTCTCTTCTTTGCTAAGAGTGTTGTTGGCAGGACTTAAGTAATGGCGTCCATCATCTGTCTTCTCTAGATGTAGGTTGTCTCATTCTTTCAAACATCGCAGGTCCTATCGTGCTTCAAGTGTGTCCTTAGGCTTTCCATACACACCCATGAAGCCTAGTAGGTTCACACAAAGATTCTTCGTCGGGTGCATCATGTCAATCGTGCTACGAACCTCTAGGACTTGCTAACAGGGTAGCTCACAAAATATGGACTTCTTCTTCCACATGGGTGCGTGACCGTCGGCGTCGTTCGGAACAGGTTCGCTGCCATGTGCCTTTCCAAATACTACTTTCACATCCTTGACCATATTGAGTATATCCTCACTAGTTCGGTTGCCCGGCTTGGTCTAGTGGTCTACCTTACCTTTAAAATGCTTTCCTTTCTTTCTTAGGAGGTGATTCGCAGGAAGAAATCGATGATGGCCAAGGTACATGACCTTTCGATATTTTTCAAGAATATACCTTTAATGTCATCGAAACAGTATGTGCATGCATTATATCCCTTGTTTGATTGTCCTGAGAGATTACTTAGAGTAAGCCAATCATTGATTGTTACGAACAACAATGCTCGTAGGTCAAAGTGCTCCTGTTTGTGCTCATCCCACACACGTACACCTAGTCTGCTTCACAAAAGTAGAAGTTCTTCAACTAGTGGCCTCAGGTACACATCGATGTCGTTGCTAGATTGCCTTGGGCCTTGGATGAGCACTGGTATCATAATAAACTTATGCTTCATGCATAACCAGGGAGAAAGGTTGTAGATACATAGAGTAACAGGCCAAGTACTATGACTACTGCTCTGCTCCCCGAAAAGATTCATACCATCCGTACTTAAAGCAAACCTTAAGTTTCTTGTGTCATTTGCAAACTCCGGGAATTCACTATCGATTGCTCTCCACTAGGACCCATCAGCAGGGTGTCTCAATATATTGTCTACCTTACGGTCTTCTTTGTGCCATCGCAACAACTTTGCATGGTCTTTGTTTCTGAACAGACGTTTCAAGTGTGGTATTATAGGAGCATACCACATAATCTTGGCAGGGATTTTCTTCGTGGGACATTCACCCTCAACATCACCAGGGTCATCTCACCTGATCTTATACCGCAATGCATGATGTACCGGGCATGCATCTAACTTCTTATACTCCTCACCATGGTAGAGGATGCAGTCATTAGGACATGCATGTATCTTCTGGATTTCTAATCCCAAAGGGTAGACTACCTGTTTTGCTTCATACATAGTGGCGGGCAATTCGTTATCCTTCAGAATCATCTTCTTTTGGATTTTCAGTAACTCCCCAAATCCCTTGTCAGATACACCATTCTTTGCCTTCCATTGCAGCAATTCCAGTGTGGTACCCAACTTTTTCTGTCCCGCATCACAAGTTGGGTATAGCAATTTCTTGTGATCCTCAAGCATGCGCTCGAACTTGATCTTCTCCTTTTCACTTTTGCATTCTCTTTGTGCGTCACGAATGGCCTGACCAAGATCATCAGCTGGCTCATCTTCTGTCACTACCTCTTTTTCAGCTTCCCCCATTGCAGTATCATTGAAGGCACCATATTCAGCAATAATGTCATCATCGTCCCATTGTTCTTCTTCACCTTCTTCTATTACAACCCCGGTTTCTCCGTGCTTCGTCCAACAAATATAGTTTGGCATGAAACTCGACTTCAACAAGTGTGAATGAAGACTCCTTGAGCTAGCATATTCCTTCAAATTCTTACATATGGCACATGGGCAGCACATGAAACTATCGCGTTTATTTGCCTCGGCCACACGTAAGAAAGAATGCACGCCCTCAATGAACTCTTGGGAGCGACGATCATCATTGTACATCCAATGCCGCTCATCTACATTACATGACATACATATCATATTAAAACATAGAACATAATTAGTTAATTATACGACATGTATGCCACCACACAAGGTATTAATTTATGAAAGTCTCGCTACAATGTAGACAATCCCAACTACCACTAAAAAAACTAAAGCTAAAATGCACTTCAGCAGCATAAGGATTTCACGACCAATCCCAACTAAAATAGACAGATCATGCGTTTGTTCAACATCTATGGGCTTCTTCCGTAGGATCACTACCTCATCAGCTGTCGTAGCCGCCACTACAAGAAATTCTTCTTTTTATGACAAAATCCCTCATGACGAGGCCTGTTTTCGTCATATAATGTAACATAATATGACGAAAAGTTATGTGTTGTCATAAAATTATGAGACCCAAAAGTATTTATGACGACATTGTTTCTTGTGTCACATAAAGGTAGCAAGTTTCGTCACAAATTGTCAGGCGACAGGAGTCGGTTGACGGTTGTGAATTTATGACGATTTATACAATTTTTATATGACGACAGTAGACCGTCACTGAATGTTTTATCAAATATGACGACCCCCAATGTCATAAAATACCCCAGTATGAGGTGGAGCCTTGACCCATGACAGTTGGGCTTGGAGCTTGGCCTAGGCCCATGTAAAAATGTAGAGGGGGCCTAGGTGGAAGGAGGCAGGCCGAGCCTAAAATAGAAGGCCCGAGAGATGTTTTTTTCTTTTTCTTTCTTTTTTTAAAAAATTTATAAATCACTTGTTCACCATGAACGAGAACGATTTCTCTTTTTAATTTCTAGTTAAAACTTGTAACTAGTCTTTCTCTCACATATTAACTCCAAATGTGATGATTTTTTTCCTAAATTTTTCTAAAATCATTATCTATCAAGTTAATGTATTGATTTTGGTCATCTTTTCATGTGACAAAGTTTGACCAATTCGAATTTTAAATTTTAAAAAAATGACGACTTCAAACTAGATTTTGAAACCTGAAATGATTTCAAATGAAAAAGTTATAAACATAAAGGTTGTATAATTCATCAAGATCTACATTTTTTATTTTGGTCATTTGTTCATCCGATAAAGTTATAGTAAAGTTGTTCACAAATTTTACACATCTCTCTTATAATTTCATAAACTACGAGACAGATGTGTAAAATTTGTGAACAACGTTACTATCACTTTGTTGAATGAACAAATGACCAAAACAAAGCTTGTAGATCTCAATGAGCTTTACAATGTTCTTGTTGATGACTTTTCATTTGAAATTACTTAGTACCCTAAAATTATGTTTGAAATTCTAATATTTTGAAATTTAAAATTCAAACTGTTCAAACAATGTCATATGAAAAAATAACCAAAACAAAGAAGATAGATCTTGATGAGTTGTACAAACTTGGTATTCATGACTTTTCTAGTTGAGACCATCTAGGGTTTCGAAAACTGGTTTGGGGCTGTCAAAATTTAAAAATCCAAAATTTGAATTGTTTAAACTTTGTCAAATGAAAAGTTGACCAAAACAACAAATGTAGATCTTGATGAGCGTAACAAACTTGGTATTCATGACTTTTCTATTTGAAACAATTTAGAGTTTCAAAAACTGGTGTCAAAGTGTCATTTTTTTTAAAATTTAAAATTTGACTTGGTCAAACTTTGTCAAATGAGACACTAAATGACCTCAGATGAAAAACTTTTGAATACAAAGGTGTTATAACTCATCAAGATCTACAATTGTTATATAGGTCATTTTCCATTTGAGAAAGTGTTAGTAAACACTAGTCACAAAATCATGAATCTCACATAGAGTTTATGAAACTATATAAGAGACTTGTCAATTTAGAACTAAACTTTCCTAACACTTTCTCAAATGCAAAAATGACCTATATAACAATTGTAGATCTTGATGATTTGTACAAACTTGGTATTCATGACTTTTCTAGTTGAGACCATCTAGGGTTTCGAAAACTGGTTTGGGGCTGTCAAAATTTTAAAATCCAAAATTTGAATCGTTCAAACTTTGTCAAATGAAAAGTTGACCAAAACAACAAATGTAGATCTTGATGAGCGTAACAAACTTGGTATTCATGACTTTTCTATTTGAAACAATTTAGATTTTCAAAAACTGGTGTCAAAGTGTCATTTTTTTTTAAAATTTAAAATTTGACTTGGTCAAACTTTGTCAAATGAGACACTAAATGACCTCAGATGAAAAACTTTTGAATACAAAGGTGTTATAACTCATCAAGATCTACAATTGTTATATAGGTCATTTTTCCATTTGAGAAAGTGTTAGTAAACACTAGTCACAAAATCATGAATCTCACATAGAGTTTATGAAACTATATAAGAGACTTGTCAATTTAGAACTAAACTTTCCTAACACTTTCTCAAATGCAAAAATGACCTATATAACAATTGTAGATCTTGATGATTTGTACAAACTTGGTATTCATGACTTTTCTAGTTGAGACCATCTAGGGTTTTGAAAACTGGTTTGGGGCTGTCAAAATTTTAAAATCCAAAATTTGAATCGTTCAAACTTTGTCAAATGAAAAGTTGACCAAAACAACAAATGTAGATCTTGATGAGCGTAACAAACTTGGTATTCATGACTTTTCTATTTGAAACAATTTAGAGTTTCAAAAACTGGTGTCAAAGTGTCATTTTTTAAAAATTTAAAATTTGACTTGGTCAAACTTTGTCAAATGAGACACTAAATGACCTCAGATGAAAAACTTTTGAATACAAAGGTGTTATAACTCATCATGATCTACAATTGTTATATAGGTCATTTTTCCATTTGAGAAAGTATTAGTAAACACTAGTAACAAAATCATAAATCTCACATAGAGTTTATGAAACTATATAAGAGACTTGTCAATTTAGAACTAAACTTTCCTAACACTTTCTCAAAATGCAAAAATGACCTATATAACAATTGTAGATATTGATGAGTTGTACAAACTTGGTATTCATCATTTTTTCAGCTGAAATCATTTGGGGTTTCAAAATCTTGTTTGCAGTTACCCTTTTTTTAAAATTTCAAAATTTGAATTGCTCAAACCATATCACACAAAAATATTAACAAAATCAACACAATTAATTGATAGTGCATGATTTTAGAAAATTTTAGGAAAAAATCATCACATTTGGAGTTAGTATGAAGGAGAAAAACTAGTTACAAATTTTACCAAAAGATTAAAAAGAGAAATCACAACTTTTTCAGCAAAAAAATAATTACTTAAATACTTGAAATTGAAGAACATGAAACAAAGTTTTCGGCCCGTTCAACTGTTATTGGGCCGGCACTATGCAGCCCAATATATTTGAACCGTTGGATGGACCTTTGATGAATCAGAACCGTTGGATCAAAAGCACATGTATATAAGCACATCCTGCCTCCCAAACCCTAAACTCCTCTCTCTTGGCCCCGACTGCGATACCCGTCTCCCCTCTCCCTCTGCCGACATCGACGCCCCTCCCTCTCCCTCTCGCTGCCTCCCACAGCGCCACCCCTCCCTCTCCCCCACAGCGGCGGTGCCGCTCGCTCTCCCCCATACCCGCCGTGGCTCCGGAACCCGAGCGTTCCTCCTTCAACCTCTTCCCCACGACCAGGGTGTGGTGCCCCTCACCCACGGTGACGGCGGCGGCCAGGTAGAGGAGCGGGTGAACCGGATCCGCCGCACGCAACCCCTCTAGCATGATGCGGTCCAGGTACTGCTATCTCTCCCTCCTTCATCTCCATGTTCTGAGGTCGCCTCCAAACCCTAGCAGCGCAGCCCAAGCTCCGGTGGAAGCCTAGGGGTTCTACTACGATTTGTTTTGATTTTTCCCTTTGGAGATAAGTGGTGGTCCAGAGATTTATTATTCGTCCTTTCACCTCCTTCATGTACTCATTCTCACCTTGCACTCATCATGGCGATCTATGGCCAACGATATCATCCTTCCCAAGAAACTTCATTTAACTATGTCACAAATATGCTGGATTCAGGTCATCTATGAATATGTTTCTCCTGGGATTCGCAGATGTAGCCTTACATGTCAGGCAGTTCACAGGCCATGGCTCACGCCAGGTGGGGATGATTCCATATTTATGTGATGCCGTGCACAACTCATAACCTCATATGAATGTCACTGAACTCCTATTGCAGTCTGGTATATTGTGCCCTTCAAACCAATACAGTCCTCATATCCATTTGGTAAGATGCATTGATTTGAAATGATTTACAGTCCTCTACTCATAATACACACTATTTTTTTGGGTTTCTATTTGTGCAGGTCATCAGTGATTATTCCCATCTGTGTCATTTGAACATTTCCTCCATTGGTTTTCACATCATGACTAAACATAGCCAACTTTATAAACTCAACTTTACTGCAGCCAGCTCCATGTATTATCAGAAATTAGAAACAGTTCAGCCCTCACAATATTATTTCTGCTATAACATGGGAGAAATGTGTATGCCACATGGATAAGAGTAGCATCAGTTGCATTCTTCCCTTCCAATCAGCATTTTTTTATTACATAGCTGATTATTTGCTTCGTACAAGGTTCTGAATGTTAAATAGTCTGAAGAATAAATAACTATGCTTAGCGACATGCTTTTGTGTAGACACATGCTATGCTTAATGATTATCCTTTCTAATATTTCTCATTTTAACTCATTTGTCTTCTCATAGATCAGTGAGATACATAAAGACTGGGGAATGGATTCTGAGTGACAGCATTGGATGAGGTAACAAATAGAGGCAAGGCATCAGCATTGTTGCTTATTCCCAGATCCTACTGTATTTTCTCTCTCTTTCCCTGCCTGCAAAATGACAAACACAAACTGGAAATACATGTGTTCTTTGGTTGTAACATGCAGCTGATTTACATTTACATTTATTTGCATGTATGTTGTAAGCATGTCAGCTTACTTTTCGAGTCCTCTTCTATAGAAAAGCTTCATAATATCAGGCCATTCCTTAAAGAGGTTGATAGTTTACTATTTTCTGTAAAATACTAATTACTTCACCACTACAGATTGTAAATCTAAGACTCAATGAAGAATGTTAGCCACTGCAAGGTTGTAAATCTAAAACTGATTTATCTTCTATCGAAGGAAATTATTAATTCATAGGAGCCTAAAATCATTCATGATACATTCAAAGATTACTATGCTTGCGGTGGTTTTTGGATTAAAAAATAACATGTCCATTGCCCACTTATGTATAAGGACGATTTCACTATATATGTGCAATGGTCAGTCCTGCTTTCTAAATTTTATATCCTTTGAACATTAGCATGCTGTTATTTGAATTGTGTTGTCAGTCTATGACCCCACTTCTAATTGTGCCACAACTCCTTTTTTTTTGACCTTGCTGTCTTGCGTCCGTGGCAACGCGCTGGTTCCTGCTAGTATGTATAATTTTCTGTGGACTATGAAATTTTACTTGTGGTAGTTCTCTTTAGTAGTTTATGTATACTAAGTATGCACTTGTACCAGTAGTAGCAGCTTAGATGGTGAGATGCAGAGGCCTTTTCAATGATTTGCCTGCAATACTTGTACTAGCAATAGCAACTACAAGCACCCTTCTTACTGTTTTGGATTACATAGTGCTTTTATTCTATTAACTTTCCATTTTTGTTTAGTGACTTTTTCTTCCATCATGGCTATGTAATTTATAGTAGGTAATGCCTTGACACACTTATATCAATGTTGACAAAGCAGCTGATGTCTTGGTCCACTAGAAGGTCTTACCAGAAGCAAAGGATCCTGATAGGTGACCTGCATTCCATGTTTGTTTCTTGAGGGTAAAGCTCTTTCTTTTGTTGCTTTGATAGGCGACCTTCACTTAACTTTTGGTCTCCATAGCTTTGTATTTAGCCAATACTACTACTATAGCATAGTGAAGTTGATTCTTGTATGACTTGATTGTACTGTATGATGAGTCGTATAATATCATGTAATAAACAAGATGTACAATATCATTTGCGTTGTATATAAGAACCTGGCAGCAGAATATATAATGCATGACGGCTTTTTAACCATGGTTAACTACCCTATACATGACGGCTTCTTATCGTCATAATAGCGAGCATGAACCAGGGTACGTACTCGGCATTTGTGATGGTTCATACATTAAGTGACGCGTTGACTAAACAATACGTGACAAATACTATTGTCATAAAAGTTAACAATATGTGACGACCGAACGATACCGTCACAAAAGGTCATGACATTTTGTGACGGCTCTCCATATTATTGTCACAAGGTATATTATGTGACGGTCGTTATATGACGACCGGCATGACGCTGCTTTTTCGTCATAAGATACTTTTTATGACAAATTTTGTACTTACCATGACAGTTTCCGTTTGTCATACAAACCCAGATTTTTTGTAGTGCGCCTGTGCAAGAGAGTTTTACACGTGTTCAACATACTCTTCCTCCCAGTACCAGCCTAAACATCCAGTGCCATCCCACTAAAATTAAAACAAAAAATTAGAACTTTAATCACAATCATCATGAAAATAAGTATAAATTAACCATAATCATCAAATGTGATAAAATAACTCACATTGCGATCCGAACACTCGTAGAAGATACGACCCTTGTTGGGACACTCCTTCCTCACCCGGTACTCCATCACAATCTTCTCCTCACACTTGCCGCATGCAATGAGAGGGAGGTCCAGCCTCAGTCGCTTTGGAACCCGATGAGAGGCCGAGGACCCAGAAGCAGTTGACATCTACTCTCTATACTCATTTTTAATATAATATAAATTTATCATTTTATAAACAAATAAAATTAAAAAAACTCTAAAATTCTCTATATCTCTAAATCATGAAGTGTGCTATGCATGCTAGAAATGAAAGCTGAATACTAGTTTTGAATAACTACTTTAACCTTCCTTCATCCAAATATGCAAACTTTAAAGTGATTTTGAGCTTAAATGACTTACAAATAAAAAAAATCCACCATAAAAACCACATATATCTAGTCCACAAAATGCGATATGCTACTGATGAAACATGAGAGTATAAAGTTGGTAACCTTTAGAACCGAAGAATCGATGGAGGAATCGAAGAAATCTTGAGATTACCGGCGATGAGGAAGAAGAGAGACCGGCGATGAAGCAAGAACACTGAGCTCGAAGTGGCTCGGGCTCAGGGAGGAAGAAGGGCTATATAGGAGGGGACCTTTAGTCCCGGTTGGAGACAGAAACCGGGACTAAAGGTCTCTTTCTAGTCCCGAACAGAGCCTCCAACCGGGAGTAGACTTTTACTCCCGGTTGGTAGCTCTAACTGGGACTAAAGGTCCCCTGCAGCAAAATCCTGCCACAGTAGCCGTTGGACAGGGACCTTTAGTCCCGGTTGGAGCTACAAACCGGGACTAAAGGTCTCTCTAGTCCCGGACGTAAAAAATACCGGGACTAAAGCCAAATTTCGAGCTGGATCAGAGGTCGTTTCTCTACTAGTGTATGTTATGTTAGACAAATATATCTTATTTTTTCTCCACTATTTTGATAGCTTAGGAAATTTAATAATAAATTAACACTTGAGATATATTTTTCTAACATGCATGGGCGCCACCTGCCCTGGTGAGGTGTAGAAGCGTAGCTACCCAGTGGCAAGGGCTTGCAGAGCCACTGGCGGATTCATGCGTGTCTATCTTCATCACCGTAACACCTAGCTAGGATATATAACTCGTGCATGGATTGCACTATTGCAGCTCATCATATATATAGCATGTAGCATACATACATAGTACACTTACATATACCACTACGCCAGATTCGCACAGTAAGAACGGGGGCATTTTTACTGTAAGGGCGGCTGGGGTTGGGGGCGCCCCTACAGTGGGCGTCCTCAGCCCCAGCAGCCCAGCCGCCCTTACAGATGGCACTGTAGGGGCGGCTGGTAACCTGAGCCGCCCCTATAGTTGGGGCTGATCTGTAGGGGCGGCTCAATCACCAGCCGCCCCTGCTGTTCACTGTAGGGACGGCTGAATCACCCGTCACCCCTACTGATGGCGCACGAATAAATAGTAGTCACCCCTTCTTCCACCTCGGGACACACTCTTCTACCAAAAAAAAGGTTGGGGGCCTTAGGCTCCTCCTAAAAATTGCTCTACTAAGGGGGGAGGTTTTGATCTCAAATCCTTTGGTGGAGAGGCTCTAAAAGGTAAGGAAATGCTTCTCCAACTTTTTATTTGAAGTTTAATTCGTTGGTTAGTTAGTAATTTGATTTTTGGTTTTCTCTCTCTTCCATAGAGTTTGAGCTAGTTATGAGTGAAGTTGGACCCTAATTGTCACTATACTAGGGTAAATTAGGTAGGGAAGTAAGATTGCACCCTTTGTTAGTACATCTTTGTTGATTTTAGTGTAGTATTAGTAAAGTTTGGTGCATGTGTCGTGAAACCCTATATCTAGATCTAGATCTAGGATTTTGGTTTTTTTCTTTTTCAATTTTTTCTTTATGTGACTAGGGTTTGCATGTAGGTGAATGTGTAAGATTTTAATTGTTGCTAACATGTAAAATATCCTCTACCATGGCTACTAATTATCATTTAATATTTATTTTGATTCATTTCTATAATATGTGTTTTTAATTAGTTATGGATAAATAGGCCATTAATTAATTATCCTCTACCATAAAATAGGAATAGAGTTTGCATGAAAGGTAGTGGATGAAATATTAAATGTTGCTAATTGTTTTCTTTGAAATTGTTTATTTGAACCAATTAATTTATATTTTAAAATATTTATGCATTAGTAGTCAATTAATTAACTATCCTCTACTACCATGGTGCGTGTCTCAGGTATATACAATTATTCTCAAGTAATATTCTTTTTTGGTTGTTTTGTTTCTATAAGATGGACTACAGGAACTCTTGGATGTATGGTTCGTTAAGACACGACGCTTTTTTCCGTGATGAGGTGGACAAATTCATCAAAGCCGCAGAGAAGCATGCAGCGACATTGAAAGAGAATAGTGACACAATTATTTGTCCCTGCAAAGATTGCAAGAACCTTATTGCATTTCGAGATGTGAGTACCATCAAAGAACATCTGATTAGGAGAGGATTTGTTCTGGACTACACAGTGTGGATTCATCATGGTGAAACAGTGGTTGTTGATCACAGCGACGATGATCTCGCTGATGAAGCTGAAACCCAAGCATACTTGTCCCGATTCACAGACGATCTTGAGCAACAAATAGATCATGATTATGGCAATGAACAAGGTGGTGGCTTTGGCAATGAACAAGGTGGTGTCTTTGGCAATGAACAAGGTGGTGGTGATGCTGGTGGTGCCAGTAATGATGGCAAAGGACGTGAGGGGGATGCAGATGATGGTGACAACTTGGACGAAATGCTTGGGGCCTTTGGACCAGAAATATTAGAAAAGAGCAAGAGAGGTCTAGAAAATCTTGAGAGGGCGACAAAAGCATCGAAGAAGACTGTGTATGATGCTGAGAAGGGCTGTTCAACATACTTCACACTGCTACGTTTTGTGCTTGAGCTACTCATCCTAAAGGCTAAGTACGGCTGGTCGGACTGCAGTTTCAATGATCTGTTGTGCCTCATGTCACGGTTGCTCCCACGGCCGAACACAATTCCCGCCAACACATACCAAGCGAAGAAGGTTATAAGTCCACTCACATTAGGGGTTGAAAAAATCCATGCATGCCCCAACCACTGTATCCTTTTTTGGCGTGGCACATCGTTCGAGACTTTAGATACATGTCCTAGGTGTGGGGCTAGTTGGTACAAGAACAATGACCTTCAAAGTGGGGTGGAAGCCTCCATAGGAAAGAGGAAGAAGGGTGGGAAGAAGGTGGTGCAAGAATCTCAGCCGCTAGAGGAAACTCCATTAGGCAACGATGCAAATAAGAGAAGAATTCCTGCCCTGGTTATGTGGTACTTGCCAGTGACCGACCGCTTGAGGCATATGTTCCTAAACCCTAAGGAAGCCACACTAATCACATGGTGGGATAATGAGCGCAAGGTGGATGATGATACGATCGCACACCCGGCCGATTGTAGCCAGTGGCAAGCGTTCGATGCCAAGTACAAAGAAGAATTCAGTGATGACCCACGAAATGTATGGTTCGGCTTGAGCACCGATGGAATGAATCCCTTCAATAAGAGGATGACCGACCACAGCACATGGCCAGTCATCTTGACCATGTACAACCTCCCAACGTATTTGTGTCAGAAGAGGAAGTACCTTCTCCTCACCATTCTTATATCCGGCCCCAAACAACCAGGCATTGATATAGATGTGTTCTTGGAGCCTCTGATGCAAGAAATGGAGAGGCTATGGAGGTATGGGGAGCCGATGTACGATGCATTCTGGTAGGAGGACTTCATATGCAAAGCAATAATATTTGTTACTATCAATTATTACCCCGTGCTGTTTGCCCTGTCTGGACAGTTTAAAGGCAAGACTGGATGCTTAGTCTGTTTGGATGGTACTAAATGGGTGTTCCTAGATGGATCCAGGAAGATAGTTTACATAAGGAACCGGCGCTTCTTAAAGACAGGTCACAAATACCATGGTAAATTGTACCTAAGATACTATGGCAACATCCCGAAGGATGTACCCCCTCCAGAGAGACGTTGTAATGGAGAACATGTGTTCAGAATGGTCCAAAACATACACATCATCTATGGAAAGAAGAATCCGGATGGAACGATCAGAGATAGAAGCACACCTCCCATCGAAGGCGTACCATTCAAGAAGCAATCGATCTTCTTTCAGTACCTGCCTTATTGGCTAGACTTGGAGGTCCCCCATGCCATTGATGCGATGCACATGCAGAAGAATGTCTTTGAGAGTCTCATGGCTACCTTGATGGACACGGGCAAGTCAAAGGATGGTCTCAGATCACGGAAAGACATGGTGCAGCTGAACGTGATGCGGGAGCTTTGGCCGGTACAGCAAGATAATGGTAAGTACAGTCTTCCCGTGGCTAGCTTCAACCTAACCCTAGAGGAGAGGAGAGCTATATGCAATTTCCTTAGGGGGGTCAGAGTGCCGACTGGGTTTTTGGCGAACCCGAAGAAGCTAGTGTCGATGAAGGACCTATCATTAACATACTGCAAGGCTCACGATTGTCATGCGATGCTGACAGTGTTCCTACCAATTGCAATCAGGGCTATAAAGCCAGAGTTCCTAAAGATGGCCATCACCCGTATGTGCTACTTCTTTTCGAAGATCTCACAGAAGACGATTCGCAGGCAAGAGCTGAGTGACCTACATGAATTCATGGTGGAGACCCAGAACCAGCTAGAGATGTGTTTACCTCCCACTTTTTTTGATATAATGGTACATCTCATGATTCACCTGGTTCATCAGATCGAGGCGCTGGGCCCTAGCTTCTTGCATGAAATGTGGTCCTATGAGCGGTTCATGTCGGTTCTAAGCTGATACGTTCATAACCGAACACACCCAGAGGGCTCCATGATAGAGGGTTATAATTCCAAAGAAGTCATCGAGTGCTACTAAGAGTGGCTAAAAGTATAGAGAGGGATTGGTAATCTCGATTCTCGTCACAAGGGAAGGCTAGCTAGGAAGGGCACAAGTGGTAGGAGAGTGTTCCTCGACAATGATTACAGAGAGGTGAGTCGGGCGCATTACAGTGTCTTGTAAAGTATGGTAGTGATACAACCGTACATTGATTAACACATGGCTATCATTATGGCCGAGAGGAATGGCCGTTCAGATGATTGGGTCATGAAACAACATAAGCAACGCCTGACATCATGGTTGAAGGACCAGAACATACAAACTGGAGAAACCATAGATTCTATTACCATCAGTCGGTTGGCGGCTGAGCCATCAAAACAGGTGACGTCTTGGAATGCTTATGACATCAATGGGTACACATACTATACCGACACAAAGGACAGGAAATCTGTGAATCAGAACAACGGCGTCCGAATAGAGGCTCTCGACGGAGTGGGGCGAAAGGTCCTGTACTTTGGCATAATTGAAGATATATGGGAACTTGACTATGGAAGGGATATAAAGGTGGCCCTGTTTCGATGCCGCTGGATCAAGCAACATCAATTCAATGAGATCGAACAGAGAGTCATCGACCTCTAGAATGTAGGCTACCAGGATGACCCTTGGGTGCTCGCTAAACATGTCACGCAAGTCTTCTATATGCCCGACCCGCAAAGTAACCTCCCCCCAAAGAAGAAGACAAAGCATGTGGTGGCCTCCGAGAAACAACATATCATCGGAGTTGATGGCATGGACGATGTTGAAGCTTACAATAAGTGTGATGAGATGCCGCTATTCACAGACTTTTGTAAGAAGATCGAGGCTGTAGAAATGAACCTGCCCAAAGATGTATTGCCATTGGAATGAAAAAGTGTCAAGGGGGAAGTTGTCACGGTGGGCTAGCTAGTTTATGTAAGTATATCAGTGTTCGTAAGACTACATTCATGTATGTGTGTGTGAGACTACATTTATGTATGTGTGTGTGAGACTACATTCATGTATGTATGTGTGAGACTATATTCATGTATGTGAGACTACATTTATATATGTGTGTTTGAAACTACATTTATGTGTGCGTGTGTTTGAGACCACATTCACGTATGTTTGTGTGAACAATGTGTACTAAGAATTTATCAAATTATGAAATTACCAAAATAAAAGTTGTAGATCTCCATGAGTTATTCAACTTTGGTATTCATTACTTTTTCAGTTGAATTGATTTGGGGGTCCAAATTATGGTTTCAACTTGTCTTTTTTCAAATTTCAAAATTTGAAAGGTTCAAATTTAGTCAAATGACAAGATAACCAAAATAAAACTTGTAGATCTTGATGAGTTTAACAACTTTTGTATTCATCACTTTTACATCTGAAATCATTTAGGGTTTGAAAATTTGGTTTGAAATGTCAAATTTCAATTTTCAAATTTTAAAATGTGTAAAACATTGTCACATCTAAGTTTGATCAAACTTAAATGCTGAAGAATGATTTTAGAAATTTTTAAGAAAAAAAACCATCACATTTAGAGTTAGTATGAGGGAGAACAACTAGTTACAAAGTTTACCCACAGATTAAAAAGAGAAATCACACTGTTCTAGATGATCCTTACATGATTATATTGAACAGTGTGATTTCTTTTTTTAATCTGTGGGTCAACTTTGTAACTAGTTTTTCTTCCTCATACTAACTCCAAATCAGATAATTTTTTTCCTAAAATTTTCTAAAATCATTCTCTATCAATTTATTTTGTTGGTTTTGTCAATATATACATATGAAAAGTTTGAGCAATTTAAATTTTGAATTTCAAAAAAATGCAACTTCAGACAAGATTTTGGTACCCCAAATGATTTCAGCTAAAAAAGTGGTAAATACCAAAGTTGAATAACTCATCAAGATCTACAACTTTTGTATTGGTCATTTCTTCATATGACAAAGTGGTAATGACATTGTTCACAAATATGACACATCTCTCATAAGGTTTTATAAACTATATGAGACATGTGTAAGATTAGTGAACAATGTGTGCTAAGAATTTATCAAATGAAGAAATGACTAAAATAAAAGTTGTAGATAATCATGAGTTGAACAACTTTGGTATTCATCACTTTTTATGTTGAAATCAATTTGGATCTTAAATTTTGGTTCGAACTTGTCGTTTTCAAAATTTTAAATTTGAAAGGTTCAAATTTTGTCAAATGACAAGATGACTAAAATAAAAGTTATAGATATTAATGAGTTGAACAACTTTGGTATTCATCACTTGTTATGTTGAAATCATTTTGGGTCTCAAATTTTGGTTCGAACTTGTCATTTTTTAAAATTTCAAATTTGAAAGGTTTAAATTTTGTCAAATGACAAGATAACCAAAATAAAAGCTGTAGATCTTCATGACCTCTACAACTTTGATGTTTATCAAATTTTTATTTGAGATCATTTGGTGTCTCAAAATTATTTTATTAGTTTTGATTTTAATTTTTTAAAATTTAAATTTTTTTTTCATTTTTAATGGTTCAATTTTGCAATTTTAAACTGTTGTAATTGTTTTAGTTATTGTATATGTAAATATATCTATAAAAAATAATTATAAAATTTTGTACTGTATTATTTATTATTTACATGTGAATAATTAATTTTGATTTAGAATTTTGAAAAAAAATCAACTATAGGGGCGACTTATAACCTCAGCCGCCCCTACAGCGGCTCTGAGGTATTTTGAAAAAAAAATCAACTATAGGGGCAGCTTATAACCTCAGCCGCCCCTACAGAGGCTCTGAGGTATTTTGAAAAAAATCAACTATGGGGGCGGCTTATAACCTCAGCCGCCCCTACAGCGGCTCTGAGGTATTTACATGTGACCGTCGGTTTGGGCGAAATCGATTTGGGCGAAATCACACTTGGACCGTCAGGCTGCCTAATTTCGCCGCCTGCACCGCCGCGCCTGCACCGTCGTCGCCTGCCCCTCCCTAACCCCTCCACCGCCTCCTCCACCGTCTCCCTGACCCCAACCGCCGTTCCCCAGGCCACGACGGTGGCTAGGGTTTGGGAGCGCTCCTCGGCGCGGCCCGTCGTCCTTGGTTTGGGAGTGACTCCTCGTCGTGCGCGACTCCCGGTCTGGTCGGCGTGACGGCGCTTCTCCCTCCCGACTCGCGTTCTTGCGTTCCAAACCCTATTTCCGTCATGACGCGGCGGCGGACCGGCAGCTCTCCGCTCAACTTGTCTTGGGCGGCTGCCGCGCCGCACACCTACTGGCAGCGGCTGGGCGGTCCGCGGCCGGGTAGCGCCGTAGCAGCCAGGGGCATCGTGGTGCCCTGTGGCCTACTGGCCTCTCGTGAGTGTTTGTTCTTCTCCATTCCAGTGCTTTCCCCCAATTCCCAAATCTCATTCTCAACTTTCCCCCAATCCCCAAATCTCATTCTCAGTGTTAGGGTTTGGATATCATTAGAGAAGGGAGATTGAACTGTAAAGGCTTAGGGATTGTGGATCTGTCATCTGTGGGCCTAGAATTGAATGGAATCTGTTGTTATTTTTCAGGAATTTATAGTCATGCATGCCATTTTTTTTGATTTTACCATATTGCATAAATTTTTTGACTAGGACTACCTGGTGTGCTGCAGGAGCTGTTCGGCGAGCAGTGGTGGACAAGGAGGGTGTTTGTGCTGCTCGTCACCGCTGTCTTTATTTTGCTGCCGCTTGTGCTCCACCACTCTGTCGGTAAGTTCACATTTCAGTTGTGCCGTGCATTGGTTGAGATTAGTCGCAAAGAAAATCAGTTCAGTTGAGATTGTGTGTCAGCCAGATTAGCAAACCACCCAATCTGATTTAATATTGCAGAAATAACCTTTATGATAAAGTGGTAGTATAACGCATGTGTAATTGGATGTTGAATGTGACCCCAAGTTTTTTTTTGTTTTTTTAATCACAACTAGAGATATGTGATATCACACCTTGCTCCTGAGAGAACTCATGAACGTCTCTGGCAATGTCAAAGACTACTTCTTCCCCAGCCAATTTTAGTGCATTTTCTAATATATGTTTTTCGATTCGTAATCTGGACCAAACCAGCAAGCAACAGGTTAGCAGTTTTCTTAGGGCTCTTCGATAACACACTTGCACCATTGTCGACAACATAAGAGACTTGTGTGATAGAAAAGATATTTGCTAGCCAATAAAGCCAGCATATGAACAGCAGGAGTGAAGAACAGAAGCTCATGTCTTCAGTGAGCTTATCCTTTTCCTAACAATGTAGATGTGGTACTTATAGTGCAAATAAAACTTTTCAAGCAATGACCAACGCCACATCAGAAAAAGGAATCAAACCAAGTAGTTGGTCGTACAAAGTAATGTTCAAGTCTAAATAATGTTGGTCTCTGCAAAGGAAAGGAATAAATTGCAAATGATGGGCATCTGTTCTATATACTTCAGCAAACATACTGTACTGCAGTCTCTAACAAGTTGCAGGAGAGGTGGCAAAAATGAATGCCCTCGTGATTAATCAATAAATTGATTGTACAGTGGTAACTTAGTTTGTACTTTGTCCTACTTAATATTCATCAGCTACTGATTCAGCTTATTGTTTACATAATTCGTCTTCCTCTTGTGCAATTCACTAACTATTAACAAATAGAAACATGCACTGTACTTTAGCAAACTGTTATAGAGAAAAAAAGTTCAGTTTACCAATTAGTTAAATGAAGCAATATTATTCCTTCACTATCAGGCAAATAAAGCATCCCAAGTACTTCTAGATTTCAGTAAATGGCAATAGAGCTGAAATTGTGTGAAATAGATGTAATCTCTCTTTTTTTTAACAGCATGATAGACAACTATACTACAGAAAAGAATGTAAAATTAGGACTGAATGTGTTCCTTCGTACGGTTTGCTGCAAAGTTCACTCTACTGTTTGTTGCAAACCTCACTATTCTCCAGTTTTCAATTGTTTAAATCAGATAAAAACACTTATTTGAGTAAAAAACTCCATGTCCCAGCCACTCACGAGAATTAGATATTTTCCCTGATGCTACAAAATAGAGGGGGCAAATAAACTTACTGTAATATTATAGAGGAGACATACCTGACAAATAGGATCTGTAGCTTCTTTGTACTCGCACACTAGAAGTTTAAATACATTCAGTATATTTCTGGTGTTGGTAGATACGGGTCCTCTCTGTGTTTGCTACTTTGAATCTGTTGACTTGAATAACGGAGGTTTCAATATGGTTGGTGTCTATTTCAGTATATGCTGTCTTGTAGCGTGATCGCGCTACTAAAATTTACCTTGGTTGGAACTTGCTGTGAACTCTGGTGGAACCTTCTTTTGGTTTGTAGGGTCCTGCATTAGTCGTCAAGCAAACACGACCAAGCATCAGATGTGAATGAATCTGGGTCATCCTGTTTTTTATTATTTACATGTGAATTTGATATATGTTAATTTGATTTAGCACAAATAACCGTATTCCTGTGAATAGCAAGGTTAACTGCAGGGATTTTGCCCAAAAGCTACAAAGATTAACATATATGTTTATCATCATTCATTTGCACTAAGTAAAATCTAATTTGATATACGGGTCTGGTCTGTATACCACCATTAATTTAAATCATTCATATGATCAGCTCTTGGGTGGCAGTCTGCGAACAACAATTTGCCAGTGTCCATCTTGTGAAGAAAGGAGTGGGAACACACATGCTCCTCAAAAGAAAGAAAGAAAACAAACAACCCAACATGATAGTGAATACATATGGCCTGCTAGCGATAGAACAGAACTGAAGAATATTATATGATGAAGATTTACTTTGATGTAAAATATGGCACTTGCATTGCAAGGATATGAAGCTGGGTTGGGCATAAGTCTCGGATATAGTGATATGTTCCCAAACTAGCTATCAAAGCATGAAATTGGTGCAAATAAGGCACAGTGAAATCAGCTGCGTGGCTTTGTGAACAGAAGTGACACTGTCTAGGATTTGGTGTTGTAGCATCTATTGGCTTGTGCTGGAATGTCATCTACTAGTATCTATCTGTTCTCCACAGTCTATTAGCCTTTATCAAAATTCTTCTTCCATTGAACTAGCAAAACCGTTTTCAGTTTAGATTCTGGGGCTTTTGTGAATGAAATATCTAATTCTGTTGAATAGTAGTAGCTCATTATATATAGGAAAAAATGGAGAGATTGGCTTGTAGAGAGCTCTTTCTGTTTAGGTATGTGACATTATGTTTTTTTTATCATTGGATTGGACACATTAATGTAAATAAACTGCTGCTACTGAGAAATGTATGATGAATTTTCTAAAACTACTCATGTGTCTGGATGGTTAAATGCTTCCTACTGTGGTTGGTTCCTTTAGAAAGGATTCTACATTTCTGTCAATTGATAGCCGTTAGCAAACAAATGCACTTTGTATATTTTATAATTAATCACTACATTTCTGCCGAATAGCATAGGCCTCCTCTTTAGCCTAGTGGTGTTTATTTCAGCTGCTAGCTGCAAAAGATTCTCCTCTGTAGCCTTAACAACTGGCTAAGCCCCTGCAGATGATTCCAAGTTCCAACAATTATCAATTAGTTTTAGTAGATATTCATCTGTACAGTCAACGAAAACATGGGCTTGGTAACTGGCCGGGTGATGGCTGTGACCTTCTGTCATTGAGCCTGTACTGTCAGTTCCTGGACTATAGGAGAATCATTCTATTCTTTTTTCGGACATCTACACGTATTGACAGTAGGGGTTGTTTATGGTGACTGTCAATCTTAGATCTGTCTGCAGCTTATAGGGATAAGCTGTACATATATGTATATGAGTGTCTGTATTTGTGCTGAGATTCATTAGAAAAACTATACACTTTACATGTACTACTACTACTACTAGTACTACAAGTACTAGTAGTACTACTACTACTACTAGTACTACAAGTACTAGTAGTACTACTACTACAAGTAATCCAGTGGGTTCCTTTAGAATGCTTTCAACTACTACTACTACAAGTACTACTACTACTAGTACTACTACAAGTACTACTACTACTACTAGTACCACTACTAGTACTAGTACTACTACTTGTACCACTAGTACTACTACTTCTACTACTTATACTACTTTTTTTCTTGCATCTCTTAGAACAAGGCACGAAATGTCGTGAACATCAAAGAGTGCATCCCGATGCCCCGTGAATGATGAGCAGCCATCCCATGAAGAGCAAGAACTAGATAACCAGCTTACTCAGGAGCAGTTCGATAACGAGTTAGAAAAAGGGCCTAGAAGTGATGCTTACTCAGGAGGACCTTGTCGATGATGAGGATCCAGTGGGGGGAGCCCAGGGAAGAGAAGGCGGAGAGGATGCCCAAGGCGAAGAAGGGGATGATGATGACGACACCTCATCAGGGGGATATGTCAGTCCCGAGGATCCTTTCCCACAAGAACCCAGACGGAGGCCAACGGAGGATGAGTTGGACAAGGATTTTGATCTGAACGACGAGGTATGGATAAAGCCTTAGTAGCTTGTAAATTTGGCTAATGCTATGGCTTTATGTTACCTCTGCTAACACTTTTGAGCTACCGGATACACAGGTCATCCCTACTCAACCTCTGAAAAGACGACGTCGGCCTCTGGCTCGTCTTGCCGAACAATACGTAGCGGGGCAAAGGAGATCAGAGGAAGGAGCCACAGATACTCACAATGAGGCATCCGCTCCACAACCTCAGGACACAACCATGACTGAGACTGCCCAGCCAAAGAGGAAATGAGGTGGGATTAGAAAGCCAAACCAATATCACGACAAGGCATGCTATGTGATAATGGAGGTCGGACCAGACGGGCAGATCCTTGAGCCATATACATACAGGGTGAAATTCCGTAATCACATCGGGTTTGTAGTTAGAGATAAGTTGAACCCAGTTATCCGTAGCTGGAATCTTATACCTATGAGCCAAAAGGTAGACCTATGGGAGAAGCTGAAGCAGAACTTCAAGTTTCTAGAGGGAACGCACGAGTTGGTACAACAAAATGCTTTTAAGATAATGGGGCAGAGCTTCCGACGTTGGCGGTCGGATCTGAACAAGAACTTTATCCAACAGAAGTTAACTCCTTTCCACGAGTGTCGGTGTTTTGGAACCGGGGGTCCCTCAACCAACGAGTGAATTTGTGCTGCGTGCCCCTAATCCCGGATGGTGATGCAAAGAGACACAAGGTTTATACTAGTTCAGGCAATCGAGGCCCTATGTCCAGTCTGAGAGATCGATCTTGTATTCCTTGCACCGGAGTGCTCGTAGTAGGGGTTACAAGCTAGGTGAGAGAGGGAGCTAGCCCCAGGTCTCGGCGAGGGTGGCGCGGGCTGCTTGAGGCGTTGTTCTCAAGCAGCGTAGAAGTGTGTAGTTCTATCGGTGTGTTCGTCTTTCTGCTTGTTGCCTCCCTTAGAAATGGCCTCGGTCCCTCCCTTTTATACTCTAAGGGAGAACCCGGAACGTACATATATTGCTACCTAGCGCTTTATAAATAGGGGTGGCGTGTCCGAGCCCTGTAGCCGGCCACTGTCGTGGTATGGTCGATGGAGTGGCCCCGTCTTTGTCGTGTAGAAGTGACGCGCCGGTCATACTTGGTCTTGTGCGTCGTGGGGCTCCCGTACAGCTCGATGCAGGACATGGCGGGCGACGTGCTGGTCATCGTGTGATGACGTCGTAGGGAGCCATGGCTCTGTAGATGCCGAGGCTGAGCCATCGTGGGGGCTCGACGGACATGGATCCTCAGGCTGCCGAGCCCCTGAAGCAAACTGCCGAGGCCTTGGAGGGAATTATTGGTCCTGGGTACTGATTCCGAGGCCACAGTATCCCAGACGTCGCTCCCCACGCTGCGTTGTTCTCGGAGCAGGAGTTGGCAGCACAGTGAGGCATGGGCGTCAACCATGTGCATAGTGGTTGGTACAGTGGTGGGTAACCCCTGCCCAGTCCTGCCTCCTATCCCGTCGGCCACTCCGCTGTACTGTGCCGAGCATGCGGCTGATGTCAGGGGCAGCAGTTGGCTGAGTTAATGCGACACGACGTTTTGTTAGAGGGACGGGTGAAGGAAGAGGCAGCGGAGTGCTGCCGAGCCCGCCTCGCGCGAGACGGAGGGTCGGCGGCCCGGCCGAGGCCTGCGACGAGAGGGGGTTGGCTGAGGCCTTTGGTGGGGGTTCGCCCGAGGTCAGCGGTGAGGGGGCCTCGGGCGAGTCGGAGAATCGGCCGAGGCCAGCGGTGTTTAGCTGATTTCGATTTTTACGAAGTCTAAGCAGTCGTTCTTTGGTTCTTGCTTAGGGTACCCCTTCTCACGGTATCCGACAGTAGCCCCCGAGCCTTGGGGGGAGTGGAGGCACTCCCCCTGAGGTTCTGACGAGAATTGGCTCCTGATAGTTCCTGTTGGGATGGTGTTTTGTACTTGAGGTTTCGGTGGGTGCGCGCGAGCGCACCCGCCGGGTGTAGCCCCCGAGGCCCTGGAGGAGTGATTTCACTTCTTCAGGGGCTTTTTTCTCTTTCGAGTGAGGGGTTTTCGTTGCGTTTGCTGGGCCCGTGGGTGCGAGTTCGGATCGCAGGGCCTCGTCTATGCTGCGGAAAGAGCCCCTTAGCCTCCGCCTGGAGCGAGAGGGCCATCAGGGGTTCCCCCGGCTTTTTGTACGACCCTCGTGCTTCCTTTTCGCTCGGAAGGAGGGGTGAAAGATGCCATGCTACCCTCGGTGGGCGCGAGCGACGGCATTTCCGGTGAGCTGTTATCGGGTAAGTCCGAGTGGAGGCCCGTACCCCGTTCGCTGGGGGTCGGCTAGCGGTCCGGAGACGCGCTCCAAGAGTACCGGAGGGTTTCTCTAGTGGGTGCCGAGGCCGTTCGCTGGGCCTCGGTGGCTCGGTGCCTCCCTATGGTGGGATCCCATTCGGAGACCTCCCTGCCGGTCTCGGACACGACACAGGGCGTGCTCATATAGGCTCGCTCGTAGTCGTCCCTGACTCTTTTGCCCTGGGGAGGCTGTCGAAACCCCTGGGGGCCCAGCCTTCGAACCCCTGGACTGTAACGGGCTCGGGTCGCTTGTCTTTATCTTGGGTGCAGGAAGAGCCCCTGAGCCTCCGCACGGAGCGAGAGGGCGGTCAGGGGTCTTCCCGACTTTTTTGTCCGTCTCCCTCGCGTCCTTTTCGCTCGGACGGGGGCTGTTTGCCGAGCCCACTCGTGTGCGAGCCTGAGCCGCTAGGTCTCGGCAAAGTTGCAGGAGGAGCCCCCGAGTCTCTCGCATGGAGCGAGAGAGCGGTCAGAGGTCCCCCTGGCTTTTGGTTCGCCCCTCGCGCGTGAGGGTCTGTCGGCCGAGGCCCCCTCGGGTGCGAGCCTAGGTCGCGGGGTCTCGGCGTCTTTTGCAGAAGGAGCTCCCTAGCCTCTACACGGAGCAAGAGGGCCGTCAGGAGATCTTCCGGCTTTTTGAACGACCCTCGCGCTTCCTTTTCGCTCGGAAGGAGGGTTTGTTTTGCCGAGCCCCCTCGTGTGCGAGCCTTAGTCGCTGGGCCTCGGCAATGGTTTGCAGGAAGAGTCCCTTAGCCTCTGCGTGGAGCAAGAGGGCCGTCGGGGATTCTCCTGACTTTTTACTCGACCCTCGCGCTTCCTTTTCGCTCGGAAGGAGGGGTGGAATGCGCCGCGCTACCCTCGGTGGGTGCGAGCGATGGCACTTCCGGTGAGCTGTTATCGGGCAAGTCCGAGTGGAGGCCCGTACCCCGTTCGCTGGGGGTCGGCTAGTGGTCCGGAGACGCGCTCCAAGAGTACCGGAGGGTTTCTCTAGTGGGTGCCGAGGCCGTTCGCTGGGCCTCGGTGGCTCGGTGCCTCCCTACGGTGGGATCCCATTCGGAGACCTCCCTGCCGGTCTCGGACACGACACCAGGCGTCCCAAGCGTTTCGCTTGCTTGGGCCTCGGCCTCGTATAGGCTCGCCCGTAGTCGCCCCTGACTCTGTTGCCCTGGGGCGGCTGTCGAAACCCCTAAGGGCCCAGCCTTCGAACCCCTGGGCCCAGTTCCTTCGCCTGAAAGGAATCGGGTGGGGGTTATTTCTCTCCCTACGGCTAACAACGGCAGGCGCGCCTTTTGAGGCGGCTTTTTCGGGGAGGTGAAACAGCGCCTGCTGCTGCTGCGGTTGGACGCGATGTGGCGTCAGCCGACGGGACGTAACTGCACGCGCAATTAATGAGGAGGGAGTGGGTGCGTGGGCGGTAAGACCGGATCTGGGTAACCGCAGCGGATTTTTTGGGAAAACTTCCCCGATTTCGTCGCCCGGTGGTTTCGACTCGTCCCTGCATAAATACGCAAACAGCCTCGCCCTCCCCCTCCTTACCTTTTCCGCGTTCGCTTTCGCTGCCTCCGTGCCGTCGTTGAGAGCATAGAGCGGGGAGGAGAAGGGCGAGAGAGAGAGACCGAACGAAAGAGAGAGAGAGAGATTACCGCCGTAGCCGCGTCCTCCACCGCGCAATGGCAGGTGGTCCCGTCATCCTCCCGGCGGATCCCTGGGAGCGGTCTGACATCACCGAGGAGAAGCTGCAGTCGCTCGTGGAGGCCAGTCTTCTTCGCCCGATCACCGACCCTGACGAGCCGGAGTGGATTGCTCCGGGGAACGAGTCGGAGCCGAGGCCACGCGACGGCTACGTGGTGAGCTTCGTCGTCTTCCACGAGCGAGGCCTCAGGTCGCCGGTGGATAACTTCATGCGGGCGCTCCCGCACTACTATGGCGTGGAGCTCCACAATTTCAGCCCCAACTCCATCGCGCAGGCGGCCATCTTTGTCGCCGTCTGTGAGGGGTACTTGGGGATCGCTCCCCACTGGGAGTTGTGGCTCCACTTGTTCCGGGCGACGTTCACCACCAAGCCGGGGGGAACGAGGGGGGCCCGGAAGGTGCAGAGGGCCGACGGCTGCACCCTTCACGTGCGTCAAGACCGGCAGTCCCTCTACATCCCGGCCCAGCTGTCATCGTCCAACCGTCGTTGGTACGACGGCTGGTTCTACCTCCGTAATGACGACGGAGGACTTCCTCCTTATACCGGGCGGGTTGTAGAGAGTCAACTAGAGAAATGGGGATACGGCGTTATCAAGGCTGATCAGCCTAGGCTGGAGCCGCTCTTGCGGGCCTTGGGGAAGCTGCGTGACCGCGGCCTTTCGGCGGCCGTGGTCGTGGCGGCCTTTCACCGCCGGAGGGTGTTGCCGCTGATGGCCCGGCGGCGGCGGCTGTTCGAGATGACCCCGAGCGACCCAATTGCCGGTATCAAGATGTCTGCCTTCGCCCTTACCGACGACGAGACCCTGCGTCGGGTGAGAGAGGCGGTAGACGGGAAGCCGAAGATCGACGATTTGATGCCGTTCCCGATGCGCCCGTCGCGGGGGCACATTTCACTGGTGAGTTGGATGTTGCCGAGGCTTTCGCGGCCTTCTTGTTTTTCGCCTTCTTTGTCTGTTGTCTTACTTCGTCGTTCCCACAGGGGATAAGAGACGTGCGAGGCTCCCCGCCGCCCGTTCCCGAGGACGCCCGGCGGCGATCCGTGAACAGGGCGCGCGCCGAGGAGGAGGAGAAGAAGAAGAAAGATGCCAAGGAGGCGAAGCGCACGAAGAAGCTTCTCGCGCGCGAAAAGCTGGACGCCCGTCGCCGGCGTCAGAAACTCGACGGTCTCCCGTTGGAGCCGTCTCCCTCATCGTCGGTGTCGGATTCTTCGGGCGACGGCGGCGGGCGCGAGGTGGGGACGGCCTGCCTGGAACACCTCCTCGACATTAGGGAGATGGTGCCCGGGGCGCCGGCAAGGAGCCTGACGCTCCTAGGAGGAGGAGGTGTCCCGAGGCCGGTGGCGGCCCGTCCCGGGGCCGAGGCCGACGCGCCCGAGGCGCGGGTGTCGGAGGAGCGTGCCGTCAGCCCGATTGGTTCGACGGCGGAGGTGGAGCGAGCGACGGTGGGGGCGACCCCATTGTCTCCGCGAAGGGTCGAGGAGGTGCCGGGGTCCGACGGAGGCCAGCTGGCACCGGTGGACACCGAGGCCGCGCTGCTGCCACCACCGCAGCCGTTGCAGAGGAGGCTGGCGGTGTCGAAGTGGCTGCATCCACGTTCGCGGTAAGCGTCTTTTCTGGTGGAGCCCGTAGTACTTCTTGTTTGCCCCTTGGTCGCATGCTGACCTTGGGAGTGTCTTTGCTTCCAGCCAGACGCATCTGGTGGAAGATCCTGCCTTGGCGCCCCGTAAGGCGCTCAAGGTGAACGTTAGCTCCTCCGCCCATCAGGCAGCGGAGGCGCAGGCTGGCGTGCAGCGTGGCGCGGCGTCGGGCGGGGTCGTTTCGGAGGAGGCGGCTGCCCAGGAAAAGGGTGCTGAGGTGGCCGCGGAGCGAGTGGAGGAGGAGGAGCCCACGCCTCGCGATGTCGCGGGCCTTGGGGCGAAGGAGGCTGGGGCGTCCACCATTGCCGAGGCCATTGAGGGTGAGGCCGAAGCCCCCAAGACCTCCAAAGTCAGGGCGGTGGACGCCGGGGCCACCGAGGTAGAGATGGCGGAGGCCAGAGCCCCCGGGTCCGTCGAGGCCAAGGCGACGGAGGTGGAGATGGAGCAAGTTTTGGTGCCGCCCTTGGTTCAGACAATCTCGTCTGATGATTCCTCCCAAGGGAAGGAGGCGGCGGACGTCGAGGTGGCCAGTACCGCAGAGCAACCAGTCCTAGATCCCGCCGAGGGGAGTTCGGCCCTTGCCCGGCTATGGCCCGAGCCCCGTGGGTGGAACTTCCCGCGTGTTTTCTGGCGGAACCGGGCTGACCCCGAGGGGGAGCCCGTGTTCGCCCTTGAAGATACCACAGAGGGGGGGGGGGGGCGATGGGATACCCTCGAGCAGTACCGCCAACTGGCAGTGCGGTCGCTGCATTCAGTGATGACTATTATGGGACGGGACTTGCCCGGTGTCACCCAGGTACGTACCTTCCTCTCTCGTGCCGCGTTGTTTTCTCTCCGAGCCCCCTCGCAGTGTTTGACGTGCGTTTTTTGTTTTGCCTCTTTAGGAGCTCGAGACCCGATCCCTTGGGAAATCGGTATTCCTACGAAGGGAGAGGGATACCTGGGACCAGCTCCGGCGGCAGAAGGGCCTGCTCGCCGATGCCCAGGGGCTTTTGTCGGCGCGGAGTGCGGAAGTGGAGGATCTCCGCCTTCGTTGTGCTGACATTCAGGCCGAGTTGGCCACGGCTAAAGAGCAGTCTGCCCCTCTGGTGGCGAAGATCCAGGAACTGGAGGAGGAGCGAGACTCCTTCAGGTCTCGGGCCCAAGAAGTGACGGCCTCTGCGAAGGCCATAGCCGGGCAGCTGGGTGCGGAGCAGAGCGAGCATCAGGCGATGAAAGTCGCCTTGGCAGAGGCTGCCAAGGCGGCCGAGGCCTCTCGGGTCGAGGTCTTAGCCTAGAAGAGCAAGGCCGAGGGTAAGTTCCGCTGAACCGTGTTCCTTGTTTCATTTGTTCCGGTTCATGTTTGACTCCTGACCCCTCGTTGCGACGTAGATGTGGAGAAAGAGGCTTCCCAGGCGGCTGAGGCCTCCGTCGCAGCGCAAGCGGCGCTGGATGTTGAGGTTCGGGAGCACGAGGCGCTACGCAGCGCTGTTCGTACCACCTGCGAGGCCCTGGACGTTGAGGAGGTCCAATCAGCCAGCTCCCTTGGGAGCCGCCTGATTGCGTTGAGCGGCCGCATCCACGAGAGGCTCCGAGGGGCGTTGCACACGGGTGTCAAGCGCGCCCTAGCCGTCGTCTCCTCGCACTACGCCATCAACCTCGAGGCTGTCAGCAACGGCTACGTGTTGCCAGAAGATGATGAGGAGGCTGATGCGGAGGTCGTGAAGCTGTTGGAGGCGGCCGAGGCACCTGGCACAGCGCTGGCCAGTCTATTTGAAGAAGAGGTGGTCCCTCCCGCGCCGGCCGCCGATCCTTGAGCTTTGACCTGGGCCAAAAGGGGCCATGTAACCGGATTGGGTTAGTTGTCATACTGTGACGTCTTTGTGGCCGTCGAGGCCTTTAAAGTATTTGTGTATGTGCGTCTTTTAACCGTTTTCTGTTCTACTTCTGAGCCTGTGCCCTCTGTCTCGATCTTGGGAACCCGCAAAGAAATCCCTCGGGACCTAAGTCGTCCTTCGGCGAAGGGTGGTGAGGGAGCTGCCGTAGCCCAGAGGCGTAGGCCGTTCTCACGACTCGACCGGCCCTTTGGCCTCCAGACAAGCTTTTGGTCTTTGGGTTTCTTGTGAGGGTCCCGTCGGAGCGCGAGAGAGTTTGGCGTAGAATTTTTTTGAAAGACCATTAATAAACGGTGTTCGGGACTTAGGGGGGGTTCCCCCTTTTTAGCCCCCGAGGGAGGCTCGGCTTTGCAGAGGCAGAGCCGAGTCTCCCTTATAGCGCTATTGTGACGTCAAGCCCCTATTGATAGACAAGCTCTCTGCACAGAACTTCCTCGGAGCCTATGCTGTCCTTTGGGTGAAAAGGTGGTGAGGGAGCTGCCGTAGCCCGGAGGCGTAGGCCGTTCTCACGGCTCGGCCGGCCTTTTCGCCTTTGAGACGATCGTACGGTCCTTAGGTTCTATACAATCGACTTGTCTATAAGGGGGGGGTTCCTCGAAAGATTATAACAACTAAGAACGCTTCTTTATTGTATTTCGAGAAACAATGTAAACAACGTTTGGAAATTTAAGGGTAGAAACGACGTAGTTGTTCTATGTTCCAAGCGTTGGTGAAGATTTCGCCCTTCTCGTTGGCTAACTTGTAGGTCCCAGGCTTCAGCACTTGAGCGACGATGTACAGCCCTTCCCAGGGTGGGGTCAGCTTGTGGCGGCCCTTGTTGCTTTGCCTCAGTCTCAGCACCAGGTCGCCCACCTTCAGGTCTCGGCTTTGGACGTGCCGGGCTTGGTAGCATCATAGGGCTTGCTGGTACCTGGCTGAGTGTAGCAGCGCGATGTCTCGGGCTTCCTCCAGTTGGTCGAGGGCGTCTTCGCGGGTAGTGCGGTTGCTTTGCTCGTTGTACGCCTGTAGCCTCGGGGAACCGTATTCTAAGTCAGTGGGGAGGATGGCCTCGGCTCCATAGACCAGGAAGAATGGTGTGAATCCTGTGGCTCGGCTCGGGGTATTCCTTAGGCTCCAGATGACTGACGGGAGTTCGGCAAGCCATTTCTTGCCAAACTTCTTCAACTGATTGAATATTCTTGGCTTAAGGCCTTGTAGGATCATGCTGTTGGCACGCTCTACTTGGCCATTCGTCCTTGGGTGCCCTACGGCCGACCAGGCCACCCGGATGTGGTGGTCGTCGCAGAACGTTAGGAACTTGCGACCGGTGAATTGTGTCCCATTGTCAGTGATGATGGTGTTAGGAACCCCGAACCTGTGGATGATATCCGTAAAGAACAGCACCGCTTGCTCGGATTTGATCTGAGCGATCGGACGAGCCTTGATCCATTTGGAGAATTTGTCGATAGCTACCAGCAGATGGGTATAGCCCCCGGGTGCCTTCTGCAGAGGCCCAACCATGTCCAGCCCCCACATAGCGAATGGCCATGTGATGGGGATGGTTTGGAGGGCTTGGGCCGGGAGGTGCGTCTGTCGAGCATAGTACTGGCATCCCTCGCAGGAGCGTACTAGCTTCGTGGCGTCGGCCACCGCCGTTGGCCAATAGAAACCTTGGCGGAAGGCGTTACCCACGAGCGTCCGAGGCGCCGCGTGGTGCCCGCAGACTCCCGCGTGCAAGTCCCAAAGTAAGGATTGGCCAGCCTCGGTGGTGATGCATCGTTGGAGAATACCAGATGGGCTACGCCTATACAACTCGCCGTCGTAGAGGACGTAAGTCTTGGCGCGTCGCACAAGCCGTCGGGCTTCGGTTCTGTCAGCAGGAAGTTCTCCTCGAACGAGGCGATCAAGGAAAGGGACTCGCCAGTCCGTTCCGTGGTCGGCCTTGGGAGGCTCTGCGTCAATCGCCATGGCCTCGGGCTCGGCGGGCGGGGTCTCGGCAGCAGAGGGGGCCTCGGGCCCTGCGGTGGGCTCGGCCGATGGGCCCTCTTCCGTCGCCGAGGCGTAGTCGACGGATGGCTTGTGGAGGTCTCTGGCGAAGATGTTCGGGGGGACCGGGGTCCGTGCCGACGCCATCTTTGCCAGTTCGTCCGCGGCCTCGTTGAACTTTCGTGCAACGTGGTTGAGTTCGAGACCGTCAAACTTGTTCTCCAGGCGACGTACTATCGCGCAGTACGCCTTCATTTTGGGGTCATGGCAGCTTGACTCTTTCATCACCTGATCGACGACGAGCTGCGAATCACCCCGTACGTCGAGACGTCGTACTCCAAGTTCGATGGCGATTTGTAGGCCGTTGACGAGGGCCTCGTATTCGGCGGTATTGTTGGAGGCGGCGAAGTGAAGCCGGATCATGTAGCGTATGTGTACTCCGAGGGGCGAGACCAGGAGCAGGCCCGCGCCAGCCCCAGTCTTCATCAGAGACCCGTCGAAGTACATGGTCTAGCATTCTGATTGGGCGCTTCTACGCCATGGAGTAGGCACGACGCCATGGAAGGGCGTGGAACCGCCTCGAAGCCGTGATTGGTCGAGCTCCAGGAGCTCCAGAGTGTTGACATAGAGGATGTTGAGGCCGCTGCCTCCGTCCATGAGCACTTTGGTGAGCCGGGTGTTGCCGATGATCGGGTCGACGACAAGCGGATACTGCCCGGGGTTTGGAACATAATCGGGGTGGTCATCCCGATCAAAGGTGATTGCTTCCCGAGACCAATCGAGGTACCGGGGGGTGGCCACCCTGACCGAGAAGACCTCTCGGCGTTCCCTCTTTCGCTGGCGCGCCGTGAGGCATGCCGAGGGTCCGCCAAAGATCATGAAGGCGTTGCGTACCTCAGGAAACCCATCATCTTTATCGCCGTCCCTTTCGCCGGCGCCCCTTTTCCCAGCCTCATCGTCGTCGGGGAGCCCAAGCCTGGCGTAGTAACGCCGGAGCATGGTGCACTCCTCGAGGGCATGCTTCACCGGACCTTGATGGTAAGGGCAGGGCTTCTTTAGCATGTCGTCAAATAGCCCGGGGCCGTGGGGGCCTCGGGGATTCCTGCGATCTATTGTGGCGACATGGACGGCCTCGAGGACTTCCTGCTTCCCTGGGTGACCCTTCTTCTTTTTCTTAGGGAGGTGGGAGGCTGAGGCCTCGGGGGCCTCTTCCCTCCGCTTACCCTTGGAATCGGCGTCGGGGAAGATGGCTCCGACAGCCTCTTCCCCCGAGGCGAAGCTAGTGGTGATGTCGAGGAGCGCGGCAGCAGAGCGCGGGACGTTGCATCCTAACTCTTGGACCAAGTCCCGACAAGTGGTGCCAGAGAGGAAAGCCTGGACGATCTCCGAGTCACCGACGCTGGGCAGCTCGGTGCACTGTTTGGAGAAGCGCCGGATGAAGTCTCGGAGAGACTCGTCCGGCTTCTGGCGGCAGCTCTTAAGATCCCAGGAATTCCCAGGGCGCACGTAAGTGCCCTGGAAGTTCCCGACGAAGATCCTAACCAAGTCGCGCCAGTCGTGGATTTGCGAGGGAGGGAGATGCTCAAGCCAGGCTCGCGCCGAGTCCGACAAGAGCAAAGGGAGATTGCGGATGATGAGCAGATCATCGTCCGCGCCACCTAGTTGGCAGGCCAGGCGGTAATCGGCGAGCCAAAGTTCCGGGTTGGTCTCGCCGCTGTACTTCGCGAGGTTGGCCGGCTGTCAGAACCGGGCGGGGAAAGGAGCAACGCGGATGGCCCTGCTGAAGACCCGAGGTCCAGGCGGCTCAGGGGAAGGACTACGATCCTCACCGCTGTCGTAGCGACCGCCTCGGTGTGGGTGGTAGCCTCGGGCGGCTCCGTCGTCGTGGCGCCGTCGCCTGCCAACTACTTCGTGGTCGCCCTGTGCCTCGTGTTGGTCCCTAGGTCGATTGCGCACCGAGGGGGCCCTGTTGACCGTCGGCGCGCGAGCGGCCTCGGGACGGACCGAGGCATCCTGGCCCCGGCGAGGTTGCGCTGTGGGTTGCTCCGAAGTGCCTCCGCGCTGGCGGGAGGTGGAACTTTCGGCCTGCTGCACCGCTGCGGTCTCGAGGAGGTCGCGGAGCTCTCCGCGGACCCGTCGCCCCTCGGTGGTGGAGGGCTCGGGCATCGCTCGGACCAGCATCGCAGCCGCTGCGACATTCTGGCTAGCGCGATTAAAGATTGGGGGTGGCTCTCCCCCCTCGTTGTCGTTGATGCGGTGATGGATGTCGCGGGCCCTCCCTCGGGCTCCTCCGCCCTCACCGCGCCCTTGCTGCTCCTGCTCGAGAGTGTCCCGATGCTGTTGCAGAAGGAGTCGGTCTTGTTCGACCTTGGCTTGAAGCTCGCGGAGCTGCTCCAGGTCTGGGCGTCGATGCCCCCCGCGAACGGGATTCTCGTTCCGTGCTGCCAGGGCTTCGAGACGCGGAGGTGTGGCGTCGCCCGCCCCTGCCCGGGGCGGGGAATGGTTGCCTGTCCTCTCTTCCTCTTCGCCCGCCCTTGGCATCCCGAGCCCGACGTGGAAGCACTCACGGGATGGATCGTAAGTCCCTTCGTTGTCGGAGTTGGAATAGCCGAGGCAGTAGTCGCTTGCGGCCAAGAATTGGCGCAAAGCCCCAGGGTTGTGGAGTTCGGAGAAATCCACCCCGGGCCATGCCTCGTCCTCGTCCGAGGGGTCAGAGCGGGTGCTTAGGTCGAGAGCGAAGCGCTGGCGGCGTTCCGAGGGGTGCTCGTGAGCGGCAGCGTAAGCGTAGGCATAAGAGGCGGCGGCATTTCTCAACCCAAAGGGGTATGGGGACGGTGCCGTCTCCATATTCTGCCCCACCAGGGTCAGCTCTTCAGGGAGTGGTGGAGCGGAGCTAGATGACTGGGCATCGGCACGAGCCACCGGCGATTTTCCTTCGTCCATGCTCAGGCCAGACAGGTCCCCAGCCAGGGACCCCGTACCAACAGCTGGTCGTAGGGTATCGGCGGGGAGTGGTGTGCCGCCCCGGGCTCGCGTAGCGTCGGGGTGGCCTTGCTCGCGTCGTGCCTGGCGAGCGTGGTGAGAGCGGCCGCCCGGGCGCCGCCTGCGCCTGGGCTGCCGGGGCGCGACTTCATCGTCGGACGGTGGGGCTCAAGGAGTAAGGAGCACCATGTCGTACTCATGCCCTAGAGACATGAACTCTAGGCTCTCGAACCAAACTACGGTGCCGAGACGCAATGGTCGTATGGGGTCTGCCATCCGGGTCCTGCTAGGATGACGAAGCTGACACGCAGAGGCCCCTACCTGGCGCGCCAACTGTCGGTGTTTTGGAACCGGGGGTCCCTCAACCAACGAGTGAATTTGTGCTGCGTGCCCCTAATCCTGGATGGTGATGCAAAGAGACACAAGGTTTATACTAGTTCAGGCAATCAAGGCCCTACGTCCAGTCTGAGAGATCGATCTTGTATTCCTTGCACCGGAGTGCTCGTAGTAGGGGTTACAAGCTAGGTGAGAGAGGGAGCTAGCCCCAGGTCTCGGCGAGGGTGGCGCGGGCTGCTTGAGGCGTTGTTCCCAAGCAGCGTAGAAGTGTGTAGTTCTATCGGTGTGTTCGTCTTTCTGCTTGTTGCCTCCCTTAGAAATGGCCCCGGTCCCTCCCTTTTATACTCTAAGGGAGAACCCGGAACGTACATATATTGCTACCTAGCGCTTTATAAATAGGGGTGGCGTGTCCGAGCCCTGTAGCCGGCCACTGTCGTGGTATGGTCGATGGAGTGGCCCTGTCTTTGTCGTGCAGAAGTGACACGCCGGTCATACTTGGTCTTGTGCATCGTGGGGCTCCCGTACAGCTCGATGCAGGACATGGCGGGCGACGTGCTGGTCATCGTGTGATGACGTCGTAGGGAGCCGTGGCTCTGCAGATGCCGAGGCCGAGCCATTGTGGGGGCTCGACGGACATGGATCCTCAGGCTGCCGAGCCCCTGAAGCAAACTGCCGAGGCCTTGGAGGGAATTATTGGTCCTGGGTACTGATTCCGAGGCCACAGTATCCCAAACGTGGCTCCCCACGCTGCGTTGTTCTCGGAGCAGGAGTTGGCAGCGCAGTGAGGCATGGGCGTCAACCATGTGCATAGTGGTTGGTACAGTGGTGGGTAACCCCTGCCCAGTCCTGCCTCCTGTCCCGTCGGCCACTCCGCTGTACTGTGCCGAGCATGCGGCCGATGTCAGGGGCAGCAGTTGGCTGAGTTAATGCGACACGACATTTTGTCAGAGGGACGGGTGAAGGAAGAGGCAGCGGAGTGCTGCCGAGCCCGCCTCACACGAGACGGAGGGTCGGCGGCCCGGCCGAGGCCTGCGACGAGAGGGGGTCGGCTGAGGCCTTTGGTGGGGGTTCGCCCGAGGTCAGCGGTGAGGGGGCCTCGGGCGAGTCGGAGAATCGGCCGAGGCCAGCGGTGTTTAGCTGATTTCGATTTTTATGAAGTCTAAGCAGTCGTTCTTTGGTTCTTGCTTAGGGTACCCCTTCTCACGGTATCCGACAACGAGTATGGCAACATAACTCCTAGTCAATGGGAGGAGCTCGTGGGTAAGAAGACTTCAGAGGCATCATTGGCCCTCAGTGCCCGTAACAGCGAGCAGGCGAAGAAGAACCAACACTACCCTCATCTAGGCCCCGGTGGCTATGCTGGCAAGCAAGAGGTCTTTAGGAAGATGGACGCAGAGGCCGAAGCTATCAGGAATATGGAAGTGCCAAAGTTGAAGCCATGCCTTAAACAGTGGATATACGCGAGGAGTGTCGATTCATCCGGTAGTAGCCTCAAGTTTGCTAAGCCGGAGACCGGAGAGGTACCATTGCCTTGGGAAACCCCGAGCACACAGGACGCACCAGGGGGCTAGGGAAGAGGATGTTTTGGAAGCACGGATTCGTAGAGGAGAGGCACATGTACAAGAAACATGGCAGAGACCGAGAGTCTAATCTTGAGCACCAAGTGAAGGCTCAAGTTGAAAAGATGTTGGTGGAGAAAGGACTGTCTACGATGGAGCCATAGACACCAATGGGGCCACCCAGAGAACTAGCGGTAGTTGGCAGCCCTCCGGATGTTCCCAGCAGTCAAGGTTCCAATGCAACCGAAACCCCCGTCGATCGCATACGGGTGCCAACCAGTTGTAAATTGGTGGTTCCGATGGGCAGGCAAAACATGATCATTGAGGTGGCAACGGGCATGGCACATCCTCCGGGTGGCACGTGGCACAATAGGGACATCCCGCAGGACTACACTCGGATCGAGGTGCATACCGTGAAGCCCAAGTTCATGACTTGGAAGATAGAACACCCTACTCCCGAGGGGCTCATGTTACTCAGAGACGTCATGAACCAGTTCATCCTCTGGCATAGACGGGACATTGTATTGACCGAGTCTTCGCCAACTCCGACTGAAGTTCATCGTCTAGAGCGACCCGTCGAGAACGGGGAGGTATACTCACCGGCCCATGACCATGACCACCACACGCTAGAGACTTCTCCACCTCATACCGAGCAAGGGCATGATGACATGCCACATCCTTCTCCACCTCGTATCGAGCATGGGCATGATGACATGCCACGTCCTTCTTCAGCTCGTACCGAGCAAAGGCATGATGAGATGCAACATCCTTCTCAACAAGCGCAGCCGATACATGAACAACAAGTGTCTCATGAACAGCAATTGCCTCGTGAACAGCCGATATGTGAAGAACAAGTGGCCCCTGGAGCAGGTGATGCACAAGTTCACAAGGACATGCCCAAATGGGAAGCTCGAAACAAAATCCCAATCAAGATAAGGCCATCGTATGTGGGCATTAATGACGTCTCATCGGTGCACAAGTGGATGGCCCATGACCAGTTCAAGCCTAAGAACCAAGTAAAAGAATTCAGAGCACCAGCTTCTGAGGAGGGCACCACTGAGGAGGGCACCACTAGCAAACTACACAAAGGGTTTAACAAGTATCCAGCTGTTGATAACCTCAAATGGTCAAATGACTGCCCGGATAAATATGAAAAAGGCAAGAACTTCCTACCAAACCGAGTCATACAGTGCTTGCCACATGGAATGAGAAAGTTCCACGATTGGTACTTATGTGCTCAGATAACAGAACTAGAAATCTTACAAGCATGGATCCCTGCCGGCACATTTGGAGCCCCTGGTGGGCAAATTGCCGTTGAGTTTAAGGATATCCAGGCATGCTTCCACCTCGGACGAATGGAAATGAATCTGATTCGCATATGGTGCCTTTAAGTCATTGCCCTCTCGATATGATATGAATGTAATCTTTTAATTTTGTTGTAACTAACCCGCGCCGTGATTTGTAGAATGCAAGCGGACTTTGTGAAAAAGAGGTCAGCTCTAAAACACGGGTATATAGACCCTTCACCTATAGCATCAACAAATTTTAATTACCCTAAAGAGTGGAAACTAGATTGCAAAGAACTAGGAGCTGGAAAGACACTTAAGAAGAAAGAGGACATCAGGAACAAGAAAATTTTGGAAGAGTCCCTCAAGGTTGCGGCATACATTGCCCTATGTTTTAAAAATCTCCAACAACACGATAATATATGGATACCATACCACTTCAAGTAAGTTCGACTGTATACTTAGCTTTGTTCAATATACTTTGTTCGATGCAAAAGAGCTTATGTGTTCCTTCTATGACTAAATTCATGCAGTGATCACTAGATTTGCATAGGCGTCTGGCTCTCACATAGCATGGCATGGGTCTTTGATTCAGCGGATTTTCTAGTCAAGACATACAAAGACTTCATAACGATTGTCAAGACGTATACATATTGACAATCCTCATTTTAGCTACTTTGTTTGTATACATGCTTATAAGGTTCAATGTGGGATACTAACAAGTTGCATTTGCTAAAACCATTGGAACAGGGCATTCAGGCACTATGTCCAGGAACATAAAGGGGAGGGATCATCCAAATAGGAAGGAAAAGTTGTATGTCAAAACTCTATGTGCGGTAAGTGTCATTTACTTTGGTAATCCATATATTACGTGTCTATCAATAGCATTACTTAACATCTCCATATGCAAAACACATAGTGCCCCAAGCAGATGCCTGGGAGTCTACATTGTGGATACTACACATGTATTATGATGAGTACCATCAGTGGCTACAACAGAAACCCTAATCTGGTAAGTTTGAACCTCTTCGCTCATAGTATGAAAAGTTCGCATATGTTGTGATATAGTAAACCTAAACTTGTTCTCTTGTAGTTGGAGAAAGATAAAGACACGAGAAGGAACCCATACAAGGATGACGAGCTCTTAGAGATGGTCGGCGACCTTTGCAACTTCATAATGGACCAGATTGTGTATCATAAAGGCACTTACCACCATCTTCTTTCCGACTAGGTAGTAATCCTCTATACCAACACCTTTGGGAGACTGATAGGTTAGCCCTAGGCCGTTAATGACAATGTGGACTTGTGGTAGGATTTGGATCAGACTTTGGAATGGTTTGGACTTTGTTTTGCATGTGGACTTGTGGATATCTTAATGGACTGTGTTATAATGATGGACTTTATAATGGACTATGTTGTAATGATGGACTTTTGTGAATTATAATTTGTGATTATGGTCTTGTGTTTGTGGATGTATATATGTATATTTATGGTCGTCAGATTCGAATTTGAATTATATATATATATGTGGTCAGATTTGAATTTGAATTATTTATTTTTTTGCTAGAAAATCCACTGTAGGGGCGGTTCTTGATTGAACCACCCTTACAAATACACACAGCAGGGGCGGCTGGTGATACAGCCGCCCTTACAGAAGTCCACTATAGGGGCGGCTGATATTACCAGCCGCCCTTACAGAGGGAACTGTAGGAGCGGCTGAAAACACCAGCCGCCCCTACAGAGGGCACTACAGGGACGGTCAGGAAACCGCCCCTACAGAGGCACCCTCTGTAGGAACACCCTAGGAAGGGCGGCTGGCGCAGCCGCCCCTACAGAGGCTCTAGAGCCGCCCCTACAGTTAACTTCTATAGTAGTGTACATGGATCCTTTTGGAATGCACGATTGAAGAAATGCAAGAATAGAAAAAATATAGGAATATGACAGGAAATATATGAGTGTCACTAAATAGCGAACGTTGACCAGATTCAATTCTGGTGAACAGTCAGACAACCCCCGTGACTTTTCTTTTTAGTAAAAAATTTTCGCAACTTTCCTTTTTTTGGAAAGTATTCTATTTTTGGCAAAAAAAATTCCACAACTTTTTTTTTAAAAGTTACAAAGTTATACTCACAACTTTTACGTATAATTTGTGGAACAAACTTCAACGTATAACTTATACACTTAAACATATACCTTCAACGTGATAAAGTTATGCACAAAACTTATATATATACTAAATAAGTTATTCCGTACCCAGCTACAAAATAAGTTATTCTATAGCCACCTCCATTTACGATAGTTTTATATATAATTTACGATAATATCAATACATATTTACGATAGTTGGGTTACTATAACACATGGGGATATTTACCATAACGTTATAGTAAACCACTCAGTAAGGAGTTACTATAATCTCGTAAATTAACATAGTAATTATCATAACTCAAAGTGGCTACAGAATAAGTTATTTTGTAGCCAGCTATAAGGTAGTAGTTCTATATATAACTTACTATATAACAAAGTTATACGCATAACTTTAATTTATAATATTTTATGGAACAAACGTATCAACGTAATTTCATATAAACCTAAAAAAATTATACTTTTATGTATAACTTTTTTTATAACTTAGTATGATAAATGACTTAGATGTAAAGTTGAACATTTAAGTTATATTCAAGAACTTAGATATAAAAATTAAATACCATAACATATTAGTAAAAATATAAAAAGTATATACAAAAATAACTATATAGTATAACTTATAAATATATCACAAAAAAAAGAAAAAAGAAAGAAAAAAGGAACATTTGTGCTAGTGTAGCCATGCCACCGAACAAATCCGACTAGTAAAAAGTTATTCAATGCAACTTGTGTGCATAAGTTGTAAGATGTAAGTTATATGTCATAAGTTAATACACATAAATTGCTACTAGAAAATTTTTTCAAAACATATGCAAGTGGGGTCTAGTTTTATTCGCTCGTCACATAGAACACACCGGTGTAGACGGAATTAAAAATGAATACACCGTTAGAAGTTATAGCATTTTAAAATAAATATATTGCATTTTTGAGTGACGCCAGGGCAGCTGTTCGGGAACGTAGGTTATCGGTCCGATCGTTCACTTGAATAAAAACTAGTGAATGGCCGTGAGAGTGGATTTGCGAATGCATACGCAAAACAATGGAATCGAAAATATAGGAATCAAAACAGCTTTGCCTTCTCTATTTTTCACTAAAAACGGTCCTCCTACAATGACAGGGCTCCTTCAAAGAAGCCGAAGCCGGAACTGGAAAAGAGCCCTACCAAACAGGCATTTAACCTAAAGTAGAGGCATTTAATCTATAGTAGAGGTACTGCCTTCTTTACCTACGTAAGCTACTTAATTACATGTGAGCCAGTACTGCACTATCGTATTTAATGTGCTCATTCAATTAAGTCCTCTCTCCGCTGTCTTTGGCTTGCCATTTACCTTGATCCTATGCGTTTGTGTTGAAAAAATGAGGTTGGAGTGGATGTTTTCTTTCCCATGTTTTATATCATCAATCCTCCTCTTTTACATAGCCAAAACTACATAATCATTCAGGCTCGTATGCATGCCGTCAGTGGGAGGGGAAAAAAGAAAGGTTATTGACACTACGCCCCTAGCGATTTTTAAGGGCGGCTCTGGATGATTTATAGGGGCGGTTTTAGCCGAATTTTTTATTTTTAGCTATTTTTTTCAAAAAAATTTACAAATATGCCCCTAGATGTATGATTTTAAAATCTAGAACGTTAGCTCGGCGTCATCGTTGCTGGCGCCGAGCTTACACGTCTCGATGCCATCGCTGCTGGCGCCGAGGTCTTGTGCTCGACGCAGACGTGGCAGTGACTTGGCAGGCACCTCGGCGCCATAGATCCTGGCGCCGAGCTTGGCGTCGTAGATCCTGGCACCGAGCTCGACGCCAATATCTATGGCGCTGAGGTGGTGTTTTAACCTAGCCCCCAACCTTCCTGCCCGAGCCTTCTTCCTCTTCTTTCTCCTCTCTCTCGGGTTTTTTCTCTCTCCGCTTCGCCCTACCTCACGAATCGGCATATTAGACCTTGGAAACTTTAATTTGATCTATAGATCTTCGAGAGCAAGGTATCCTCACTCCCCTCCTAGTTTTTTCACATCGATTCGGTATATATTAGTCGGATTTTTCAACCTAAGAATCGTCATTACTTAGGGTTTTATGCAATTTTTAATATTTGTATTATACAACCGTAGGATACCAAGGCGTGAAAAAGCTAGCAAACCAAGGTAACCTCAGTGTATGTTGTTATGTTATGGGTTCATTGTGGTGCATCAAATGGGAAACCCTAGGTTTATGGTTTAATGTTAATTGCTTTCGGTTCTCATAACGAAATTGGTTGAATTGTAGTTATGGCCGGATGACCGGAAATGCCTTCGACCCATTGCCTTTGCCTGATGGTGTTCCAGTGCCCATGTGCTTTTGCGGTGATCCTTGCAAGGTAGCCAAGTCCGATGAAGAGGACACATATAGGCAGAGGTATTGGATGTGTTCTAATTTTGTGTTTGAGCCTACACTTCATTAGCGTCGCACTAACAATATGGTGAGGAATTGATGTTTGTGTCATATGACATCTTGCATGATTTTGTTTTGTTTTGTAACAATTACATTTTTTGTAGACCCCTCCACCGCTCTATGATTTTGAGCAGTGGATCGACACTGAGATCAAGCCTGAAGACAAGGAATGGATGCAGAAACTATTGCGGTGGGAGGCAGAGGACAAGGAGATGATGGAGAAAAGACGCGGAGAGGAGGCTGCAAAAAAGGATCACAAGGAAGAGGAGGAAAGGAGGCATGTTGTTGTGTACAGGGAGGAGAGGGAGAAGAAGCTTGAGCGTGCACGCCGAGCGAAAGCAGCAATGTAGGAGAATCCTGATGCCCTGAGGAAGGGAAAGTGGCCTCGTTGCACTCAGTAGTCTCCATGACTTGCTAGTTCTGTGGTTTATTCATGAACAATGTTGTCTACTGTTGGCATGTACTTCTAGTATTATTGTGTTGTTTAATGTGGCATAGTATTGGTGGTTCATTATTTGTGGTCATAATATTCGGTATAATGTTGCGAACGTAGTGAAATGTGATCACGTGCTGCAAACATGACCTAACGAAGTAGGGCATTATATAATTGAACACACAAAACATATGAAATGGCATGTGAGAACATGTACCGAACTAGGGTACATAGTTCCTTCGACTAAACCTAACATGCCTTAAGTAATTAAACCAAACAACAAACACATGGATGTGCCATGTGAATAAGATAGGGTCGTCCTAGTAGTGTGGTCACATAGCAAATTGTGTTGCACCTTCTCCATAGTAGCCTCCCATTGTTGGTGGTGGTGGTGGCGGGGGTGACGGTGGAGGCCCCTTGTTCTTGTGGTTAGGGCAGGTGCAATATGGATCATTACAGAGTGCCTCCTGTGAATCGACACCATTATTGTTATCGTCCTGTTCGTCAATCTTGTAACCGCTGCTAACTTCTCTTTCTAGATCAAAGATATGGTCCTACAGGTAGTAGATATACTCCGCATGTGGATAAATAGGTCGAGGATCGATCCACCTAGTGAACCCACAATTTTTTTCGACCAAGGAAGACTACAATAAGTATGTCATGTAAGTTGTATAGAAGAGGAATATATTGAAGAAACAAATAGTAATACCAATTACCCATGCTCGTGGGCATTTGAAGAAACGACGACCTCCATCTATTCCCTCGGTGAACATCTGCACTAGGCAGTCCTCACCATGCATGCATTTTGGCCACTCTTCTTTCCATTCATCGTATCCTCTCAGTGGTGCATGCATTTAATCTATGTACTATATTTGTGCATTTTTAGAAGTGTAGTATAATTAATGATTCACAAAAAAAAATCGCAAGAGTTTCCCTTGTTTCAGGAGTATCCACAGTTACAAACAGAGACATCATTATATAATCTAAACATTTAATCATCCAAAGAGCACAATACAACCACATCGAACTTCACAATCAACATAACATGTCCTACATAGTCTAAATAGTCCACAATGTCCATACAGTCCCAAATAGTTATAGGAAAGTAACTATAAAATTCATAATAGTATATACTAACATCTACCACAAACCCTGACTGCCTCCTAGTCTTATCCTTACCCTTATGACCAAGAGCGCTGGTAACTGGAGTGTAAGGGTCAGGTGGACGACGTCGCCTAGTGCCTGGAGGCTGTGTAGGCTAAGTCGAGGGAGCGTCCTGGAGCGGAGAGAGGCCAAGCTCCTCATGCCTCTGGTCCACATCATCGTTGTCCTCATCCTCGTCCTCATCCTCGTCCTCATCCTTGTCCCCTGTAGGTGCTTGGCTAGAGGAACCTAAGCCTCCTCTACCTACAGAAGGAACATACACATCTTGCATCATGTCTATCCTGCAACCACAATGAGCAGCCACACGGCATAGCCGACATGATAGCCTCTATTGTACAAAATTATGTTAACTGAAAGAATCTAACATATTAATAATATGTTTGAAAGAATATTTTGAATCTTACGTCTAGGAAGCTACGCGTGTCGTCGTCCCTGACTCTCGGACGAAAGCACTCAATGTCTTCAACGGAGCATTTGAGGGTATTGCCCTGCAACAAAGTTCTCAGTAATAATACTTCTGAACAGATAGCAATAGCTTTTGTTTTCTTTTGTACAAGAATCTAACGTATTATAAGGATGCTATGACTTGAAGGTGACACTAACTAAAATAGATACCTCTAACACATAATGTATTGGTATGTAACTTAACATAGAAAAATAAGGCAATTAACTTACCACTCTATCCAAGATTGGTCCTGTCTCCACCTGCCTTCCTGCACGAGTAGATTGGTCGTACGCCGTGTTTTCATTGTCGAAGGACTCGATGTCGGCGTAGTCATCTTCTATCCATTGTAGCCTCAGTCTGCAATGTGTCGCATGTTGGTACCAAGCTTGGTACCGCCTAAACTCATGGTTTATGTGCGGCTTGTTGTTCTCATCCACGTTGTCATGCATTTGCTCCCATTGCTCAATGTAGTACTAGTGGTGCTTCTCCCAGTAAAAAATCTTTCTATTCTTCTGACGATCCAACCTGCACGTATGTCATCATTACTTGAATCCATGTACATGTCACCATATTAATGGAAATGGACCATCACGAGACATTTGAAATAGCAAAACACTTACTTGTGGTTGTCAACGCCAGTCGAGAACAGAGCTGTTGGCCAAAGCTATCTCACTCCAAATTGGCGTGCAACTCTATCTGGCAGGTGGAACTCGATAGCATAGAAATATATTAGAGGGCACCTCATCCTATACAAGTCATCGTCGCACCCACACATGTTGCTCAAATGAAAAGGAAGTGCCCCCTCTCCATCGTACGGCTCCCATGACACCCGCAACATGTCCAAACAAGATGTTAGATGTTATACTAAACCATTTCAAACTAGCATGAGAAATAAAATTTACTTACACTAGACGCTGTGAGCGTGTCTAGCTCGTTTGTGAACTCAATATACACCCGCTGTAACCTCGCGTGCGGAACCCTAACCTGGTCCCAAAGGTACGCCCACGTCGGCTGCCGACGTGGAGGCTGACCTAGGAACCACTCACGACGAGCTAGAACCTTGGGATGGCCAACTGGTAGATGAGCCCACATCCACAACTGAAGTAGGTACATGCATCCACCAAGTGACGTTGTGGATGAAGTCCAATGACACCCCTTGCAAAGCTGCCGATAAAGAAAACCCAAGATTGCAGAGCCCTAGCTGTACTAACCCGCCTGGTCCCAGTCACTGAGGCAGTGGACCCACATCCACGACGTAGTGTCACCCGTGGCGTCGGGGAAGAGAACGTAGGCAAATAGGTGTATGATCCACACCCTGTAGTAGTACCCAACTGTCTCCTCATTTGCCTCCTCGGGGCACTGTGTGAACTCTTGCCGGAGCCAGGAGATTAGAACTCCAGAAGTGCGAGCCCCTTGCTCGCCAACCTCATGCCCAAGGAAGGCCTCTACTCGTGCTCTCTAGCCTTCTGACCTGCACTGCCAAATGACTGTGTTGCCATGAATCCTCAGGCCTAGCATCTTCTGACAGTCCTAGAGTGTGACTGTCATCTCTCTGAAGGTAAGTGGAAGCTGTGAGTCTCCGGCCGCCATCTACATTTTAGACAAAGTAAGATTGCATGTCAAAAAGGCAAGCGCATGAACAAATGACCATGAATAGAGGCAATGATTGAAGATAATACCTATCAATCAACGTAGTTATGGCCGCTGAGTTGAACTTGGGCAACCCATGATGAACCAAAAAAGAGATGACATCCATGCCAGCTCTTTGTAGGAAAGGAGTGTACCTGTTGTCGCACTGCATGTCCAAGAACCCATTATGGGTTCTAGGATGAAGGAGCGGAAGGTGAAAGCATCTAGGCCCCTAGTTGGGTTTCAGTGATTAATGACAACACAAGATTACTATGACTAACGTGTGTTTTGTAGAGGCAATTAAGTTAGGTCATGGTAATGGCAACTGATTGGGCAATCATGGTGGTCATGCCCCTGACGATGGAAATCGTTTTGGTTTTCAAAGGATGGACGACAAGGTTAAGGATGGACTAGTTCTAAGTGTCTTTTGGTGTTGAAGAGACACTTAGAGTAGTTTAGGACTTTGTTTTTCCTTTGGCCGTACTATTAAGGAGGTATGGACTAGTAGCTTGACCTAGGTGAGTCTAGTGGGTTATGTGTGGTGCGCACTTGTCAAATCTAGCACTAGATAGCTCAGGAGCAGCCCTAAGATCAATTGGTGCAAACTTCATTCACATATGATTTCGAGTTGGAAGTGAATGGAGGGTCAAATGACTGATCGAAAGCTGGTCTGGTTGTGACCGGACGCTGAAGGGTGAGTCCAGTCAGTTCATTTGATCAACTAGAGCCGTCTGGTTGCGACCGGACACTGAGTGAAAAGTGACCGGATGTTGGGTGCCTACATCCGGTCAACTCCAGAGAGGTTCTAGAGAGGGAGTTTCCTGATCGGACATGTCCAGTTAGTGCTGACCAGACGCTGGTCAGGATCCGGTAACTGACCGAACGCTAAACAGCGAAGTGATCGAACTCTGGGTGCCAGTGTCTGGTAGTGTCTAGTCAACATCAGTAAGGTTCTAGAGAGCATTTTTCGTGACCAAACATGTCCTGTCAGTGCTGACCGGATGCAGGTCAGAGTCCGGTCAGAACTTAACAGCTCTTTCTGACACAGTGGCGAGGATAACTGACTGAAGCATCCGGTCACCCCGCAAAGTGATGACTCAACCTCCAAATGTTATGTTTTGAATGAGGGGGTATAAATACTTACTCCACTCATCCAAAGGAGGTCTCTTGTCCATTTGTTTAGCTAAGAAACAACCTTGAGAGTGCAAAGGAGAGCAAGAGCCTAGTGAGGTGATTGAGATTTGAGAATCCAAGATTAAGGCCTCATTAGTGCAAGGAGAGTAGCAAGTGTGCATCCAACCTTCTTATTAGGCTTGTCGTGGTAAAGTGAGAGTTTGTGCTTGTTACTCTTGGTGATCGCCATCACCTAGACGGCTTGGTGGTGATTGGGAGTGTGGTGATCATCCGGTGGAGCTTGTGGATGACTCAACTCAAGTTGTGAGCGGTTGTGGGCGATTCACCACGATGGATTGTCAAAGAATCAGCTCATAGAGAGCACTTGATCCTTGCACGGATCAAGGGGGAGCTACACCCTTGCACAGGTACTCAAACGAGGACTAGTGGGGAGTGGCGACTCTCCGATACCTTGGCAAAACATCGCCACATTCCTTTTCCCCTCTTTACTTTAATCATTTACATTCAAGCAATTCATTTCTTGTCTTTACATTCCTAGAATTGCCATGCTAGAGTAGGATTGGAACTTAGGGTGCTAAACTTTTGTGCAGTAGATCAATAGAATCACATTCTAGGCACAAGGGGTGAAGTGGGCTAAGTGTAGAACTTAATTATTGCAAAGATTTTAGAATTAGCCCAATTCACCCCCTCTTGGGCATCTTGATCCTTTCAGAATGTCCTGCATAGAATAAAGCATAGTCTCCCGTTACTTCACGAACACATGTACACTAAAAAAAATTGAACAAAACGTATAGATTATTACCTTTCCCTCCGCTATGAGACGTCCTCGGTGGGTCGCCTCGTACATTGGGTCGAGCAGGTGGAATTGCACCCTTCTACAAAAAAGTCAATGAAATAGAAATTCAATATACAATGAAACATGAACTTAGAAATGTATAAGTAATTGACACAATTACATGCATAAATTGAGACATGCATAATTAATTAAATGAATATGACAAATATGAAATAATGAAAACAACTAATAGTCGCACCTCACTAATCTGCCAATGGCAAGTGCATGAATTATGGCCCAGTCTACCACATTTGCCGCACTCGTACTGCTCGGGGTCAGTAAGAAATGGGGTTCCTCTCCCATGCCTCGTTCTTCTGGGTATCTGATCCATAACCATCCTGTGCCTCATCCTTCCTTGATCCATGCTTGTTCCAATGGTAAGCTGAATCCGTAATGTACTTTGGTCCATCATATGGAGGTCACTCTCTAGGGTCTCAGAAAGGCACGAAGCGGGGGCTCCATGTGTGCACAAGCGTGTCGACACTGAACTCGTGAGGTATCCTACTCTCGATATTATAGTTGCGATGCCTAGCTGCTGCCACCAAATGGGAACATAGAAAGTGGCACTACCTTGGTTTACCACAAGTGCATGTGAAACCTTGGAGGATAACCACATGCATCCTCGACTCTTGGACCTCGCCATTGGACGTTGTACCGCCCCTATGCTCGACCTAATAAGTCCTTGTGGCATGGTCAAAGCATGTAACCTCATGTGTGCCAGCCCTTTCATTTGTCTTCTCTAGGTGTGCCTTTGGTTTCGGAGCCCATATCTCTCCATCACTCCGCAACTTCAATGCATGGGCGTGTCTATCGTTGAACCGGGCAACAAGATTGTAGAAGGTGAATTGAACGATTGCATTCACGGGCATACCATGTATCCCCAATAGCAACTTATTGAATGACTCCACCATGTTGCTGCACTGAAACTCATACCTCCAACCACCAGCGTCGTGAGCTCTTGTCTATTTCTCCAAATCTCTCATCAAACCTATGAGCCATTGTCTACCTTCTGCATTTGATACGGTTCTGACCTGCTCCAACTTTTTTTGAAAGTACTTGTCCTCAAGCTGTCGAGCAGCCTCCTGGAATAGATTAAAGTTATCCTTCACACCATCCTTTTGGAGTAGATTCTCGACAAGGTGTCGAGTACACTAACGATGGTGCAAAGGTGCATACCCCTCTATCTGCTCTCGCACGGCATTAAGTATGCCCTGGTGCCTATTAGATATGACACCAACCTCCCTGCCAGGCCCAACCACATGTATCCGGACTAGCCTCAAGAACCATCCCCAACTATCATTGTTCTCCTTCTCAACCAAAGCAAATGCCAAAGGAACCAACGTATTGTTCATGTCATAGGATATGGCTATAAGAAGTGTGCCCTAGTATTTGCCAATCAAGAACGTACCATCAATAGAGAAGATAGGATGATAGTACCTAAAGGCCTCGACACACTGAGGGAAGCATCAGAAAGCATGGAAGAATATCTGCCTCCCATCCTTCCATGCATTTGGTTTTGGGATGTACTCATAATGCATGCCTAGATTCACCGCTTTGATTGCAATGAAAAGTACTGGCAACTGCTCATACCCATCCTCCCAGTCCCCATATATCATCTTTCACGCTCGCTGCTTAGACCTCCAAGCTTTACCATAAGTTATCACATAACCTCCATACAATGCCTCAATGGTCCTGATAATTGTCCTAACCTTCATGTTGGGTTCTCCCTATAATATTCCTATCAACTGCTTGGCAATGAGGGTAGATGTCAACTGCCGATGCTTCAGTGTCAGCTCATGGTCAGCACAATTATGTGGCTCGACAACTTTTGTGATCTTCCACTTTTCGGTGACCTTTTGCTTCCTTGCACAAACCCTCCATGGGCAGCATTTCTTGTCACACACAACTATGTAACGGCGCTCCACATATGAATGCAAGACCTTGTAAGGTCTCTTTTGTATCACTATAAACGCCTGCAACCACCTCTTCAATGTAGGGAGGTCTTTGAATACCCTCCCATTCTCAATTACCATGTTAGGGCTAGCCTTAGGAGCCACTAGGAGCTTATCATCACGTCCTTCTACACACGCCTAATCGGAATGAGCAAGATCGCTGAACTCGTGAACTCTTAGATCACAGCGGCCAAAAAAGATACGCCTCAGCATCTCAACATCACTCTCTGTTAGCTCTCCAACAGGATGATCATCATCAGAATCAAGAGCCCTTGCCATCTCATATGGCTCTGAATTATTCATAATTTCAACACTATTGGAGCCATGGAATCCATCTCCATAGAGCACTTGCGCAACAACAGTGGGCACATCCATATTGTCAGGAATGTCTACTGCAACATAAGTACAAAAATGAGAAAAGAATAAAAAGTTGGATGTAAGGAATGGGGTAAGCTCCCAATAACCATGCGGATAAGAGACTTACTCAGATGATTCTGTGTCAAAGAGATCTCATGAGGAGGATCTACCACAACATCTTGAGTCTGACAAGCGTCTCCAACTAGCATATTGGGGGTAGATTAAGCATCGAGAACCGTAGGTGCAACCTCTGCATCCATATTAGGTTCTGGGACGAGAGGGTCGAAGTGTGCCTGCTGACCCATTGGTGGGGAAAACCCATGAGGGATGGCATCAACTAACACCCAACGCACAACCACGTCCAAACTTTGGAACTGGCACTTCATAGCCGATCTCACATAGTTCTCCCACTGGTCTGCACACCCAATTGGGATCATCTTCCTAAGGATGTTGGGAGAGGAACCTAGGTGAAGTACACCCTCCACTACGATGCCATCATCATCATTAGCTCCATGGCAATGTAGCTCCTCCCGAGCCCTTACAACCAACTCACTAAACGATAGCTTCTCATTGAATAACACAGGCACGCTTTGTATCTCAACAAACTCAACATATCCATAGCGATCTCTTTCTATAGTGCCTCCATGATATATGCTGACTAGATTGTCCATCTAGTTCAAACACGTAACAAAACACATGTCCTTTAGTCCAAATTAGACGATAGATAGTACCTAACAAGTACTTTCTAACTACAAACTAAGTAAATAAGATAATAACTACGTATATATATACAGTGTACTCACTAAATAGCTAGATCCTATTTAGTTAACTAAGTACCTATCTAAGTAGCTATCTAACTATATCTGTGTACCTATGTATCTATATTTCTATCTATCTACATATCTATCTCACTAGATCACTAACTAAATCAACTACCTGAGTCATCACATTAACTAGTAAATAACAAATGCCAAAACTACTACACTACAATCAAAGCTAACTAAGTACGTACATTGCATATTCATAATTTTTACCTATCCAACGATAGAGTCGCGGACGTCGATGGAGTCATAGCGGACGCCGGGATCGATGGCCCTAGGACGGAGTCACAGCGGCCGGCGGGCGTGGGTGAGGCTGATGAGCCGGGCCGGCGGTGGTGCGGCCGGGTGCTATAGGGGCTGGGGCCGGCGGTGGCGAGCGGCGGGTGCAGGATGGCCGGCTCTCCGCGCGGCGAGGCCGGCATGGCGGGCGTGGGCGGGCGTGGGCAGCACAGCACGGCAGGCGCGGCGTGGGCATGGCACGGTGGGCACCTGCGCGAGCGGCACGACGGGCAAGGTGGGGCATGGTCGTGGGTGGCACGGTGGGCTCCTACGCGGGTGGCACGGGCGCGGGCGAGGCCAGGCGCGGTGGCCGGCGCGGTGGACGCCACGGGCGCGGGGAAGGGTGTGGGCACGGGCAAGGGCGTGTGGGCACGAGCGCGGGCGGCCGGGGGCGGGCGAGGGCACGGGCGGTGGTGTGCTGGTCTAGGGCACACGCGAGAGAGAGAGAGAAAGAGAGAAAGGAAGGGAGGGCCCATACGTAAGATCGGCTTGGCGCCAATAACCACGGCGCCAAGCTCGGTGCCAAGATCTACGGTGCCGAGCTGCCTGCCAAGTCACCGCCACGTCTGCGTCGAGCCTAAGACCTCGACGCCAGCAACGATGGTGTCGAGACGTGTAAGCTCGGCGCCAGCAACGATGGCTCCGAGCTAAGGGTCCAGATTTTAAAATCATACCTCCAGGGGCATATTTGTGAAAACATTTCAAAAAAGGCTAAAAAAATAAAAAATTCAGCGGTTTTAGCAGCCGCCCCTACGCCATCGTTGCTACAAATCACGGATTTGTAGGGGCGACTGGCCAACCACCCCAACAAATCGCATTTGTAGGGACCGCTCAAGATTTGTAGGGCGGCTCCTACAGATCAATTTCTAGAAATTCCTGAATCCGGACCCAAAAATAGCAAAAAAATACGATCTTTTAATCCAGGGAGGCCCCCACCGGTCAGCCACCTGCCTACGCAAGTTGCGGTATTATTCGCGTGCTTCGTGGCTGCGGGGATTCGAACCTGCGTCCTCACCCTACCATCGCACCTCACACTCACCTGTATCTATATTGGATTTTGGTTACCCACGTATTATCCTAAATCGAGCATAAATTGATTGTTTGAGGTTATAAACGATTTCAAATGAAAAAGTTACCAACTACAAAGTTTCATAACTTTTTGAGATCTACAACTTTGATTTTGGTAGTTTCTCCATCCGAGGTCGTTTACAAAATTTGAATTTTAAATTTGAGAAATTCAAACGTAGTTTTCTATGACTAGATGATTTCAAATAAAAAAGTTGTCAACTACATAGTTTCATTACTTTTTGAGATCTACAACTTTCATTTTTGGTGTTTATCCATCTGAGGTCGTTAGAAAAATTTAAATTTTAAAATTTTGAAAATCCAAACGTAGTTTTTCTTGACAATATGATTTCAAATGAAAAAGTTGTCAACTATAAAGTTTCGTAACTTTTCGAGATCTACAACTTTCATTTTGGTTGTTTCTCCATCCGAGGTCATTTGTCTATATTTCAAATTTGAGAAATTCAAACATAGTTTTACATGACAAGATGAATTCAAATGAAAAAGTCATCAACTACAAAGTTCTATAACTTTTCGAGATATACAACTTTTATTTTGGTCATTTGGTCATTTGTTCATCCGACATAGTCGTAGTGACATTATTCACAAATTTTACATATCCCTCTTATAGTTTATGAAACTAAAAGAGAGATATGTAAATTTTGTGAACAATGTTACTACCACTTTGTCATATGTAGAAATAACCAAAATAAAAGTTGTAGATCTTGATGGGTCATACAACTTTTATGTTCATGACTTTTTCAGCTGAAATCATTTAATGTTTTAAAATGACGTTTGAAGTTGCTATTTTTTTAAATTCAAAATTCAAATAGATAAATGTAGGATCTTTGGTTGGCCTAGAGAGGGGAGGGGGTGAATAGGCCTATCAAAATAAATACTCAAACTTTTATCAAATTTACCATATGGCACTGCCGCTCTGGAGGGCGACACTGTCGGACTGCGGCACTACTAGGCTAGAACTGCGGCACTGCCGCACCTGCAGACAACTTTGAGTCATAGTTCAAAATCCGTGAACGAAAACTTATATCGGAGAAATTTCTTAGCTTACTGTAGGTATGACAATCACATATCAAGAGCTAGAAGTGGTAGGAACACCACACACAAGTAGATCAACTAGAAACCCTAGAAATCACCTCAATCATAATATGTTATGCAAGTAATGTATATCAAGCACAAGTGACACAATGATTTATCCTGTGGTTCGGCTCGCCACCAAAGCTTGCCTACCTCCACGTTGTTGAGGTTAGCCACTAAGGCTTAGGGCTTTCCAACCCTTTATCGTTCTCAAATCAAAAGGCTTAACTCTTGAAATGATGGGTGAGTTTACTAACTTCAAGAGATGGTTACAAACCTTCCGGGGCTGCCACACAAGTTGGCAAGCTCCACGGACGACGCTCTAGCCGGCTAGAAGCCAAGCTCCAAGAGTAACAAACACAACCACCGACCAAAACGTGAACCAAGTACTCTTTCAAGTTGGGAAATCAATGGAGCTGCTCTCTAATTGAGTTTTGGATCCTTTTCTCTCAAGGATTGATGGGAAAATCAATGAATTTGCTTGAGGGCTCAAGGTCAACAATGAAGGAAGAGAAATAGCTCCTTTTTCTGTTTGGACGTGCTAGAATGACCAGGAGGAAGAAGAGAGAAGTTGGGGAGGAAGAGGATATGTATAAATACCCCCTCAGCCTCAAGGATCACTTAAGTGCGGCAGTGCCGTATCACGCAAGACATCAAGTGTAAGAATGAAGTGTAGACTGTCTTGGCTGTGAATCTGAGGATGCATGTGTATGTTTGAGCGCTTGGTAGCACATATTAGCTTAAGCATTGTGTCCCCCTTTATAGTATGGCTTTTCCTATACTAAAATTCAAAATATAAAAGAATTTAAACCTCCTTTGAGTTTGAAGCCATCTACATTTATAATTGGGGGCTCCTCCGTTTCGTGTAGCATCCTCAAACATGAATTCCCTGCTTGTCATCTCGATAAATCTCATTAGTTCTCTAATTGCGTGGTCATTATCACCAAAACCCACAATTAGGGCTTGATTGCACTTTCAATAAAACACAGTCACATGAAAAGATAGACAAAATAATAGCTATAAGAACACAATAATTTGATAGAGCATGATTTTAGAATGTTTAGAAAAAAAGATCATCAAATTTGAAGTTAGTACGAGGTGGAAGGACTAGTTATAAGTTTTAGCCAGAGATTAAAAAAAATCAAAGTTCTTCAATAATTTCAAAATTAAAATGTCAAACAGTATTTTAAAGCAGTAAATGATTTCAAATGAAAAAGTTGTAAACAACAAAGTTCCATAACTTTTCAAGATCTACAACTTTTATTTTGTTCATTTCTCCATCCGAAGTCGTTTGAAAAAATTCAAATTTTAGTGCTTAATTTTTACCGTTCGACGTCTATTTGTAGGGACGCCTCTATAACTATGATTTGTTAGAGCCGCTCCTATAAATTGAGTCATTTGTAGGGGCGGCTGATAACACCAGCAGCCACTATAAATGAATTTGTAGAGGCAGCTCATTTTCTATTATTTATAGGGGCGGCTCATGCCGCCACTAAAAAAAGAGAGGCGTCGCTACGAATCTTTTTTAAGTAGTGTGAGAAAAATATCCGGGGTTGACATCGGTGAGGAGATCGATCCGCTCTATTTCATTTGACTGAAACAGGAGAAGTATGTCGATGGACATGAGGAGTGCGTCATCCAGTATGTCATCAGCGTACAATTTATCTACACATCAGTAGATATATCCTCCTCTTTTACAAAGCCAAAACTACAAAATCATTCACGCTCATATGCATGGCGTCAGTGGGAGGGGAGGCAAGAAAGGGGATTGAGAAAATTCTCTGATTCTTCATCTTTTTTTCGAGGGGTTGAGGGTCTTGTTTTCTCAAATAGGATTTTTTTTTAGAAAAATGGATTGAAAAGGATCTGCTGGAGTTTGATTTTGCCTTCAATCCATCCCTTTATTCCTAGTTATAGAAAAAGTGGATCACTTATTCTCAAACTAGTGGAGATGCTCTTATATATACACGAGTAGAGAAGACTTTCGGTTCAGCACATTAGTTTCGGCTAGAATTGGGCCCAGAACTAATGTGTGAGCATTAGTCCCGGGTTTAAGTTTCTTAGGCGTAAGAGGACCTTTAGTCCTGAATGGTAACACCAACTCAGACTCTTCAGTCCCGGTTGGTGTTACCAACCCGGACTAAAAGTTCTCTGACGGGTTAGTTTAAAAGAAAAGCATCCCATTGTAAGTCTCATGTGCTGTGTAGGTAGGATGAAAAGGTACAAGCAAGACTATGCATAATGTCTTGGATTCAAATTTCATGTGAGGCACAAAGGTGGGAGGTATTATTTTTTTTTATCCTCAGGGGACTTTTAGTCCGGGAGTCATTGCCTTTGGTCCCAGATTACTAAAGCCTAATCCAATCTAGGACTAAAGTCCATCTGTCTACTAGTGATATATGTATATATCCAAAATATTGATGCATAGTCTCAGTTGCCTAGATATAAAAAAAATCTTGTTGCGAAGAGGATAAACCGTGACAATCTAATGAGCTGAATAAGATTCCTCCTCCATGGCACAAGATGTGAGCATTGGGCCGTTATGAGAGAAAAATACTGTAAATTCTAGCTGATAAGCCGGCTGATAAGTTCAAGCGAACGGGCCCATAGACACGATATATAGGTTCAAGTACTTGGGACGTACAACAGCTTCTCAGCATCTAGAATGTTCTTATCCGGCGGCGCCGTCTACTTGTTTGTTCGGATCTACTATGTCGTTCTGCATCATCCCGTTCAATTCGTTGGAGTTTTATTATTTGGATCACGTGACGAACTCGTGTCTACGCCCAAGACCAGCAGGAGACCAGGAAATATCTTGGGGGGCAGTACAGTCTCCTCCACAGAACCTTCGTGCGCTGATGCATGCAGCAGCGAGCAATGCAAGCAGCCGTAGTAGAGAAATAGATAGGGCAAACATGGCAAGGAAACCCCAGCTTATTTAATAATAATACTCCTACTATAGTAATTCAAATCAAAATACCAATATATATACCTATATATCTTATTATTACCCCACAAGCATGAAGCATTCCACTAAAAGAAACAAATCCAACTAACATTTAGTTCAGTTTACTGAACTCTAACTATATATTTCAGTTGGTCTAGTTTATCCCTTAACAGATTTATTTTTGTTTCTCCACATATAAGTTGAGTTTTAATACCAAATTTTGTGAGGTCATAAATGACATCATAAGTTATGTTAGAAAAATATATCTTATTTTTTCTCCACTATTTTGATAGCTTAGGAAATTTAATAATAAATTAACACTAGAGATATATTTTTTCTAACATGCATGGGCGTCACCTGCCCCGGCGAGGTGTACAAACGCAGTTACCAATTAAGTGGCAAGTACTTGCAGAGCCGCTGGCGGATTCATGCGTGTCTATCTTCTTCGTTGATCTCTCCATGTCTATCTACCCGATGTCCCCTGACATCTATATATGTTTTTTCTTTCTCTCAACGCATGCATCACCGGCCGTAACACCGCCTAGCTAGGATATATAATTCGTGCACGGATTGCACTATTGCAGTTGCAGCTCATCATATATATAGCGTGTAGCATACATACATAGTACACTTACATGTACATTCGAATGGAGGATTGAAGAAATGTAGGAATAAAATAAAGGATTATGATAGAAATGTATATGCAAAATAGAGGAATATAAAACATTGAAATCAAAATGCCTCCTCCTATAATGGTAGGGGTCCTACCAAGCAGACATTTAATCTATACTAGAGGTACTACCTTCTTTACCGACATAAGCTACTTAATTACATGTGAGCCGGTACTGCATTATCGTATCCAATCCATCTCTATCATTTCGATGTGCTCATTCAATCAAGTCCTCCCTTCGTTATCTTCGGCTTGCCATTTACCTCGATCCTATGCATTTGTGTTGAAAAAATAATGAGGTCCGAGTGGATGTTTTCTTTCCCATGTTTTATATCATCAACGTACAGTTTATCTACATATCAGTATATATCCTCCTCTTTTACATAGCCAAAACTACATAATCATTCAGGCTCGTATGCAAGGCGTCAGTGGGATTGGAAGCAAGAAAGGTTATTGAGAAAAATCTCTGATTCTTCATCTTTTTTGAGGGATTGTAGGTGTTGTTTTCTTAAATAAGTCTTTTTTTTAGAAAAATGGATTGAAAAGGGATCTGCTGTAGTTTGATTTTTGCCTTCAAATCTCTTTTATTCCTAGTTATAGAGAAAGTGGATCACTTATTCTCAAACTAGTGGAGATGCTCATATTGATGTGCACAGCCTCAGTTGTAGATAAAAATAATCTTGTTGCGAAGAGGATAAACCGTGGCAATCTAATGAACTAAATAAGGTTCCTCCTCCATGGCGCAAGATGTGCGAGCATAGGCACGACGATATAGGTTCAAGTACTTGGGACGTGCACAACAGCTTCTAAGCATCTAGAATGTTCTTATCCGGCGGCGCCGTCTACGTGTTTGTTCGGATCTATATTGTTCTGCATCATCATCTGGTTTGATTCGTTGCATTTGGATCATGTGACAAATAACTCGTGTACGCCCAAGACCAGCAGGAGACCCAGGAACATTCATGCAGCAGAGCGAGCAATGCAAGCGGCCGTAGACAAATAGATAGGGCAAACATGGCAAGGAAACCCTAGCTCTTATATAATATATACTCCTACTATCATAGTAATAAGCCGTGTACACATTCTAGCTACGTACAGGGACACACCTACTACCATTATATTGTCCATTGTATTGCATGCACAATGCATCTCCTGATGGCCTCGTCGACTTCTACCTCTAGCTAGCTTCCATCCGCCGTCAATGTCTGTAGCGCGGAGGAGCCGTGGACATCTGAAACTGTTGCTGCTGCTGTTCTGGTGGCTCGTGCTACTACAAGACGAATGCTGCTATAGCTCGAGACAGGCGCTCGTCATGCATGGCGCACACTTCGCCCGTTTACCGGCCGGTGAACGCTGATAAATCCAGAGCACAAAACACTCTTTTACAGCCGATGCTGCCGTTGAGGAAAAACTACTCGATCCACTATATATATGTACGTGTACATGTGCGCACAGGCATTGCACTTGCACCATACTGCACAGACATCAGAGGCGTTCTCTCGGTAGTACTCCTACACTACGCTTGCCGTATGGAGACAATGACGACGATGAGGTGCCAGGACTTCCTCGGCGGTGGCGCAGAAGACTTCCTCGGCTTGTTCGGTGATCGCCACTCCTCGTCGTACGTGTGCGGCTAGGAGCCCCACAGGCGTCATGCATATATATATATATATATAGCCGCATGTTACGTTCTAGCTGACATTCTTCAAATTCTTCTCTTGGCTGAAACTGATCATAGCATGCACAGCGGGCCAGCTAGCTAGGCATATATAGATGTTGGAGAAAAATGCAAAGATTACTTGCGTTTTCTTAATTATATATGACGTGTGCCTTAATCGATCGCAGTGATGATCTCTTTGAGCTGGTGTGGCGAGGAGCCGGCGGCGGCGGCATGGTACCCGTACCCGAGAGACTGGTACCGCCGCCGCCAGCGCCCCCTTCCGAGGCCGAGATGGCGTCGTGGCTCTTCCCCATCGTCTCTGGCGGTGGTGATGCCGTCGTTGCTGGCCGGCGCGCTTGGGTGGACGATGATCAGATGGTGCCATCGTCGGGGAAGGAGTCGTCGGATCACAAGCTACAGGTGAGGGGCCGGGTGATGACTGACGACGGAAGGGAAGAGTCCTCCGATACCGTACCAACCATATGCATGCGTAGTAGTTAATTATACTTGTTCTTGTTCTTGTTAACTGTCTCTGGTGCTTGTCGTCGTCTCAACTCCCTGACAGAGAAGTAAGTTTCAGTATCCTCCTGCGTCGTTTTGATAGCTGTTTGCTTCGTCTCGTCTGACAGGAGAAGAGGAAAACATCATCAACGACGGGAGGGAGGAGGTCTCATCACCACGCTGAAGCACATAGCCTGACAGAGAAGGTGTGTGCTGTGTGTCATCAGTGTGTGTGTATCAACTTAATTTGCTCTATAATTAAACTACTAGCTGTTGCTTAATTTAACTTTCATTCACGTAGCATGCTGTATGCATGTGTGCATTTAATTTGCATATGCAGAGAAGACGGTGGAAGATAAAGGAGAAGTTGAAGACCCTGCAGCAGCTCGTTCCAGGATGCGACAACGTAAGAACACTACTACAAGTAAATTAAATGATATGATGATCATCTCACTCTCAGTCACCAACACAGTACTAGTTATGTTGATCAGACAACCTTGACTGATATATAGTAATATATAACAATAATATGCCCCTTAATTGTGACCTTCATCATCAGAGTTTTTACTATACACACTAGCACACCACAAATTGTACTACATATATACTTTGGTCATATATATAATTAAATGGTATGATGTCTACTCTATAACATTTTAGAGCAACCAAGGTGAAACTCTAGACCAAACCATCCGGTACATGAAGTCACTGCAACAGCACATTCAGGTCTGAACAATAAACGCGCATATATAACTTCAATTTTTCGTCAGTTATCATCAATCAGGAAGTGCAGGCGTCGTCAGACTCCAGTGTAGTATACATGCATGATGATTACATCATTGGACCATCAACAACTTTTAGATTTTTTGTAAAACAAAAAGGAACTTGAGATTTGTTAAGATTAAGCTGATTTGTGCAACTGGATCGCATGTAACAGCATATCACTCATCTATTTAGGCTTAATGCTTGCAGGCAATGTCGTTTAGGTGCGGAATGAAGCCAACGTCAGTGGCAGTTTACCCCGTCGTGCAACAAGCCCCTTGCCTAGCATGCTGGCAAGGGGGCACATCGGTGCAGGGATGGCTCTTGGGCGGTCCACAGCTATAGTTGCGTTTATTGCGCCCTTGTTTCCATGGGTTCACCTTCACCACCCTGCAGTTAGTCATGATGTTTAGCCAAAGAGGAGAGATGGCCCTAAAAAGCCAATGCAAAAGTGTCTGTGGACACCTATGGATAGATTAGAAAATCTCTGTGCCTTTGAGGTTTCTTTTTGTAGTATGTAATAAACTCTTGCCACCTCATATCATGTATCATGTAGCCACCTCGACCCTATTTAATATAATATATGAATACATACTTAATATAATATGAATATGAATATGAATACACGTGTCACTTTGTACGTACACGCACGTACACACATCCATCCACTGCAGGGGAAGGGCTAGGATTTGGACATAGGGCCGTTCAAACCGACAACAATCATGTATGACGAGATACATATATGGCAAGAGTATACGTAACAATTAACCAAATAAATATTTATATATTACAATATAGAGGAAAGATAAATATTTTTTAAAACAATGAATATTATAAAGCAAAAGGGGACAAATTAATTAGACCTAGGTTTCTAAACTTCACCCAATCAATCTAATTCTTTTTCAGAAAAAGAATCACGGTAATAACACAAACAAATGAGATAAGAAAGATAACAAAAAAACCGATCCTAAATATAGTATAAATGCCATTGAAGATCATTTCGGAGGGTGCAAACAAGCGAAACGCTAATTAAAATTAACTAGCTAACTAGTGGGTGTATTCTGGGGATGAACTAAATGTTTGGTGGGCAATAATAAAAAGAATAAAAGAGATGAAGAATATAACCAAAACACCTATTTTTTAATTATATAGGATGCTATGAGAGATTAATATAGAGCGAGGACAAGGAATCGGAGCAAATGCAACGTCATTCACTAGCTAATTGAATTACTAAATAGCTATTTAAGTGGATGCAATGTGGGAGGCATAGGATTGTTGGGGGAGGGGGGCTTGCCCTCCTTCCGTTCGCCACTGGTCCCCTCTAAGCACTGATCTTAAGATTTATAAAACATCTTGACGTTGTTAGTTCGTAATATTTGTTAAATTATTTTCACATGTGACTGGGTCAATTTTGTGCTAACATTTTAATCTCAAAGAACATAATTTATTTGTATGTTTGTAAAAAATAAACAGAAACTAAAAGATGTTTCTTTTGAGATACGTATTATGGTATCTAACTGGTGGGCCTTTTCGAATCAACATTGACTGACTATAACAAATAACGTGAGTATCAACTAACAAACAAATACTAAAATAAGATTATATAAGATTTAAATAATTCCACCATAATATAGATCATGCAAAAATATGCAATTAATTTCATATTTTTTGAGCTAAACAAACTTTTTTTTATGAATTTTCTATGTTTAATTCAGATTTTAGGATTTTAGTTGCATTTTTAGAAAAATATCTGGATATTTTTTCTAAATTATTCTGCATTTATTTATAAATTTTATCAACCTGGTTGGATTTATCTCCATGATGTGATGACTAACGTGACCGTTTTCTAAGCTAGTTATAAAGCAAATTTAGATGTTTTTTTTTATAAAAGTTTGACCCTGTTTGGATGCCACCATGGTCTGTATTGCTATTAGGCTGGCAAGATTCGAGGCCCAATACTATCCCATGATTCTGGGCACATTATCTTCTCCAAACAAGCTTACGAGTAAGGGCCTTTTTCCTATATTGATAGCCAGTCCCTGGTTCTGGGCCCTGGTGGATGGGTTCTAAACACAAAAAGGGAAAAAAGTTGATTTGATCTTCTCCAAATTTTGCTGAAGTCTGATTTACCTCTCCAACTAAAAATCGTTTTTTATTTCCTCTAACTTTCGAAACCGTTCGAATTTGCCTTTGGGCGGTTTCAAAAATAATTTTGGCTGATGTAGCACCACGTCAATCACGAGAGACGTAAATGAGACTAATCAATAGTTTAGAGGTTAATTAGAGTTTATAAAGTTCTAGAAATAATTTAAGAAAACTTATCTAAATATTTTTATCCAAAAATATGCAAATTAAAAATCCTAAATCTGATTCACTCTTAGAACATCCATTGAAAGTTAGTTTGTTTTAACTCAGAAAAAAATGAAACCAGATTCATATTTTTCCCAAAATCATGCTCTCCATTATGGTACCTTGTTTATAACTATTTGAAAGTCTTCCTTTTGTGTTTATTAGTTAGTAGATGCTCACATTATCTGTTATAATTAGTCTAGGTTGACTCTGATCACATAGAAGTTGAATAAACTTTAGTAACAACACATGTGTGGTATTTCAACACATGTGTACACGCATGCACACTTACATTACGAACACGCGCACATCGTCACGTTTGCGCATAGATCTTGAGATTAACAAGAGTTGACATTCCACAATATTTCGTAATCTGATGCAGAGTTATGTAGGGCAGCTGACGTGAGGCCACGTCAGCCAAAACTACTTTCAAAACCATTCACGGAGCAAATTTAGTCTATCTTACTAAAAGTTAGAGGAGGTAAAAGGACCGGTTTTTATTTTAAGAGGGAGATGGAGACAAATAGGACAAATAGGCAGCCCTTTTGCCGTCAACTGGCCTGCTCTCGGCTGTAGCCCGTAGCGCAGCCTGCCGCAACTGCCTTTTCTCTTCTCATACATCATTGTAGCTGCTGCAGCGCCGCGGGATGCAGTCGAGCAGGCTGAATATATCTCTAGGAATTATGCCATATAAAATATATTTTATATATATATATATATATATATACCCCTCAACCGCGAATAAATTGGAGCGATCTGAGGGCCTCTGGCACTGTTTAGGTTCATATTCTACGGGTAATAACACTGCATCAGACTCTGCATTGGAGGCCGACGATCGCCCTGTTCGTTTGGCTTATAAGCCGTATTTTTTCAGCCAACGAATAATATTTTTCTCTCACAACAAATCAGCCAACAATACTTTTAGCCATGGCTTATCAGCCAAGCGAACAGGACAGATAGCCTCTGTGCCCGTTTCCAACCTACGTAGCCCACGTGTCAGTGCTACAGCGTCACGTGGAAAGCGGTAAAAAGCAACGCACCGCATCTCTCTATTCCCACCTCCTTGCCCCCTCCGTCCTCGCTCCCCACCTCCATCCTCTGCTCCTCGTCCTCTCTGTCCGCTCCTGCTCCACACCACGCCGCCCACCGTTTGTCAGATCGTCTCCGGCAATGCTACAACCGTCCTTCCTAGGGGTGCTTGGGTGGAGAGGGCTCCGCCCACCGTGCACGCATCCGCATCAACTCCGCCGCCGCCACACTGTCCTTCACAAGGTGGCCATTCCGCGTGGGCTGCATCGCTGCCGCTTCGCTCATGCCTTGGCCCATTGCCCTTCCCCGTGGGGCGGGTGGGGCTCAAGCCCCCTACTGCTGCTGTGTCCACGGAGCTCACCCTGAGCCTCCCCTAGAAGTTTCAGCCAAGCCATGGAAGCTTTGCAAGTCTAGCTCTCTATTCACTCCAACCCCTCCTAAATATTTTGCTAGATCCGTCACTGCCGTATCCGCTCGTGCCGCTGCCTCTCCGTGGTTCCCCAACGATTCTGCTGCTAGGCCTTAAGGTACAGATGCATTTCTTTCTCCTTTTTTTTCTCTCCTAACAAAGTTCTTTTTGCGAGAAAATTGCATATTTGGGACTTCAATCGTCGCGCTTTGCAATTTTGGGACTCCAAACGTCGACTTCGTTTATTAGGTCCCTATTCTACACGTAATAAAACGGTGCATCCGGTTCTCAAGATGCCAAGGGGTCTTAGTTGCAGTGCTCCTCCTCCTCAGCTACAGAGGAAGCCACCCACCACCCTTGATCCCCTCCCCTCCCCCTCTCGAGGAGCATACCTTTCCATTGCTATCTGGCATGGCTATGCCTCTGCTGGATTGTGTTCATGCTCTCCTCGCCCTCCTTGCTTCACCTTTGGCCATGCGCCTCTTTTTTGCAACTATTTTCCTGATCCATCTATTCAGTTAAGATGCCAGAGTTTTTATTTTTCTCCTGTCATACCTCTATTGATTCTTGGAGAAGCCTACTATCTTTCAGAAGACTTAATTACATTCGCTCTCATTCCTGTATGTTGCTTTGTACTTCGAATTCACTACAGATTTAAGTGCTCTGTGCATATGAAACATAATGTTTTCTTGGATGGGTCGTATATAGTCAAGTCACACTGTCAAGTGACAACTGTTCAGGTGATCAAAACATTTGCTGTTGTAAAGCCTGTGATGAAGGTGACGTCTCATATTACTTGGTAATATGGGTTGATCATCTTGAAAGGTACACAACATATTCATGGATTTATATGTACAATTGATTTGTTTATTTAATCATGGGTCTACATATACTGCTGATCTATTTATTTATCATATAGCATTCCCTCCCTGGGTTATGTGAAATGTAATTTCCTGCAAGACTTGGCACTACACCCCTCTCCTATCTATGTTATTCTTTTTTGATGTGCCCACACCTTAGATTTTTGCAATGGATGCCATTTCTTAATTGCATGTTGTGCTTACCCAACTACAAGAGATCCAATGATGCTATTTTGTTTATTTCTAAGGCTAGCTCTTGCTTCTCTTCTTTTCTAGATTTTTTTATTGTCATAGCTCCTAATTGATTACGATACATAAAGAACGACCTCTCATGCTTCTTCCTGTATCCCACATATTTATATGATTTGTTCATGGTTGACAACTTGACATGACAACCTTCAAGTTGCTAATTAATTGTTTTGGTTTAATGGTTTAGGCAGTGAGTTCTATCTAATGCAGTTTCCTTCAAGGCTTCCACCACAACCCTCTCCTCCTATCTATATTCTTTTCTGTATGTGCCTTCTTTTTTCTTTTTTTCTTTTTTTTTTTGCAAAGGATGGTGTTTGTCCATTGCATGCTGTGGTTACCTGACTGTTCTGAGGCTCCCTCTCACATATCTTCTTTTTTTACATATTTTTGTTGTCCCAACTCCTAAATGATAATGGAATGCATGGAAAGCACATCTTCTCATGCCTCTTTCTACTTCCCACATATATATATTTATATGACTTATTAATGATTCAGATCACACCATACATGTTGCTAGCTGTTCATAGTTCAATGCTTTATATGTAATCGAACTAAAATTTTTGCCAGCTACAATGCGCTCTCAGCCTTAGAATGGAATGAGAAGCCATGACCTTTGAAGTGCTAATCATTTTTCTTTGCTCTGTTGTGCTTTTTTGAGTTTTTTGGGTTAAGGGGACATCCTTCCATGTGTTCATGCTTGATGGACTTCACATCTATGCCTTCCAGTAATAAGCTGCACATCTATGCGTCTCTGAGAAGAAAACAAAGATAAAAACAGTGAACTTCACTTAGAAAATTACCTCTGTTGGTGATTGGTTCTTTGATATTGGATCAGTAGAATTACTCCGGTGGTATAGCTTATTACCTCCTTATCCTACTGCAGTTTTCCCATACCTTTATTTTATTCACTAAAAACAATGGCCTCAACATTGGCAAAATTGTGTGTAGTTAGTGAAAAGATATGTGACGCTCTTTCACCTATCTCAGGTTGCTGCCACTCCTTTGTACATTTCCCTTTTGCATCAGGATCTTCAGGACATTGAAGAGATTCTACACTCTGTCGTTGTGCAGATCGTCATACTTCGGAAACCTCTCCTAAGCAAAGGTGAAGAAGAATTTGAGCACTATCTGAACATTCCAGGAGACCAGTTGACATTTTAACATTTGTTTAGGCCCAGCCATTGGAGAAGGCAATGAAATCAACCTTCAAAAGCAGTAACCCGATAGAAACTTCGGAGTGGGTGTATGTATCTTGGTAAACTTCCAACAATACCTTATATAGAAGATCCATGTCAGAATATAGTGAATAATTTTTCCTTTTCCCATAAAGAATGAGAGCACTATTTTTAGTTTATTGCTATATCATGTCTCAGATACTCTGTAGTTTGAGACCATATTTTAGTTTAATGTGATCCAATTGAGACTTTCTCACCGTGGATTTAATGCTGCTTAATTGCTTATTGGTATATGTTTTTCTTCGCTAATTGATATACTTACCGCTGAAATGATATACTTAGTCTTCAATGGTATCAAATAAGCATGGTAAATTTTTACGAATATTCTCTTGCAGACAGTTCCATACAACAGCACCTCGAGGAAATTTTTATTACCTTACATAATGGGGCCATGCAGCGACCTAATCTTTAACGTGCAAAGCCGAAGCAGGCGCAGCGGAGCGCGCCACCAATCCACCATGCTAGTATATGTAAAGCCCAGTAAACTCGGACCTTTCAAGATATGGTTTCAGCTTTGCAATAATGCATGGTCGGTGCCTCTAAATGGTGCAATAATGCATATGCTGGCCATAAAAACAAACGGAAGTATTAGGCCAAGTAAAATACAGTTATAAAAACAATGGGAATCATGGCTCAATATGATATATCATGTGCAACTAAATAAAATTCATTGTAAAATAGAAGAGAAGAGGTAAGGAAAATAAGAAAAGACATGCTAATCATAGTTGCAGTGGCCATGCTGGTTATTTATTTTGAGAAGCATTCATACCCTTGCAAAGTGGTGGCATAGTAAGAACTCATCCACATTTAAGCATTAGCTTACTGAGCCAAATATCTCATATTTACGTGGATCCCCATAAAGGCAAGGGCACCTGTATCAATTTACATAACACGGCAAAAACATATATCCTCTAAAAAAAAAGAAAATATGAGAAATCTAAGAACAATCCAATATATGTATATAATAGAGAGGGCACTGAGTAATTTAACAGGTCTACATAGAACCTAAATTGAGTTGGTAACACATCCAAATGCTAAACTATTAGTAGTAATCAAACACGATGCGTGCACAAACAGTAAAGAGGAAGAACACATAGTGTGTCAGCCGCCGCCGGTATAATCTAGCTGATGACCACAGGGACAGATACGTGGGAGTACAGCATGGAATAAAGCCTGAATCAAAACGAAAGATGAGAAGAGTGGGGAAATTACCAGGGGTCGGCAATGAGGAACACGAGGCAGGGGCGATGCTGGATCGGAGAACCTTCGAAGACGGACCAGCAGACCAAGACGGAGCAAACGCAGGTCCTGGCCCCCGGCGCGTGGAGCTGGCAAAGGATCCCACCTCCGGCACAAACTCAGGAAGGCCACAGGTGAGGGGACCCTGAGCACGGCGCCCGCGATACCTAGGGTTTCGGCGGATTGTGCGCTCGGGTCCTGCACGGGGACAGCGAGGCCCCGGCCGCTGTGCGCGCAGCGCGCGGGTGGCGCCTCGCGCCGCCGGTGATGCCGCGAGGCGAGGAGGGAAACAGAGAGGGAGGAAGGGGCAGCGGCGGTCGTCGTGTCGGAGACGACGCGAGACGCGAAGGAGAGAGCGATGGGGAGAGAGAGAGGAGGGGGCGACGAGAAGATTCAGGAAACAGAAGCGGAAGCTGAGTACTCCACGGGTCCTGCACGGGGAGTATATATTTGCTTTTGTGGATTCGGCGGAGAAGCCGAGAAGAAACGATGAAAAAGACGGATAAGGTAAGGAGAAGCACGAGGAGCCGCTTCAGACGAAATCTGATTCAAGAGATCTGGACTGTAGGACCCAAGATCGAACGGACAAGGGAATTCGGGGCGACGTGGACACCCTGAGAGGCGGCCAAAATAACTTGCTTTGATATATTAGAATGTAAAGCCCAGTAAACTCGGACCCTTCAAGATGGTTTCAGCTTTGCAATAATGCATGGTCGGTGCCTCTAAATGGTGGTTCAGCTTGGCAATAATGCTTGATCGGAGCCTCTAAATGGTGGTTCAGCTTGGCAATGCACGGTGCACCGGTGCAAAGACAAAAATGACCGAACACAGGCACGGGCAACATCTATCGTAGATTACTCCTAGTCCAAGGTAGAGGTAGGGAAGGAACACATGCATTGTTTGAGGCGACCGTGGTCCCAGCTGCAGGCTCCCAGCTCCTGGGAACAAGCAATGCTATCTTGGGATAAGGCTTTGTACAGCGTCCGGTCATATGCATGCCATCTTGGGATTTGGGAAGAAGGCGCTACAGCATGTCAGCATACGTGATCCACGTGGGACATGCATGCACAGCACATGTAAAATCTCTCAAGCTTGCTTCAAGTATACTACTAATTTATACTGTGTATGTATATATAGGAGTATTAGTTGTAAGTATCGCAGCATATAGTATCACTAGTAGACAGATGGACAGTCCCGGTTTTCTGACAATGACTCTTTAGTCTCCTCTTGAACCCAGACTAAAGGTTCTCTAACCATAAAAAAAGTGATGCCTCTCACCTCATGCCCCGTGTGGGATTCGAACCCAAGACCTAATGCATTGTTTCGCATGTACTTTTTCACCTCACCTACACAGCACATGTGACTTTGGATGTGATACTTTTCTTTTGAACTAACCTATCGAAGGACTTTTAGTCCAGATTGATAACACCAACCGCAACTAAAAAGACATTTAGTCCGGGTTGGTAACACCAACCGGAACTAAATGGTCTACATTAGTCCAAATTGGTGTTATCAATCGGGACTAAAGGGTCAAAGCTCTTTAGTCCGGGTTGTTAACATCAACTGGGACTAATGTAGACCCTTTAGTCTGGGTTGGTGTTACTAATCGGAACTAAAGGTCCTCTGACACCCAAAAAATTTGGACCCGAGACTAATGCTCATATTAGTCCCAGACCCAATTCTAACCGAGATTAATGTGCTGAATCAAAAATCTTTTGTCTGCTAGTGTTTGTTTTTTTACGTACATGTATAGTAATATAAGTACGTAAAATCACGCATGCAATGCATTGCAAATCAAGCCAAGCCAAATTCAATTCTTCGCGCCTGCCTGGTGCCTGCATGCGTGAGCACTCAGCAGCCTTTGCGTGGCGCTGACGACCGTATGTATGTACTATACGCGTAGTCATTCAGTGTCATGTGTGTTGGTGGCTGCATGGGCGCCACCTGTGCCCTTGGCACTTTATGGCACGGCCGCAACCGTATGCACATACCCTGCCCGCCTGAGTCTCCCTCTCGTCTTAGGGCCCGTTTAGTTCCGAAATTTTTTTGTTTTTGACTATTGTAGCACTTTCGTTTGTATTTGGCAAAAATTGTCTAATTATGGACTATTTAGGCTTAAAAGATTCGTCTCGCCAATTACAGACAAACTGTGCAATTAGTTATTCTTTTTACCTATATTTAATGCTCCATGCATGTGCCGCAAGATTTGATGTGACGGGAAATCTTAAAATTTTTTTGTTTTTGGGTGGGATCTAAACATGGCCTTAATTGCGTTGCGTCGCTTGCACACACACCACATGCATGGCCATACACCCCATGGGTATTAGGTATAGGCAACCACACATCGTACCCCATGCATGGCTATACACCGTTTGGGTCGCCGGCCGGGGGTGCGCTTGCAACGGCGGCGGCGGCATGAGGGTTCGTTCGCCGGCGGCGCGCGTGCGCGGGACGAAGCTGCATGCTGCTTCCAGCAGGTACGTATGCCCTCTGAATATCCGAGAGCAAGGCTGATAATATACCCGGCAGGCCGGCTGTAAGGATCATATCTTTGCAGCATTCTTTAATACATAACTTGTCTCTCTCACAAAGTTTTTCAGTTTCTGTATCTAAGCCGTCTTTCTTCTCTCTCCTCTCCTCTCATCTCTCTCCTTTCAGTCGGCTTACGACCTGCTATTATACTTGCTCTGACGGTGGTCTGATGATCCATCCATCCCCGGTCGTTCTCCACACAGAGGGAGACATACACGTACTAGTTATATTTACGATGCACCTGCTCTCATGGTTAGTATGTACTAGTACTAGCTACTACAGAAATACCACTTTGCCAGTATATATATGGGTGCGTACGTAGTACCTATGGTTTATACTGTATTTGTCGAATCGAATAATTACTAGTGTACGTAGTAGATCGATCCCATACATGCATTACCGGAAATAGTATAATTGCAGAGTACCTGAGGGTTTGCCGAGTGCATTCCATCGGGCACTCGACAAACATCTAAGTTATTGAGTGTAGACAAACATATAGCACTCGGCAAAAGCCAACTTTACCGAGTGCCTAATATAAAACACTCGACAAACACTCGGCATAATGGAGTCACGTGCGCTGGGCGTGCGGCGGCCATCTGATGGCCGTTGGGTGCGCCGCCCTGCCGTTAGAACTTTGCCGAGTGTCCGTTAGAGATACTCAGCAAATACAATGTATGCCGTGTGTTTTTCACTAGTAGAGAACAGAGCTTTGATCCTCGGCCAAAATAGGCTCTAGTCTCGGAATTTTTTGCCCCCGGGACTAGAAATACCTTTAGTCCCGGTTGGGGGCTCCAACCGGGACTAAAGGTCCCTGCCCAACGGCTACTGCGCCAGACAGAGGTGGCAGGGATCTTTAGTCCCGGTTGGAGCCACCAACCGGGACTAAAGGTATACTTTTACTCCCGGTTGGTGGCTCCAACCGGGAGTAAAGGTCTACTCCCGGGCCGTGGTTGCGCCCGGGGTTGGAAAGTTACCTTTAGTCCCGGTTGGATCCACCAACTGGGACTAAATGTTCTCCCTTTATAAATCGGCCGTCTCCTCCTTCCTCCCCGAGCCCGAGCTCAGCACATTTTGAAGCTCACTGCAGTAGTGTTCTTGCTTCCTCCCTCCCTCCATTGTTCCTCCATCCATTCTTCGATTTCTTTGATTCCTCCGTCGATTCTTCAGTTGTAAAGGTTACCAATCTCATACTCTCATTTTTCACCATTTTCTTATGCCATTTTGTTCACTATATATATTTATGGTTCTTTATTGTGGTTTTTTTTTCATTTGTAAGCAATTTGAGCTCAAAATCACTTCAAGCTTGCATATTTACATGAAAGAAGGTTAAAGTATATATAAATATAAACTTAGAAAATAGTTAGAAAATTATAGCAAATCCGTACTAGTTGAACTTGCGGACTGTGTTCAGCTCGGCGAGCATGTTCTCTGCCGAGCGGTAACGGACGTCAAGGAGGAGCTTTGATTCTACGAGAGAGAGCGACAACGGTCGTGGAAGACCGTGTTCCCTTCCTCATAGAATCAGAGCTCTTCCTTGACCAAGTACGGTGCCGTCCGGTGGAGAAATGCTCGCCGAGATGATCACGTAAGCAAGGTCAACTAGTACGGATGGTTATTTATTCACATGTCCCGATATCGTCGCAGTAGTCTGTCAATCACCGTACCTAAACGTAGTATATATAAATAAAAACTTAGAAAATAGTTAGAAAATTATAGAAAATCCGTACTAGTTGAACTTGCGGACCGTGTTCAGCTCGGCAAGCATGTTCTCTGTCGAGCGGTAACGGACATCAAGGAGGAGCTTTGATTCTACGAGGGAGAGCGACAACGGTCGTGGGAGACCGTGTTCCGTTCCTCGTAGAATCGGAGCTCTTCCTTGACCAAGTACGGTGCCGTCCGGTGGAGAAATGCTCGCCGAGATGATCACGTAAGCAAGTTCAACTAGTAAGGATGGTTATTTATTCACATGTCCCGATATCGTCGCAATAGTCTGTCAATCACCGTACTTTTTATTTTAACTTTTTATGAAATGAAAAACTTAGAAAATAGTTAGAAAATTATAGAAAATCCGTACTAGTTGAACTAGCGGACCGTGTTCATTTCGGCGAGCATGTTCTCTGCCGAGCGGTAACGGACGTTAAGGAGGAGCTTTGATTCTACGAGGGAGAGCGGCAACGGTCGTGGAAGACCGTGTTCCCTTCCTCGTAGAATTGGAGCTCTTCCATGGCCAAGTACGGTGCCGTCCGGTGGAGAAATGCTCACCGAGATGATCACGTAAGCAAGGTCAACTAGTACGGATGATTATTTATTCACACGTCCCGATATCGTCGCAGTAGTCTGTTATGTGTGTACACTCCCATTCTTCTGTTAATTTGTGGAAATATCATGTGAATTACTTACCTGCCGCAGTAAAAGACGAGAACACAATGACCATTAAAAATATCATTGTTTAGAGATCTAGATAATTTTATAGTTTGTTAATTTTATTTGTTTATAAAAGGAGAAATTTATAGTGTATTAAAAAATGAGTATAGAGAGTAGATGGCAACTGCTTCCGGGTCCTCGGCCTCTCATGGGTTTCCAAAGCGACTTAGGCAGGGCCTTCCTCTCATTCCATGCGGCAAGTGTCGTGATGAGACGAAGATTGTGATGAAGTACCGAGTGAAGAAGGAGGGTCCCAACAAGGATCGTATCTTCTACAAGTGTCCGGATCGCAATGTGAGTTATTTTATCGTATTTAATGATTATGGTTAGTTTATACCTATTTTCATGATGGTTGTGATTAAAGTTCTAATTTTTTGTTTTAATTTTAGTGGGATGGCAGTGGACGATGTTCAGGCTTCTACTAGGAGGAAGAGTATGTTGAACTCGTGCAAAAATATCTTGCACAACATGCAGATACGGCGGCTAATGAGGCAGTGATCCAGCCGAAGAAGCCCAAAGATGTTGCACAATCGGGCGATCTGTCTGTTTTAGTTGAGATTGGTCGCGAAATCCTTGTGCTCCTGAAATGTATTTTAGCTTTAGTTCTTTTAGTGGTAGTTGGGATTGTCTACATTGTAGCGATGCTTTCATAAATTTGTATCTTTTGTGGTGGCACGCATGTTGTATAAATAATTAATTATGATCTAGGTTTTAATATGATATTTATGTCATGTAATGCAGATGAGCCGTCATTGGATGTATAATGCTGATCGCCGCTCCCAAGAGTTCATTGACGGCGTGCATTCTTTGTTACGTGCGGCCGAGGCAAACAAACGCGACGGTTTCATGTGCTGCCCATGTTCCATATGTAAGAATACGGTGGAATATCCTTGCTCAAGGACTCTTCATTCACACTTGTTCAAGTCGGGTTTCATGCCAAACTATATTTGTTGGACAAAGCATGGAGAAACCGGTGTTGTAATGGAAGAAGGTGAAGAAGAACAATGGGACGACAATGATATTATTCCTGATGGTGCGTGCTTCAATGATACTGCAATGGGAGAAGCTGAAGAAGAGGTAGCTGCAGAAGATGAGCCGGCTGATGATCTTTGTCAGGTCATTCATGACGCACAAAGAGAATGTGAAAGTGAAAAAGAGAAGATCAAGTTCGAGCGGATGCTAGAAGATCACAAGAAATTGTTGTACCCAACTTGTGATGCAGGGCAGAAAAAGTTGGGAACCACACTAGAATTGCTGCAATGGAAGGCAAAGAATGGTGTATCTGACAAGGGATTTGGAGCGTTACTAAAAATTCAAAAGAAGATGCTTCTGAAGTACAATGAATTGCCCACCACTACCTACGAAGCAAAACAAGTTGTCTGTCCTATGGGGCTAGAAATAGAGAAGATACATGCATGTCCTAATGACTACATCCTGTACCGTGGCAAAGAGTACGAGAAATTGGATGCATGCATGGTATGCCATGCGTCGCGGTATAAGATCAGGCGAGATGACCCTGGTGATGTTGAGGGCGAACGTCCGCGTAAGAAAATCCCTGCCAAGGTTATGTGGTATGCTCCTATAATACCACGCTTGAAACGTCTGTTCAGAAACAAAGAACATGCAAAATTGTTACGATGGCACAAAGAAGACCGTAAGGTAGACAATATGTTGAGACACCCTGCTGATGGGTCCCAGTGGAGAGCAATCGACAGAGATTTCCCGGAGTTTGCAAATGACGCAAGAAACTTAAGGTTTGCTTTAAGTACAGATGGTATCAATCCTTTTGGAGAGCAGAACAGTAGTCATAGCACTTGGCCTGTTACTCTAAGTATCTACAATATTCCTCCTTGGTTATGCATGAAGCGGAAGTTCATTATGATGCATGTGCTCATCCAAGGCCCGAAGCAACCTGGCAATGACATCGATGTGTACCTGAGACCACTTATTGACGAACTTCTCATTTTGTGGAATAAAGAAGGTGTACGTGTGTGGGATGAGTACAAACAGGAACACTTTGATCTGCGAGCATTGTTGTTCGTAACAATCAATGATTGGCCTGCTCTAAGTAATCTTTCAGGACAGTCAAACAAGGGATATAATGTATGCACACACTGCTTCGGTGATATTAGAGGTGTATTCTTGAAAAAATGTCAAAAGGTCGTGTACCTTGGCCATCGTCGATTTCTTCCTGCAAATCACCCCGTAAGAAAGAAAGGCAAGCATTTTAAAGGGAAGGCAGACCACCTGACCAAGCCTTGCAACCGAACCGGTGATGATGTACTCGATATGGTCAATGATGTGAAAGTCGTCTTTGGAAAAGGACATGGAAGCCAACCTATTCCGAAAGACGCTAACGGTCACGCACCCATGTGGAAGAAGAAGTCCATATTTTGGGACCTACCCTATTGGCAAGTCCTGGAGGTCCATAGCTTGATCGACGTGATGCACCTGACGAAGAATCTTTGTGTGAACCTGCTAGGCTTTATGGGTGTGTATGGAAAGCCTAAGGACACATTTGAAGCACGACAGGACCTGCGTTGTTTGAGAGAAAGAGACAACCTGCATCCAGAGAAGGCAGATGATGGACGCCATTACTTACGTCCTGCTAGCTACACTCTAAGCAAAGAGGAGAAGGAAATCATGTTTGAATGCTTAAACAACATCAAGGTACCATCTGGATTCTCCTCGAATATAAAGGGTATTATAAATGTGCCAGAGAAGAAATTCTGTAACTTAAAGTCCCATGACTGTCACGTTCTCATGACGCAATTACTTCCAGTTGCATTAAGAGGAATTCTACCTCCAAATGTACGTCTAGCCACCGTGAAGCTATGTGCATTCCTCAATGTAATTTCTCAGAAGGCAATTGATCCAACTGATCTAGCTAAACTACAGAATGATGTGGTTCAATGTCTCGTCAGCTTTGAGTTGGTGTTCCCTCCTTCCTTCTTTGATATTATGACACACCTCCTAGTTCACCTAGTCAAGGAGATTTTCACTCTCGGTCCTGTGTTCCTACACAACATGTTCCCCTTAGAGAGATTCATGGGAGTCCTGAAGAAATATGTTCACAACCGTGCTCGCCTAGAAGGAAGCATCGCCAAGGGCTATGGAACAGAAGAGGTCATTGAGTTCTGTGTTGACTTTATTCCCGACCTTGACTCGATTGGTGTTCCTGAATCGAGACATGAGGGGAGACTAAGCGGAAAGGGGACACTAGGGAGGAAAACATATATTGGTACGGATGATGATTATTTCAATAAAGCGCACTACACAGTTCTACAGAACTCCTCTTTGGTAGATCCGTATATTGAGACACACAAGGATGTCTTACGATCCGAGTTTCCAGGGAAGACTGAAGCTTGGATTACGCATAAGCACATGGAAACTTTTGGCGGTTGGTTGCGAAAAAAATGTCAAGGTGATGAGAGCATCCATGAGCAACTGTATTTATTGGCTATGCAACCATCATGGCATATCGTCACATACAAAGGGTACGAGATAAATGGGAACATATTCTACACAGTAGCCCAAGATAAAAGGAGTACCAACCAAAATAGTGGTGTCCGCATAGATGCCACAGACCCGAATGGGAATAAGCAGACATATTATGGACGCATAGATGAAATATGGGAACTAGAATATGCACAAACTTTGAAGATCCCATTGTTCAAGTGCCAATGGGTCAAGGTGACCGGAGGCGGGGTAACAGTAGACAACAAGTATGGAATGACAACAGTAGACCTTAGTAATATTGGGTACAAAGACGAACCATTCGTCCTTGCCAAGGATGTGAATCAGGTGTTCTATGTCAATGATATGTCTACCAAACCAAAAAGAGGGAAAAACGATAATGACTCAACCAAAGAGCCAAAGCGCCACATAGTTCTTTCAGGGAAAAGAGTCATCGTGGGAATTGAGGACAAGTCGGACATGTCAGAAGAATATGAAAAGGATGACCGAATTCTGCCCTTCAAAGTGAACAAAGACCCTAGCATCTTGGTAAATGATGAGGACACTCCATGGTTACGAAGCGATCATAACCAAGGGACATACGTAAAGAAGAAGTTCACTGCTGTGCCCACTTGATGATATAGTGATTTAATATAGTGTGTGTTTGAGATATTATGTAATAATTGTGAATTCAGATATTTATTATGTCATGTTTCAAATTAAATCAATGTTTGATTTGGTGGGATTTCTCTCTCAAAAAGGTAAATTAGGATACTGAGTGATGAAAAATTAAAATATTAAAGTTAAAATGATGTGAAAACAAATTTCCTGTCCAAAACCAATAGTTTTAATAATTTTAATTAAACACTACATTTTTGCATTAACGAAATAATAAATATTAGTTACATTATGTTTTATAATTCTAACAAAAAATAAAAAAAGTTAGGTTATAGATTTTTTCTATGTGCAATAAACAAAAAGAAAATTCATATTTTTAACAAAATAATTTTATGCCTTTTATTTAATTTACTATGTATTTAACAAAAACTATTGCATTTCTATTGTATTTAACAAGACTATTGCTTAAAACAGGCGGGAAATGAAACTGCAGGCCACCTTTACTCTCGGGTGGGAAGCCCACCCGGGAGTAAAGGTGGGCTGCAGTTTCGTGGCCCGCCAAAAAAATCCTTTACTCCCGGTGCGTGTTACCAACCGGGAGTAAAGGTATACCTTTACTCCCAGTTGGTAACACGCACCGGGAGTAAAGGTACCTTTACTCCCGGTTGGTAATACGCACCGGGAGTAAAGGGTTTTTACTCCCGGTTGGTGGCTGGCACCGGGAGTAATTCTCTCTGATATATAACCTCCAGCGCCTGGCGCAGATCGATCCGCTCGTCTTCTTCCTCGTCGAACACCGCCGCCCTCTTCTTCCTCACGCCGCGTCCGTTCGCCTTCCATGACACCGGCGCCGCCCTCTTCTTCCTCGTGCGGCCTCCACCGCGCGCGCCCGTGCCCCTCCTCCGCGCGCGCCCGTGGCCCTCCACCGCGCCCTCCTCCGCGCCCGAGGCCCTCCACCGCGCGTAGTTGCCCCACCGCGCCCGAGGCCCTCCACTGCCGAGCTCGAGGTGATATGTTCGTCGATCTCTTTGTACATTTGCCCGAGCCCTCCACTACCGAGTTATAGATCACGTCGAAAACTACAAATTTGGTGTAAGCCATGTCAACGCTCGAGGTCGATTGAAAATTCCAAATTTTAAATCACAAAATCTAGGAACTGAAAATGAATATTTGGAACTCTAAATGATTTTAAATAAAAAACATATCTTAACGCAAGTTTTGAATATTTGGATATTATATGGATAAATTAGCAAGTTTAGAGTGTCAAAAACTGCATTTTATGGTACTAAAATACATTTTAAGATCACTGGGACCTGAACTCATGACAAGTTTAATTAAGGACCACCAATGAAATTACTTTAGAAATTAATTAGATCGATGTAAATCCATGGCTTGTATAATAAACACGCTATATATTATTTGAAAACAACGCTACGAACCATCCGCTAATGAACTTTCAAGCCCTACCCACACTCATTAGCAATGATTTAACAGCACAAAGCAGAGCACTAAGACAAGCGCATCCATTTTCGTACAAACTCCTCAGGGTGGCAACCATTGTCGTTGTCACTAAAGCTGAAAATGATCCAGCCCATCAACCGCCATATATTCATCACTATATGATATGCCATTATTCCAAGATGCAGTTTCAATAGAAGAATTTTTTCTATCTTCATAGATCAATGTTTGTTAACGAAATTTTATCCAAATATATTCATGTAGCGTCTTTTTTTTTGAAGGATTTGTTGTAGGATATATAATGGTCAAATAGGAACTCAATTTTGATACCCAGTTTGTAAACTAAGCGTTTTTTAGTTTATAAAAAATATCACATGTGATGATGTAAGCAGTTTTGGTTGGACTTGCATGCATGGCTATAGACAAATGAAGGAAAACTTCAATGTTTCTTCATTTGTGAACTTTGAATATACAGATATAATATATTAATGTTGCTAAAGTAATATGAGCATTACATATTTTTTCCGGGAAGACTATCTTCAAACTTTATATCATAGCATCAGAGATCGCCTGTAGAAGAAGAAAATAAATTCTTATCATTTCGGAAATAGTAATGGTTATATTAGCAATAAGACACATATACTTACATTTCATAATGACTTATACTTACATTATTAACATAGAATTTTCTCATATGATGAATGACTACATGGTTCACATGGTACATAGGATCACAACATCACGCACCGACACCGCCCCGGCCCGCCTCATGTCGTCGTCGTCGTCAGCACGCCGGCCCGCCTCACGTCGTCGTCGTCAGCACACCGGCCACCGCGCCGACACGTATATATACGTCATTTGTATTCATATGCATGTATATATACGTCGCGGAGCACCGCCGCCCTCGTTCGTCCATGCGTTTCTATGTATACGGTGGAGCACCGCCGCCCTCGTTCACCCATGTGTACAGACATATATACGGCGGAGTGGAGCACCGCCACTCTTGTCACACCGCCCTTTCTCGTGGCCTAGTTGATCAACATTCGTATTATCATTATCGTTAATGCTAAACAATCACACCAGGGCAAACCGTGCTGTTGATGTCACCGACGTGGTTCGCCCTAATCACCGACGCAATTTGCCCTCGGTCGTTTATGTATAGCCCTAATTCGCCCTAGTACCGACGTAGTTCGTCCTAGTGTGGCGAATTGCGTCCGTGACCGAGGGGCAAGATTTAATAATGCATATTGTTCGTAGATTTTACGCATGTAAGCAAAGATTTGACGTACTATATATTGGTTTTGTTTTTTGAAGCTAGATGGCCGACCCGAGAAACATGGATGAGGAGGAGTTGATGATGAATTTGATCAACACTGGCACTCAAGTTGCCGGCGATGATGGTGCTAAAAATAACGTGCAAGAGGATGCAGATGACAGGAGTCAGTACTTAGCTCTTGAACAAAATGAGCAACAACATATTGGCCAAGTATATATTTTTTATTATTAGCTATATATATTATCATATGTCTTATGTGTGCTCATGACATTAAAAATAATGTTTATGTTTTGTAGCCCTCTGGATCGACATCAACAACTACAACGAAGAGTAAAAATGTTCGAGGTCCCAAAAAGCCATTGGAGGGCCGCTTCATCATCTCGGAGTTCAATGTGGATACAGGAGAACCGGGGGGGCCGAATAAAATGAAATTTGTGCACCACTGTGGTTACCTTGTACGGGACCGGCTCCCGATTAGTACCCGTGAATGGAAGAAGAAGACCAATGCTCCTCATATCAGTTTGTCTCCGATCGTGACAAGGCATTAATTTGGAATGATGTCTTGGTACATTTCACGCTCCAAACAGATGGTTATGATGATATAATAGATGGTGATGAATTGAAGGAGCGAGTTAGGGATTGGGCAATGAAGAAGATGGCCACCCAGTTTCAGACTTGGAAGAAACTCCTATACACAACGTATGTCAAGAAGAACATAGCACCAGATTTTACTGTCCCAGGCCCGATCTCAAAGCAGAGGCCCTATTGGGATGAGTTTGTACAGTACAAGACTTCAGAAGAGGGTGTGAGTCGGGTGATAAAGAACCAACGTAATGCCCAACAGAAGACATACCACCATACCTTGGGATCAGGTGGCTACCCGACTGCCATTAAGAAGTGGAACAAAATGGAAGCAGACCTTCTTGCCAAGGGTATCAGACCAGAATCACTTGAGTGGGGAGAACGTGCAAAGAATTGGTTTTTCGGTCATGGGGGAACACTAGACCAGGAGACAGGGAAGTGCGTTTATGGCGCAAGACTGCAAGAAGCAGCAGAAAGATTGTTTTATGCTCAGAGAGCTACTGCTAGTGGTGCGTTTAGGCCCAACAGAGAGAAGGATGAGCTGACATACGCCATCGGGACTATTGAACATGGTGGCCAAACTAGAGGCAAAGGAAGTGTCTCGTGGGAGCATGGATTCCCTCAGGACAGACCTTCCTACAGAAGTCGCCAGAGAAAGAAGGAAGAAGAGGCACAGCGGCTCCAGAGGTTGGAGGAAGCGGTGCGTGAAGCACAGGAGCGGGAAAAAAACCTTGAAGCGAGAATGCAGGAGAAAATCAGAAGGCAAGTGCAAATAGCAGTGAGTGCAAGCAAGCAGGCATCAGAGCCAGGAATCAACATTAGCCAATCTGTTCAGTTGAAAAGCAGCTGCGCTTCCATGGAGATACCAAATTAAGGGGACACAGGACTGCGCTTCCCTATGGATGACATCACTGAACCTTGTACAACGTGTGAGCTACACATTCCGAAGGAGAATTCCACAATCAAGGTGGCTATCGGTCTTGTTAATCCTATCGACCGAACCAAGACACCAAGGATTCATGGGAATATAATCCAAGAAGGATATGCTACCATCTCGGTAGATAAAGCTGAAAAAGGTTTTAGTGATTTGCCTCTTGACATTCCTGGAGGTGATGGCGAGAAGACTCTAGGAGAAGCAGAGAAGACATTCATTCTATGGCGCAAGCGCTACATCATCATTCCAGGGATGTCGGCTCCACCTCCTCCTGAACTACCTCACCATAGGTACATGCGGATGAAAACACTACATCATTAATTTGTATTGGCTTAAATAATTAACAATCTGCTCATAATAATATGTCATTCCTTTTTTTGTAGCAGATCCTCCCCCAACCTAAATCCAATTGTTCAATCGCCAGATCATCATAGTGCTCTGTACGATGACATTGTGTTGGAAGATGAGGCTGCATCCACACCATCTCCAAGGAGGTCTCCAACGCCGCAGCCGCCACCTCCAAGGAGGTCTCCAACGCCGCTGCCAACACCTCCAAGGAGGTCTCCAATGCCTCCCCTGCCCCCGCCTACCAAGAAGCCTAGCAAGAGGCCAGCCCCTCAAACGAAGAACCAGTCCCCGCCTGCAAAGAAAGCCACCGTGAAACCAAGGGCTATTCCCAAAATAATATCTGAAGAGAAGGAAGAAGGAACTGATGCATATAAAAAAGACATGTCTAGATTCTATGACAAACTTAAAATGAATCAAGAAGCAAGGAGAAACCCGGAGAAACCGTACTTCTTCGTAGCTCTAGATATTCTAAGAAAAAGGTGACTTCTTACCAGCAACAACAGCGGGAATCTCATAAGCCGTCCAAATCAACGTTATCGGACTATGACCGCACTCTCACCAAGTCAATTGAGGCGGCACAGAAAAAGAAGCGGGCAGGGAAAGGAGTTGCCCAACTCGGACAACAAGCGCACCAATCAATCCCCCCGCTAGTTGTTGGTAATGAATATGGTTCGAATTTAGGATTAATGCATCAGGCAAACATACCTCCGGATGTCGATTTGGATCACCTTGGTGAATTTCTTGATGAGACTGGTCTCGACCTTTACCAGATGTTTAGTGATGGAAACATTGAGAGTGCGGCGGAGGTTGATATTTGGAAGAAAAAATTTGTACTAGGCCAGAGTCTATACAACCCTCAAGCCTTATCTGATCTGGGGGCGCAAATGTACCTGCTAAACAAGTGGTACATGCAGGCGTCTACCAGTGGAGACTTCTGCGTTGGTGTCAGAATTAGAGACGAACATTGGTTCCGTGGCGATGATGTTATGTATGTTGACTTTGCAGAATTTCATCAACTATGCCACCTGATCTCTCTGGACAAAGTTATCATTAGCTGCTATTGCCTGTAAGTAATAATTCTTTCGATCTATTATTAAACTCATCATATGTGTGTATATGCATATAAATTATCCTAACAAGTACTATATATATGCAGATTTACAATGACAGAGCTCAGAAAGGAAGGCTGCAATGAAATTGGTTTTGTTGATCCCCATATAGTATTCAAAGACCCAGTTACTCCAAAGACTAATTGAAAGTCTGAGTCAGAGAGTAACCTCATGAACTTCTTAGTGAACCAACGCCACAAGAAGGATATACTCTTTCCCTACAACTTCAAGTGAGTGTTAATAATGTCGATCATCCTTAATGGCTCATATGTTGATTCTAGTTAATTAATGAGTGTTATGCGTTATATCCTATAAACACATGCAGCAATCACTGGATATTAATGGACATCGATCTGGTGAAAAGTCACTTGATAATCTATGACTCGATGAGAAAACCACAAGACTACCAAGATATGATAGATATTATCCAGAGGTAATTTCGGTATCTCTAGCAACTATATATACACACAAACATGATGATTAACTATATCTGATGACGTGGCAAATTTTTTATTGGGCAGTGTTTGGAAAACCTTTATTGAGAAGCAACACATGGGAAAATGCAAAGCGCCACTGAATGTAATCCCTTTGAAAGTAAGTCCCCTAAATCGCATCATCTTTATTAATTAAACATATAGCTTTCACCGGATCACCAGATTGGATGACAAATCTTTTTCTCGTAAAGTGGTGTCTGAGACAGAAACAGGGGAACAACTACGGTGGTTACTATGTTTGCAAGTTTATCAAGGTGCTCTCCCAAATAACTCCTACAGAGAGACTCAAAGTACGTTAAAAATACACTATATATTCATTTAATTATTATTATTGATTGTGTTACTATGTCTTTATATATATATATATGTACATATATTAATTTATTTTCCTTTAATTCAAACCTGTAGGCTCGATGGTTGGAGGAAAAGGTCATACGGCAAGACCAAATCAAAGCAATTCAAGAGTCTATAGCCGAATTTTTTAATGAGCAGGTCATCGATTCCAAGGGCGAGTTCTACTTCGACCGAACACTGCTATGGAAGCCAAGCTAGAGGATGAGATGAAACTTGTTATATCACAACAACTGTAATGCAATCTTTTGTAATATATGCACATGAAATAATATAATGTAAAATATACATATGCATGCATGCATGTAAATATATATATGATGCATGCTTGCATATATATATATATATATATATATACATATATATATATATATATATACATATATATATACATATATATATATATACATATATATATATATATATTTCTATGCTTGAATTGTGTGATTTAATACGTTCATTGTGCTTGAACCGAAACATACTATACGCGCGTATAAATGTATAATTAGCAGCGTACAATACGACTTCGAAAACCTATTTTGAAAAGAAAACAAAAAAATGAAAAGAAAAGAAAAAAGAAAAAAACCTTTAGTCCCGGTTCGTATTACCAACCGGGACTAAATGAGCCGGCCATCGTGGCATGTCAGGAGGCACCTTTAGTCCCGGTTGGTGTTACCCACCGGGACTAAAGGTCCTCCTTTAGTCCCGGTTCCTGACCCGGGACTAAAGGACCCCCCTTTAGTCCCGGATGCTTGCTCCCGGGTGGGGAACCGGGACTAGAGGGGGTTCCCCACCGGGAGTAAAGCTCGGTTCTCTACCAGTGTTTGCTTGACACTCGGCAAACTAATATTTTTGCCGAGTGTTTTTTTGTTTACACTCGGCAAGTAATATTTTTGCCGAGTGTTTTTAATGGCACTTGGCAAAATAATAATTTTTTTCTCTCTTGCCCTCCAAACTTTTTCTACTCTCCACATACAACATGTGGTACTACATGTTAAAATTTGGTATATTTCTCCATCTGTTTGCTATATTTAAGTAATTTATTGCATTTAGAGGAATTTTTTGGTTTAAGTCAAATTTGAACTGCAAGTGATACAAATAATGGAATAAATTGAGTGGAGAAATCATATTCATGTTATTGAGTCCATTTTGGGGCCTTACTCGGGAAATGAAAAGAATTTTCAAACATTTTGTTCAGGAAACACGACCATGAACGTGTGGCCAAATGATTTTTAAATTCTAAAAAAAGCAAACAAAGTCTTAAAATGACGAGATTTGTCAAGATCTCCTGATATCATACGTGGAGACTGTGGAAAAAATTGAGAAGGTTTTGCACAATTTGTCACGTACGACCTTTACAAACCGAAGCATCTCCGAAGAAGAATCGTAGCATTGAGAAGAATCCGATAAGATTTGAAGTCAAAGTGACGGTTGAATTGGTGTTTGACTTCAAAACTTTTTGTATAGGCAATAGATAACATAGATTGGTTCACGTCAAATTTTGGTAATTTTTCAGATCCGTTTGATAATTTTAATTTATTAACTGCAATTATAGTATTTTTATTGATATATATGAAATTTGCGCTATAACTGCATGAAATAATGGATTAATATTCGTAGAAAAATCAAATATGCATTGTTGAGTGAATTTGATAGGATATTTTTAAATTACATCGTAACAAATTTAGTAAAACACGTTATGAAGGAGAATGGGTGGGCATGAAATATCAATTTATTTTGTCGAGTGTATTCTACCTGACACTCGGCGAAAATAGTATTTGCCGAGTGTCATATAGGGGACACTCGGCAAATTCGTCGACCCAGCCCCACTGCACAGTATCGGGCCGTAATGAAAATTAAAAAAAACAATGCCGAGTGCCCCACATCTTGGCACTCGGCATACTCCTTCATATGCCCCCAATGGCCCGCACCCCCGGCCCTCACCCTCGCGCACACAACACGCCGCACTGCACCGCACCGCACGTCACCACCCCCCTGCCCCACCGCGCCCGGCCCTTCACACACACGCCGCCACCCCCCGCCGCCTCCCCGTCCCACTACGCCCCGCCACCGGCCCATGCATTGCTCTCCTCCAGCTGCTCCCGTCGGCCGACTGCTGCTTCTCCCTCCCGATCTCCCGATCCAAAATCCCTTCTCCCTGCCTCCCGAGCCCGGCGCGAGACCTACCCCGCCCCCGAGTCCCCGAGGCCACGGCATTCGACCTAGAGGCGGACGGTGCCACTGCGGACTCCACGACCACGAGCGCCGCCGCCCCCGAGCGTCGGCACCCCGCCGGCCGCCGCCCCGCCTGGGCATGGCGCTGGTCGCCGTCGCCGAGCCTCTGCGGCACCCCCACTGCGACGCTGTGCCGCGCCCCACGTGATTGAGCTGCTGAGGTACTGACCGAGTAGGCTGCGCGCCGCCGGAGATGGCCGCCGGGTGCGCCAAGCTGTAGAGCAGCGCGCCAGCTCCCCTGGACCGGTGAGTGTTCTTTTGAAGTTCTGAGCTCTCCCAAATCGTATACCCTAGGGTCTGGATAGTAAGCACTGGACTATAAATTTGGGCTTAGGGATTGTGTATACGGGAAATTGGTGTGTGATTCATTATTATTGGTTAAGGATTTGTTCTTGCGAATAATACAGGAAATTGGTGTGTGATTCATTATTATTGGTTAAGGATTTGTTCTTGCGAATGAAATTGGAGCTAGAATCACTGATTTGAAAAAAGGTTAAACCATGAGGCTTGGTTGCTAAAATTGCTAACTGTCATCTGTCAGTAAATATATTATATCACTTTAGATGACACTTCAAGCATCTTACTAGCTGCAAACCAATGATAGTTTCAATTTAGAATTCTCTATTACAATTTATCCATTTTCATTATTTGTTAGACTGTTAGCAGATACTTTTTGTTTAAAAATAGCTATTTCCTATTGTCATTTGTTAGCACCTCAATTTTGACTACAAATCTACCAAAACATTACTATTCTGTCAGGATAACTAAAAACTCACCTGTTGGGGGAACTCGCCTGTCTCTAGCTGCATGTTGATCAATTCTCTTGCGGCATGATATAATGGTATTGGATCGCGCTCAATCTGGCCAGGAAACAGTAGAATTGCCGAGTGCATTCTTCTGGCCGAGTTGCCGTGTTTTTGCAAGGTATAAGATGTGCATGTGGTTGTCGGCTATCGTGCTATTTGTTTGGTGTGGATGTGGTTGTCGGCCATCCTGCCGTTTTATTTGTTGCAGGTTTTGAAAGCCTCCCCGTGCAGTTGAGGTGCTACCGAAATTTAGATTTGACACTATTATGTTCCTTTTATTGTAGGAGAGGCTATTGCAATGTCCTCGACTCGTCACTTTGCAGGACAGCAAGGTGAGGCATAAAAGACCCATCTTTCCATATCATGTTCGTATATCAAGTAACCTAGCTAGGCGTCTCCCGTTCGAAAGAGATACAGATGGAAATATGTAGATCTTTGCATATCTATAACCGCATCTGTTTCGAACTGTCCACATTTTTTGGACAGCTCGAGGATGTGTAGATCCGGTTAGTTTCCATGCTCTACTCCGATCCGTGATAGAGTTTCGACAGCATCTCCCTGTTGTTCTCCGGATACATAATCTCCCTTCCAGGACGTGTATTTGGAGAACAGCGAGGAGGTACTGCCAAAATTCTATCTCGGATAGGAGTAGAGATGAAAACTAACCCCATCTATACATCCTCGGGTGGGATTAGGACCTATCTTCACCTATTAGATAGTATAGGAACGTGTAGATGCAACGTGATTTTCTATATTACTCGCTAATATGCTAGAGGATGGATGACCGTGAGTGGATGTACACGGGCCACTTTAGTCAGAGTTCGTGGACCGAAGAATGGATTGACAAGACCAATGCTTTCTTGGAACGGGCATTTGCAAGGGTTAAAGGAGCTAGTGTCACTTGGTGTCCCTGCAGCAAATGTGCAAACACGCGTCGGCAAACCAAGCTGGTCATGGGTAAACATCTTTGCAAGAATGGATTTACGGCAGACTATACCAGGTGGATCTATCATGGTGAAGCCGATCGTGGGAGAGACGAGGTCGTCAGACAACGCATCGAGGAATATGATGGGGATGCCAGGGTAGGAGACATGTTAAATGACTATCATGAAGCACACTTCGATGAAGGACGTAGGGAGGAGGAGCCAGAGGCTACCGCAAAGGCGTATTGTGACATGTTGTCTGCGGCACAGCAACCCCTTCACGGATATTCCAAAGTATCTCAACTAGATGCCATTGCATGCCTAATGGCCGTGAAGTCCTAGTTTAGCTTGAGTCGAGACGCCTTCGATGTTATGCTCATAGTTGTTGGCAGCCTGCTCTCGGATGGTCACATCTTGCCAAAGAGCATGTATGAGGCACAAAAACTCCTTCGTGCACTTAAGATGCCATACAAGCAGATACATGCTTGTCCGAAGGGGTGCATCTTATTTAGGAAAGAGTATGCGGAAGAAAAGTACTATGTGAAGTGCGAATCGTCTAGGTTCCTGGAGGTAGACTCTGGTGATGGTCAGAAGAGGCAGCTCGCAATCCCCGCGAAGATCCTACGGTATCTTCCTTTCATACCAAGGATCCAACGGCTTTACATGACTGAGGAATCTGCGAAACAGATGACATGGCACAAAAACGGATGTCAATACAATCCTGAGAAGATGGTACACCCATCCGATGGTGAAGCCTGGACAAGGTTTGATGAGATTCATCGTGAGAAAGCTCTAGAGGCTCGAAATGTACGTGTTGCGCTGGCAACAGATGGGTTCAATCCTTATGGAATGGCGGCTACCCCATACACCTGTTGGCCCATGTTCGTTATCCCCCTCAATCTCCCACCTGGCATCCTCTTTCAACGACAGAACATATTCTTGTCATTGATAATTCTAGAACACCCGGGGAATAATATGAGTGTGTACACGGAGCCTCTGATTGATGATTTGGTCCGTGCTTGGGAGGATGGGGTATGGACGTACGACCGAGCTACAAAGACAAACTTCAAGATGCATGTTTGGTACCAGTACTCCCTGCATGACTTGCTGGCATATGGGATTTTCTCCTACTGGTGTGTTCACGGGAGGTTCCCATGCCCGGTATGCAAGGCTTCTCTGATGTTCATTTGTTTGACGAAGGGTGGCAAGTATTCTTCATTCGACAAACATCGACAATTCCTCCCTCCTGACCATCCATTCAGACTAGACATCAAGAACTTTATGAAAGATGTCGTAGTTAAAGACCCTGCACCACAGATGATGACAGGAGCCACGGTTCGTGCTCAGTTAGATGCTCTCGAGGTCAATAAACAAGAAGGTGGTTTTGTGGGATATGGCGAGCAACATGCCTGGACTCAGAAGTCGTGCTTGTGGAACCTCCCCTATTTTGATGATCTTTTTCTTCCACATAACATTCATGTAATGCACACTGAAAAGAACATCGCCGAGGCAATTTTTGGTACAATCATGGATATTCCTGTGTTGCTCTGTAAGTTGGAGAAGATTTTTCCACCTGGCTTCTTCAATCCGATGCAGCATATGATTCTGCACCTCCCGTATGAAGCACGAATGGAGGGGCCCTGTGCAGGGCCGTTGGTGCTATTCAATTGAGAGATGTCAAAAGGTTCTTTGAACTAAATGTAAAAATAAATGCAAAATTGAAGCATCCATTGCAGAGGCATACATTCTGGAGGAGGTGTCAAACTTCACAACAAAATACTATGCTGACAACCTTCCTAGCTTGCATAATCCACCCCCTCGTTATAATGCCGGCGAAGATGAATCGAGCCTTAGCCTTTTTCGAGGGCAACTTGGAAGTGCAAGTGGTGCGACCAACAAGACCTTGAAACATGAAGAGGGGCGCACTATCATGTTGTATGTGTTGACCAACCTATCTGAAGTGGAGCCGTACATGCTGTAAGTTCTCAACAAACTTGTTCTCAAGTAGTCATTATTCTGTGTCCAACTCCCATGTTTCTCGTTGGTACAGGGAATTTCATCGTCAATTTTGGCGTGAATCAAGGGAGCTTACCCCGCAGGAAGTTGAGACCCTTCTCAGAGAGGGTGCGAGAAATAGAATGCCCGATTTCATTTCTTGGTTCAAACAGAAGGTACAGTCCAATTTAGCTCGTACTTAGTTTGACATTACAAGTTGCTCGTAAATGCGAATAATATAACGTTCACCCTGCTTGAACTTGTAGGGCCAAACTGATGCGTCTATGAGTGCCGAGTTGAGACAGGTTGCCGATGGCTGTGCCTATAGGGTCAAGTCGTTTACCAGTTATGACGTGAATGGCTATCGCTTTCACACAACAAGCCACGAGCAGAGTCGGCCCAATCGAAGAACCACAAATACCGGAGTTTTTACGCTAGGATTAGATGGGGTCAAGTACTATGGAAGAATTGAAGAAATATACGAACTCATGTTTCATGGTTGCAAACCTCTTAATGCAGTCATATTCAAATGCCATTGGTTTGATCCATCAGTAGTGAGACAGACCCCTAATCTTGGGCTAGTCGAAATTCGACAATCATCCATCTTACTAGGAGACGATGTCTATATTATGGCTCAACAGGCCATGTAAGTTTATTATCTCTCATACCCGTGCCAAACTGACGACCGTCTTAGGGGTTGGGATGTTTACAAGGTATCACCACACGGTAAACTACCTGTACTAAACAATGAAGATTATAACATAGACCCCAACACATATGATGGAGAGTTCTTCCAAGAAGATCGGCTCGAAGGGAGTTTTGAGATAGACTTAACTGAATCGATCGAAATGGAAGTAGACAATGAAAGGGTTGCTGACGAGGACGCTGGTGACGAGGTTTAGAATGTGAAGGACTTAGAATTACTTCAGCGATTACATTTAGGCAATGACAATGATGACGACATTCCCGATCTTGATGATTATATCGACACGCGTGATAGTGATGATGAGACTTATGATCCAGCTAATCCCGATCATGATGATTATTTCTAATACATGTATGAGCTGTACTAATTTATTTATTATTTGTCATATCTTTCTAAGTATTTTTTGTTTATCTGTGCTGATTGGTTTACTCTTTTTAATTGCAGGTGATTGAACAATGGTGGGCGGTACGAGGAAGATCACGACGCTTTATGAAAAGAGCGAAGCTTCAGGGTCAGCTTCCGGGAGGGGTCGAGGCAAGGGTGGAGGGAAGGGTAAAGGGGCGAGGCCCCCATTGCCTGTAGCTCCCTCGTCGTCGTCTGAGGAGGTACCTTCCGTGCACGCCTCTGGTGACGAGGAGGAGGTACCTTCCACGCACACCTCTGGTGACAAGGAGGAGGTACATGTGGAGCAGGAGTAGGTGGAGGAGGAGGCAGTGGGTCCCAAGGTCTGGTTGCGCGATCCCTCGACCCTCCCGAGGCGACCGATACCTCTTGAGAGATGCCCGATGGTTCGACCCTCTAGGAAAAAGTAAGTAACTTTAGATGTTCTCAATAATTTTTCGTTTGATATGTTGAAAATTACAATAGAAACTAATAATTTATCTTAATCACTTGGGTTGGGGTTGGATTAAGGTCAGTGGGGGTGATCACAACCGCAAGGTCAACGGCATCCTTGGTCTTTGTGCACGATACACTTCCCTGGCTTAGTGCAGTTCCGTGAAGAGCTGCAACCGGCCTACACGTGGGACTACTACGTCACCGCCCTCGACGCCGCTGATCATGACGGCAGGGTATTCCCCAACAAGGCGGAGCGGGTGAAGGGCGAGCTGTGGGTAAGTATTCCTCGCACTACATTGCTCAATACATCACATTCACTGGACATTCTTGAAGTAATGACTGTATACATCTCATCTATATGCAGGACTTCTACAGATGCTAGGAGGGTTACGAGGCCAAGGCGGCCTCGATCTCTGAAGAAGCCGCCAAGAAGCTCGTGAAGGACATGCACTACGAGGCGCGCGTCTAGGCCATCATCGACTACTATGCTCAACACAGAAGGATGAAGGTTAAAAAAGAAGAGGCAAGAACAATGAACCTGACCCGAAAACAATTCTTGCATGTACATATAGAACATTAATACTTACTTTTTATGAGATTAATTACGCTTAATTTTATTTTTCCATATCTCATACACTTGATCACGTAGGTGCCTCCGTACTGGTGCGTCCAGCATGCCTAGTGCTGGGAATACATGGTGGACAAGTGGTTGGAGCCCGGGTGGGTGGAGACGCACAACGCTTGTCGGGACCGGCGTTTGCTGATGCCACGTGCATCACACCATCAAGGCAGCCTGAGCCTCGACGAATACAGGGAAAAATGGGTACGCGAATTTATTTCTTTATTCTAACGCTCAATCCTGCATAATTTCTAATCATTTTGCATTTTTGCCGCAGTCGTCGTCACATGATGGCTAGCCTTGCTCCCAGTTCAAGGCATGGGTTCTGTCCAAAAAGGGCAAGGCAACGTCAAACATCGACTTCAACCCGGAGGACCCACCCGAGGCGTACAACGATCCCAACATCCACAGCCGCGTCAGTGAGTATACAGTGATGGTAAGGCATGTTCTTGGGCCACAGTTCGATCCGAGCACCCAGGATTTTGATGGAGAAATCATGATGAGGGTGGGAGGAGGCAAGAAGCATGGCCGGTACTAGATTGGCGACAGTACACTCGACACGGCCTCTACTCCCACTCTCTCCTAGATCCGAGCAAGGAGCACGAGCTCGAGCCCAGCGATACTCCCACGGCCAACCGCTACACAGTTCCAGATGGAGGCTCTCTCGGTTATTTATGTTTTATTCATCGTTCGTTGATTGTTTCATACTTTAGCTTTGCATTGTAACATTGGGATAAAATGTTATAGGCCCGGGTGGAAGCAGAAATGAAGCAACGGGAGGAGATGGAGACGAGGATGGAGGAGATGGAGGCGAGGATGGTGGCCGAGCGGCAGAGGATGGAGGAAAAAATCGGTTGAGGATGGACCAAATGTTCCAATACATGCAGAATTTTGCATCGAGTATGGGTCAACCTTTGCCACCGCCACCGATGCTATTCCCTTCACCTCAGCCACCCACAACTACTCCTGTGAGTCACTTGACACCTTATACTGCAGATTGGATGTTCGTTGTGGTTGGTCTCAATGTTTCATTTGACGCTTGCACCTGCGCTATGTTAGTTGCCCCCAGCTACACACTTTTGGTCTCAATGTTCGCTGTAGTCCCACGGTGACTTAGTCACGGCTTCTCTTCCTCCTCTGATATACTTGGCCCAACATAGCAGTACATGCAGGATAGTGCCCCCAAGAACATAAAACATTTACTGACCGTGAACATTATCAAAAGATCATAATCGACAGAAAACTATTGGTTCTTGCTGCCATCTGTGTATAGAAAGAGGTGGGGACAGTGGCATCAGTAGGTTATATAGTTATGTAATTTGGGGAAAATTTATAAGGCACAATAAGAAGTTTAGTTTCAGGGCACAGACCTAGCATTAAAGACTTCAGGAAATGCTCATCATCAGGAAACACCTGCAGATTTTTTGACTTCAGCAAGAACCCAACAGCAGCGTCTTCGAAATCCAGTAAGCTGCCAAACTTAAAAAGCTCAGCGAGCGAAGGGATCTGATCCGCCATCTCAAAGAGCAGGCCTTGAGATATCTCCTCTGCAAAGTAGGTCGCAAACTCAATCTTTTCTTTGTAGCTGGGCTCGCCATCGCTACTCTGCATGTACAGCTTGGAATCCTCCCTTTCCCACCTAAGCATTCGGCTGGACTTCATATCCACAACCTCTCCAGATGACAATCTTACACTATACCCCATCGTGATTGGTTCATCACTCTCTTGGACAGTCACATTCAGAAGGCAAGAAACCATCCTGTGCCTCTCTTCAGCAGGAATGTCGAGAGCAGGATCAGCGAGGAATGAGAGAATTATTTTGAGTAGACCAACCTTGATCACCTTACTTGGATCAGTTGTTCTGAAATGGTAATTGTCTAAGGTGAAGGCATCATTCTTGGTGACTGCCTTGGATATAGCTCATTGCATCTGCAAGTAGATTTGTTTTTTTGATATAAATTGCTTTTCATGGACCAGCTAGTATTTTACTTCTTTTCATGGACCAGCTAGCTAGCTACTCGCTGGTGGACCAGCTAGCTACTGCATTACATTTGCAAGTATTTTACTGCTTTTCTTGATATGCTGTAGATGCACACCTTTCATTCACTTTGCAATACGAAGTCTAACACTGTTAAAAAGGAAGCTAACACTGTTTCGAATACTTCTCTTTTGTGCAGAATCAATCGGCGGCATCAAATAATCAGTCTCAAGATCCGGATTTATCGCAGAGGTTCCAAGGGCCTACGCAGTGATTGCATTTGCATTTGTGGCTTACTGTGACTTAGTTGTGACTTGTGATGATGGTTTATTGTAAATTGTGATGATGGTTTATTGTGACTTGTGATGATGGTTTATTGTGAATTATGATGATGGTTTATTATACCTGTGACATATAATTATGCCTGTGATGATGTTTTTTTGTGAATTGTCATGGCTTTTTGTGAATTGAGAGGGGTCCGTTGTAGTAAAAAAGAGGGGTCTTGGTCACTTTGCCGAGTGTAACACTCGGCAAAGAGATGAGTTGCCGAGTGTCAAGGCAAAACACTCGGCGAAGAGACCATTTTCTGTCATTCTGGGAACCTTCTTTGCTGAGTGTTTTGGATTTGCCGAGTGTATTCCAATGGACACTCGGCAAAGTGACCATAAAATCTGACCGTTGCTCGCTTGTTTGCCGAGTGTTTTAGGCGTGGCACTCGGCAAAGTGTCTAAACTTTGCCGAGTGTCCACTGGAATACACTCGGCAAAGTTTACAAACTTTGCCGAGTGTTTTCGTCTTGGCACTCGGCAAACTTGAGAAACTTGGCCGAGTGTTTTCGTGTTGACACTCGGCAAAGTTGAGAAACTTTGCCGAGTGTTTTCGTCCTGACACTCGGCAAACTTGAGAAACTTTGCCGTGTGTTTTTTCGTTGTGCACTCGGCAAAATCGATGTCACCGTTCCATCGCGTCAATTTTTTTTTTGCCGAGTGTTTATTGACACTCGGCAAACTGTTTGCCGAGTGCCCGATAAAAAACACTCGGCAAATTACTGTTTCCCGACAAATCAATGTCGTGTGCTGTATGACGAGTGTTACACTAGGCAAAGCATTTGCCGAGTGTTTTTGGGTCTTTGCTGAGTGCCCCTGGCACTCGGCAAATCTACTGTATCCCGTAGTGATGGAGAGCTGCAACCTCTAGATATCCTCGACACCGCTGATACAGTTTTTCTATACATTTTTTAACCTTCAAAGTTATATAGACGGTGGCTCTGGCACTGGCATCCACCGGAAAAGGAAAAAAAGCTACCTATAGCACCTAAGTTAAGCCCAAGTAGGTGGAGAATGAGGTCCGGTGCTGGTGGGATCCAGCCGTAGAATCTACGGTGCCTATATACATACGCACCCATGTATAGACTAGCTATAAGTGGCTAGCAATCGCTCTATTCTAAATATGTTTTAACTTTCTAGATACACTGCACAGATTGATTTTATTACAGTATATATCTAAACATAATAATGTATAGACATAATATATATTTAGGTGCATAGCAAAAACTAATTAAGTTCCTAGAAACGTCACAACAGCTTACAATTAAGACAGGGAGTAGCTACTAACCATATGTTGTGTACAATTGGACAATCCTCCGGATAATCCCCGCCGATGGAAGGGTTTCACGTATGAAAGCCCATCTTCGTTCACGGGCCCTTCGGTTTAGCCTTGTTGGCTTTGGAGGTCATTTATTTTCTGTAAGTTCCTTTTTTTAAGAATTACACAGTACAATGATCCTTTTGAAAGCTGTATTGGGCCTTTTATCCTACGGTCTTTAACCAGTAATGTTAAGGGTTTATTTGGCATGGGCTTTGGCTCTGGCTCCAACAACAGGTTCGATGGAGGAGCCGGGGAAATCATACCAAACACCTTAGGAGAAGAAGTTATTTTTTAATGCATTCAATAGGAGCTGGAGTCGTTTTTGTGCAGAAGCCAAAGTTGCAATATGTGACTTCTCCCTTCAACCCCGGCTCCTTGGAAGGAGCACCTAGCTAGGAGAGGAGCCATGTCAAACAGGCACTAAGATCTACACACAATTTTGTTAGCTTTGTTCCTTTTCAAGCAGTCTCAAGGTATGTAAACAAACAACAATCAAGCAAGCTTTTGAAATTTTGTGTGTTGCAGTGAGATGTTTAGCCTGTTGCATGGTTATTTGGACGACTTATAGTTTGGAGATTTATTTAGCGATCACGTCATGCATTTCAATTTGTCTAATAGTCAAACTCCATACTCATGAGCCCTATCTTTTTCTTCTTGAAATTAATGCGTGCTTCTCTAACTGGTACGTGTACGGGAGGTCTAGAGATTTATCGATGATTATGTCATGCATCCTAATTCGTATTGGGATCGAACTACGCACCATGCTTGAGCACTTAACTCGTACGAGCTAGGCATGGGAGAGAATAATGGAGGGCCATGGAAACACTTTGATTCTAATTCGCTTTGGAATTAGACTCAGCATCATGTTTGGACACGCTACTGCTTTAACTCGTACAGATACATAAGGGGATCCTTATCGGACGGTTGTGAGCGACGATGCATGCTTGAATGACGAAGAAAGGTCACCCTCTTTTATTTAATTAATATATATTACAGAGAGGAGATAGATTTCACAGCACAGTAAAACATGGAGGATTAATTGGACAGGGCTGTATTACTACTGGAGTAGCTAGTATCTGGGCATCTGGCTTCTTGATCGATTGCGCGCATCCGGCCGCACCGTCTCCCTGTTTATTGGGATTGGACGCTGTTGGCTCCTCATATGAGGCCTTGTTTAGATCACCTCCAAATTCCAAGTTTTTTCACTCTCTCTCCATTACATTAATTTTTGGACGCATGCATGGAGCATTAAATGTAGGTAAAAAAATAACTAATTGCACAGTTTGGTTGTAAATCACGAGACGAATCTTTTGAGCCTAGTTAATCCATGATCGAACAAAGTTTGTCAAATACAAACGAAACATGCTACAGTATCCAGATTGCAAAAATTTACAATCTAAACCAGGCCTGAATTTGAGTCATATCTATCCGGCCGTGTACGTGGATATGACCATACCCTGCTGTTCCAGCATACGCATGCACATGCTGACATGAGCCTTGATGCAAAGCAGCAGCTGTTTGCAGGTAGGCCAGCCGGCCAGCCAGCAGCTAGGGCAAGTATTATATATAGCAAGGACAAATTTGGCAAGGACGAAACCAGCTCGGTCAGCAGCTAGCGCGCATATCTTTCATAGTACGGATAAGAATGTATGGTGCAGATAGTACTGCATGCATGTGGCAGCTTCCAGCAGGCTCCATGGATGACCTGATGGCTGGATGGATGTCTGTAGCGTGGATATTTCAAACCGCTGCCATTTTATGCAGCAAGCAGAGCAAATCAAAGTGCCACCGAAGAACCCAGAACCATGCATGCACCGATCCAAGATCTCTATCGTCTCGTCTGCATGCACCGTGCCGTCGTTGAATATTCTTCGCCACTCACAACGTGCATCGATCCAAAGATCCCTGTCGTCTGCATGCACCGTCGTTGAATATTCTTCGCCTCTCTCCCCATATATTATATGTATGTACGTACTACGTGAGAACACAGACGACGCAGCACTGCTTTTATATGGACATGGCGATGAACGGCCGCTCAACGCTCTGCTACACCGCCGTCGTCGATCCCGGCGAGGTCAGCAGCACCGCCGCACCGGCTTTGAGGACTTCCTCGAGATGTTCGGAGCTCGCCACTCCTCGTACGTCATGACCTAGCTAATAACAACTGTCTCTAAAGAAGCTATCCATCTGCATATATGCATGTAGTTGGTTTGGTCCTAAACTCCCCATCAATAGAAAGTTTATCCAATGTTCTCCATCATTCTATTTGTTCCTCTCGAATGCACGTACGTGAAGACTTGAAGCACAGACATAAAATTACTCTAGGAAAAAGGTTATATAACTTGCTAATCCATGTTTCTCTCAACTCAATCTATCGGCTATCGCAGCAGTGATATCTTTGATTTGGTGCGGCGAGGAGGAGGAGCCGGCGGAGGAGGCAGCAGCATGGAGGTGCAGCCAACAACAAGCCTCCGGTTGTTGTCGCCGTCGCCAGTCGCCCTGCCGCCTTCGGAGGACGACATGGCGGCGTGGCTATACCCGATTGTCAGCGGCCAAGAGCATGCTGTCGTCGCTGGCCATGACGACCACCAGCAGCCAAGCGACGACGCTGCCGGACTCGCGGCGGTGGATGATGCTCCGGCGGATCACAACAGGGAGAGGCCTCCAAACATGGAAGAGAAGTGCCACAGTGGCGCCGAGGTATGTATTGGATATTTTTTTCATAGAACATCAACCTTTAAAAATATAAATTTAATCTAGGATCAATGTCATATCTTTTAGTTAGCGAGAGTAAAAGAGTTGGTTTTTTAAAATTTAATTACTTATTAGCCCTTCAATTTTGAAAAACACACTAATTATTTGTGTTTTTGAAATCAAACTACTAATGTTTATAATCTTCAATACTAAATTTATATAGTTTATTACTAATTATAAGTTGTATGGACTATATATTTAGGTATATTTCCTCTCTTCATATTTTTTACTTAAATTTTATGTTTACGTACTAATTGTGTTTTAAGCGTTTAGGTATTTTTTGTTCCAACTTGTATGGAAATAAAATTAATTTACTGTTTTGAATAAATTATTTTCTAAGTATATTATATATGGACTCTTTGATTTTAATTTAAGCCATCAGATCTCTTGTCACAAGATCCATCGGTGTATGTACTTTTTTTTTGATAAATGGTATAATTACTATTTTGTCATGGTGAGCCATGTTGTTTCTTTTTTTGAACCTATCGTAGTAATATACTATATACTCCATCTATTCCAAATTATAATATGTTTTGGCTTTTCTATATACATATCTTTTGATGCTATGCACTTATATATATATATATATATATATATATATATATATATATATATATATATATATATATATATATATATATATATATATATAGTTAAAGTAATATTTCTAGAAAAAACAAAACATCCTCTATAATTATTGGAAACGAAAGGGCAAAAAAAGATTATTGCTATAACGCAGTTTTGAAATAAAGGTCGAGCAAACCGTGAGGTACGGTTAAACTTGCAAGAGTGCTATACACGCCTCACTTCCTCACGGACTGGAAGCCACTATCGCATGTTCTTTTGTGTGATCAGGAGATGGAAACTTGTGGCCAGTTCGTCGCATGTGCTGTTACATACACACTGACGTCCTTCGGCTGTGAGCTGCCGTTATTATATTCTTTTCGATCAAGGATTTTCCAGCTTAAAAAAAACATATATAATATTCGATAATACGCACAAACGTATAAATACTACTACTATATATATATATAAACTATAGTACGTATATACTAGGGAATAGGGACACCACATACTCCTATCAGCTTAAAACACTCGACGCAGCAAAACAAACACTAAGAACAAACCAGACAGCTCGATCAGAAACTACAGGAGGTCTTCCAAAAGTGAGGTAGAAACTCCACCCAAGCCCTGACGTGTGCCCGCCCGTTAACCCTTGCCTTCCGCCCATGGCAGCACATGCTTGTGCAGAAGTGCCTGAACGAATTTTTACACAACTAATCTCAGTCGGATCATGCACTGTGTGTTCGTGTGTGATAGGATTCAACAGAAAACTACTACTCCTGTGGGAGCAGGAAGAAGGAGACAGGTGGAGCTAGGAGGTCTCATTCTCATCCTGAAGAAACACACAACCTGACAGAGAAGGTACTGAAACGGAACTACTGAAGCATAGTACTGTAATCTTCAATAATACTAGTACTGACGCATACTAACCTGCAATCTTATTTATGTCTATATTATGCTGCCATATATTTGTATATTGCAGAGACGAAGGCGCAAGATAAACGAGAAGCTGAAGACCCTGCGACAGCTCGTTCCAGGGTGCGACGACAAGGTCGTCGGACGTCCTGTACTCCGCCCTTTACACGCACTTATAATTATTATTATGATCAATGTCTGATCCGATCCTGTGACTTTTTTCAGAGCAACGAAGCCTCAACTCTGGACCAGACCATCCAGCACATCAAGTCACTGCAGCAACAAATCCAGGTCCAAAGTCTAGCTAGCACGCATGCACTTGATGATATTAAAGCAACAATAATTACGCTTTTAATTAATTAAGTAGTATCCATGCCTATTAACTATATATGATTACCATTATACACTACTGGAGACGCGCTCTCTGCCGAGTGCCTGGGGCACTCGGCAAAGGCCCTATTGCACTCGGCAAAGGCTTTGCTGAGTGCCACACTCGGCAAAGAGCAAACGGCAAAGCCGCATCCGGTGAAGGGTTCTTTGCCGAGTGGCAAAGAAAATTGGCCGTCAGCCGTCGACGGCGTCTTTGCCGAGTGCCGGGTCAGCAAGGCACTCGGCAAAGCTTTTCCCTTTTTTTTTTGAAAAGTCCTTTGCCGAGTGCCTTCCTGACCCGGCACTCGGCAAAGAAATTTTTTTTAAAAAAAATCCTTTGCCGAGTGCCTTTCTGACCCGGTACTCGGCAAAGAAAAAAAATATTTTTTTAAAAAAAATCTTTGCCGAGTGCCTAGCTGAGACGGCACTCAGCAAAGAAAAAATATATTTTTTAGAAAATTCTTTGCCAAGTGCCAGAGCCCTGGCACTCGGCAAAGCTGTGAAACACATGGTAGTGTACACAACTTTGCCGAATGCCAGGGTACTGGCACTCGGCAAAGAGACCTGGTAGAGCATTTTTTGGCAGCTTTGTCGAGTGCCAGGGCAAAAGGCACTCGGCAAAGGCTCTTTGCCGAGTGTTACACTCGGCAAAGTGACCAAAATTTTTTGTTTTTTGCTTTCGATCACTGTAAACACAACATATGACATATATATCACATCCATCACATATATACCACATCCAGCACCTTATATGCCACAATCCATCACACATACCACATGAAACACATCCGTTCACCACATGTCACAGTAATTCCATCCATTATTCGACATGATTCCACATCATTCAACAAGTAGTTCAAATCCATCACCACTGTGAATTGGGCCTTCTGTGTCGGTTTGAGCAACCGACTGTGATAGAGGATATCACTGCCGGTTTTAAAACCAAAACCGGCAGTGAAGGGCCCTGCCGCCAACTTCAGGTAAAAAATATAAAAAAATAGTGTTGGTTTGGAGCCTGCCATCGCAGCCTTTTGTAAAAAATATAAAAAAGTTTGGCTCGCCTGAGATTTGAGCGCGGGTCACAGGGTCGAGAGTGTGCGGCCTTAACCACTGAGTTAGGATAGGGAGTTCGGTTAGAATGGTTTTATTTTTTCTTTTATCCCATTGTAATGCACTACTAAATAATAAATTTAAAATCAAAAAAGTTTGGTCCGCCTGGGATTCGAGCGTGGGTCTCAGAGTACAGGGTGCGTGGCCATAACCGCTGAGCTAGGATAGGGAGTTAGCTTAGTTTGCTTTTCTTTATTTATTTATTAATAGAAATAATGTAGTTAGTTTATATTCTAAAATAACACAAAAATTTGTGTCTTGATTATTTAATTCTATGATAATTAATTAATGGTCTATAATTATCAAATAATAGTGTTTGTGAACATCATCTTAATATTTGATTACATAGTCAATAATTAAATTGTAGAGATGCGCACAAAATATAAATTAAATATTCAGTGCGAATTACTAATACAACGTCTGTATAATGATTACATAGTTAACAATAATCTAACTATCTTTAGGTGCATCAACAATGAGGGCCTCATTGTGATCAATTCGTACGTAAGTAGGTTTGTCACCCTCTTGAAGGATAGGTAGGTGTACGTTCGCCCCGAATGGAGGTATTTCCTGATAGCCCCTGTAGTCTTCTTCGTCCGTCACTCCATCGACACCGACAATCTTCCTTTTCCCTTCTAAGACTACTTTTAGCATTCCTTTTGTCTTGTTGTCCCTTGCATAGAAGACTTGCATAACATCTCTTGTAAGGACGAAGAGGTTGTCTCTGTATGCGGTCTTAGTGAGATCAACGGTAGTGAACCCTTCGCTGTCAGTGTTGACTCAGTATTGATTTCCTCGAGCCGGACCCACTAGCAGCGAAAAAGAGCTGCCTTCAACGGACCGTAGGCTAGCTCCCATATCTCCTCTATGAAACCATAGTATGTTGCCTGCACGTTGCCGTTCTCGTCGTGAGCATCAAAACGAACACCACAATTTTGGTATGTGCTCTTTCCATCTTGCTTTTTGTGTAAAATGTGAATCCATTGATCTTATACCCTTGGTACTTAAGATATGTACTCGAAGGTCCCTTAAGGCATCCAGTTGATTACCCAACTTTATTCCAAGCAAGCGACATCGCAACCAGCTGACAAATTCCTCCTTATGTTTTTATCTAGCCAAGCCTGTGACCTGCTCGGATACAAAGTTTGCAGCGATTGTCTGTGCTCATCAATGTATGGCATCACACCATCGGCTTGCTGGAGAACAGCGAACTGAGACTGTCTAAAAGAAACAGGGTCGTCTACTATAACAGATTTATCCCCGATCGTTCCTTTGCCACGTAGTCTTCCCTCATGACGAGATTCTGAAACTCTGACCCTTTTGATGTCTAGATAATATGTGCAGAACTCAATGGCCTCCTCCGTTGACCATCCTTCAACCATGCCCCCTTCTAGCCAGAATCTGTTCCTAACATACCTCCTGAAAACTTTCATCAATCTTTCGAAAGAAAACATCTGATGCAGGTACATTGGGCCAAGGGCTCTAATTTGGTCAACAAGATGAATGAGCAGATGCAATGAGATATCAAAGTAAGTCGGCGGAAAATGCATCTCATGCATAACGAGAGTTTTGGCTATGTCCCGCTGCAACTGCTCTAGCGTGGACACATCAATGACCTTTTTGAGATCGCGTTGAAGAACGAGCAAAGCTTTATGATTGGGACGCGGACCTTTGGGGGTAGGATACCACACAGGGCAACAGGGAGCAGCTGAGTCATAATGACATGATAGTCATGGGCTTTCATAGGGCCATAGTTGAACTTGAGTTCTCTCATGTTCACTAGCCTCTTCGGGTTCGCACAGTAGCCCGTTGGGACTTTGAGTTCATTGAAGAAAGAAATAAGCACACGCTTTTCTTCCTTCTTCAATGTCCATGACACAACTGGAAGTTCGAACTGGCCATTCTCTAGCTCCATGGGATGCAGCTCCTTCCTGATTCCCAAGTGTTGCATGTCTAGGCGTGTGGCTAGTGAATCCTTCGATGTCCCCCCGGTGTCCATCAAGGTGTTAAGAGTGTTTGTGCACACGTTTTTAGTGATGTGCATGGAATCAAGACAGTGGTGTACACTCAGAAATGGCCAGTAAGGTAGTTTCCAGAAAACCGATTTTTTCTGCTAAACGCTCCCATCCGGCGCTGCTACAACATTGTCCCCCTTCCCAAGGACAACCTCCAGTTTGTTGAGTTCTCGAAGTATCGCAGGCCCGTCTCGATATTTTAGAGCTAAGCGTTTCTCAATAGTACCGTTGAAATCTTTTCTGTTCTTGCGGTAAGGGTGATCCTTAGGTAGGAACCTACGGTGTCCCATATAAACTATCTTTGAGTTATTTGGCAGATTTACCGCATCGGTGTCGTCCAAGCACTCGACACATCTAGTATAGCCTTTTGTCTTCTCTTCGGACAACGAACCTCGACCTGGCAGGTCGGTGATTGTAGCGATAAGTACTCTCTTGATCATGACATGTTCCTTTTTGTACTCGTCCCAAACATTCAACACACCCTTTTCAAACATCTCCACTAGTTCATCGATCACTGGTTCCAGAAACATATCGATGTCATTCCCAGGCTGTCTTGGCCCTTGGATCAGTAGTGGCATCTGGATGTACGACTACTTCATACAGACCCAAGGTGGAAGGTTGTATATACAGAGCGTCACTGGCCAGGTGCTATGATTGCTTCTAACCTGGTCGAAAGGATTCATCCCATCTGTGCTCAAAGCAAACCAAAGGTGCCTTACCTCTCCACCGATGTCCTTATAGAACATAGTATTGATAGTCCTCCAGTCATGCCCATCGGCGGGGTGCCTCATCATTGTATCTTTCTTATGCTCTTCGCCATGCCAGCGCAACAGCTTGGCTGACTTTGCACATGCAAATAGCCTATGCACCCGGGGAGCTATAGGGAAATACCAAACGACCTTTATGGGACCTCCTCTGGTCTTGGTACCCTCATCTGACGGCCCTTCCTTGTACCATTGAGCTTCACACTTGGGGCACTTGTCCAAGTCTTTGTATTTTTCTCCACGGTATAATATGCAATCATTGGAACACGCGTGGATTTTTTCAACCTCGAGGCCGATGGGGCAGATTATTTGCTTGGCCAAGTATGTCTTTTTTGGCAACTCATTTTTTGGGAGCATTTTCCTTATTATACCTAACAACTGATCGAAGCCTTTATCGCTCAATCCATTTGTCGATTTGAACTCTAACAGCATGATGTCGGCTTTCAGTTTGCTCATTGGACAATTCCTATACAATGGTGTTTTGCCATCTTGTCTCATTTTCTCTAGCTTTCTCAGCTGTCTTTCACTAAGACATCTGGTCTCTATATTACGTAGCAGCTGAGAAATGCCATCGTTATCCTCAGTGTCGTCAGCTAGCGTGTTCCTAAACACATTATTAACTGTGGCCATAGATTCTGTGTTGACACCGGGTTCCTCGTTAGCATCGTGGATGGCTACGTCAGGCATGTCCACATCATCATCGTTTTCCCACAGAACATTCACACCAACCTCGCCATGCATAGTCCATATCGTATAGTTTGGCATGACCCCCTGGTAATCAAGTGCGATCGTATAGACTCAATTTGATGAAAGTTCCTATGATTCTTGCAATCTTTGCATGGGCAGAAGACAGGGTTCCCATTCCCAGCATGGGCTTTGGCATCGGTGATAAACTGGCTGACGCCATGTATGTACCGCTTGTCCGTTCGGGACAGATGCATCCACTCTCGATCCATCTCTGCACAAAAAGATACTGAGACAATAATTACAAAGAATTAATAAGAAATCGAGCTTCATGAACAACAATTGTAGCTCGAAAGTACCATTTTTAGAAAACATTATTGTATACTAATTATTGAAAAATTGAAATTGGTAGCCCCGGCCCTGTAAATTGAAAATCGTGGTAAAAAATAATTATTGCACAATATTGAAGAACAACTATTCTACTCTACTTCTAAGAACTAATTATAGCATCACATACTAACAATGATGATCTTCACCACCATGGAATAATTAGCTAGGAATTTAAATATGTTCATAGACACCAACCTTTTGGATGATGAATTCACCACAATTTGAGCCTTGCACAAATGTCCAATTGGAAAAGTGCTCTCTAGAATGGAGAAAGAACTAGAATGAGAATCAAGCAATGTAGCCATCAAAACGAAGCTAATTAAGCAACAAAATCAAAGCAGTGGATGTTTGTTACTAACCTTAAAGCAAAAAGATCAAGTCATTCTTCAAAATCTAAGCACTAGCTTCATGGTGAAGAGTAGCCGCAGCAATGGAGGGAAGGGTCCAAACGCGCGTCTCTGTTCTCGGGATGGAAGGGAGGAGGAAGGAGAGGACGGCTGCAGCCTTTTGTGTTGTAGGCTTATCACCGTCGGTTCTTGGGTAGAACCGACAGTGATAGTGCCCAATCACTGTCGGCTCTTGGCTTAAACCGGCAGTGATGGGTGCCCGCCAAAACATTACCGGTTCAAGCCACAAACCGGCAGAGATGTGGTCCTTCACTGCCGGTTTTAGCCCAGCACCAATCATTTTTTCATTTTCAAGCTCATAACCGGCAGTGAAGGTACATCACTGCCGGTTCTCACAAATCCGACAGTGATGAGGCCGGCAGTGATTGCAGTGCCGCCAGCGCCCCCTTCCGAGGCCGAGATGGCGTCGTGGCTCTTCCCCATCGTCTCTGGCGGTGATGCCGTCGTTGCTGGCCAGCGCGCTTGGGTGGACGATGATCAGATGGTGACATCGTCGGGGAAGGAGTCATCGGATCATAAGCTACAGGTGAGGGGTGACGACTGACGACGGAAGGGAAGAGTCCTCCTTGCTGGTGCAGTACCGTACCAACCATATGCGTGCCCTATTCGCTTGGCTTATAAGCCGTACTTTTTCAGCCAACGAACAATATTTTTCTCTCACAACAAATCAGCCAACAGTACATTCAGCCATGACTTGTCAGCCAAGCAAACAGGCCAATATACTTGTTCTTGTTCTTGTTCTTGTTAACTGTCTCTGGTGCTTGTCGTCGTCTCAACTGCCTGACAGAGAAGTAAGTTTCAGTATCCTCCTGCGTCGTTTTGATAGCTGTTTGCTTCGTCTCGTCTGACAGGAGAAGAGGAAAACATCATCAACGACGGGAGGGAGGAGGTCTCATCACCACGCTGAAGCACACAGCCTGACAGAGAAGGTGTGTGCTGTGTGTCAGTGTGTGTGTGTATCAACTTATAATTTGCTCTATAATTAAACTACTAGCTGTTGCTTAATTTAACTTTCACTCACGTAGCATGCTGCATGCATGTGTGCATTTAATTTTCATATGCAGAGAAGACGGTGGAAGATAAAGGAGAAGTTGAAGACCCTGCAGCTGCTCGTTCCAGGATGCGACAACGTAAGAACACTACTACGTACGACTACAAGTAAATTAAATGATATGATGATCATCTCACTCTCAGTCACCAACATAGTACTAGTTATGTTGATCAGACAACCTTGACTGATAGTAATATATAACAATAATATGCCCCTTAATTGTGACCTTCATCATCAGAGTTTTTACTATACACACTAGTACACCACAAATTGTACTACATACTTTGGTCATATATATAATTAAATGGTATGATGTCTACTCTATAACATTTTAGAGCAACCAAGGTGAAACTCTGGACCAAACCATCCGGTACATGAAGTCACTGCAACAGCACATTCAGGTCTGAACAATAAACGCGCATATATAACTTCAATTTTTCGTCAGTTATCATCAATCTGGAAGTGCAGGCGTCGTCAGACTCCAGTGTAGTATACATGCATGATGATTACATCATTGGACCATCAACAACTTTTAGATTTTTTGTAAAACAAAAAGGAACTTGAGATTTGTTAAGATTAAGCTGATTTGTGCAACTGGATCGCATGTAACAGCATATCACTCATCTATTTAGGCTTAATGCTTGCAGGCAATGTCGTTCAGGTGCGGAATGAAGCCAACGTCAGTGGCAGTTTACCCCGTCGTGCAACAAGCCCCTTGCCTAGCATGCTGGCAAGGGGGCACATCGGTGCAGGGATGGCTCTTGGGCGGTCCCCAGCTATAGTTCCGTTTATTGCGCCCTTGTTTCCATGGGTTCACCTTCACCACCCTGCAGTTAGTCATGATGTTTAGCCAAAGAGGAGAGATGGCCCTAAAAAGCCAATGCAAAGTGTCTGTGGACACCTATGGATAGATTAGAAAATCTCTGTGCCTTTGAGATTTCTTTTTGTAGTATGTAATAAACTCTTGCCACCTCATATCATGTATCGTGTAGCCACCTCGACCCTATTTAATATAATATATGAATACATACTTAATATAATATGAATATGAATATGAATATGAATACACGTGTCACTTTGTACACGCACGTACACACATCCATCCACTGCAGGGGAAGGGCTAGGATTTGGACACAGGCCGTTCAAACCGACAACAATCATGTATGACGAGATACATATATGGCAAGAGTATACGTAACAATTAACCAAATAAATATTTATATATTACAATATAGAGGAAAGCTAAATATTTTTTAAAACAATGAATATTATAAAGCAAAAGGGGACAAATTAATTAGACCTAGGTTTCTAAACTTCACCCAATCAATCTATTTTTTTCAGAAAAAGAATCACGGTAATAACACGAACAAATGAGATAAAGATAAAAAAACCGATCCTAAATATAGTATAAATGCCATTGAAGATCATTTCGGAGGGTGCAAACAAGCAAAATGCTAATTAAAATTAACTAGCTAACTAGTGGGTGTATTCTGGGGATGAACTAAATGTTTGGTGGGCAATAATAAAAAGAATAAAAGAGATGAAGAATATAACCCAAACACCTATTTTTTTAATTATATAGGATGCTATGAGAGATTAATATAGAGCGAGGACAAGGAATCGGAGCAAATGCAACGTCATTCACTAGCTAATTGAATTACTAAATAGCTATTTAAGTGGATGCAATGTGGGAGGCATAGGATTGTTGGGGGAGGGGGGCTTGCCCTCCTTCCGTTCGCCACTGGTCCCCTCTAAGCACTGATCTTAAGATTTATAAAACATCATGACGTTGTAAGTTCGTAATATTTGTTAAATTATTTTCACATGTGACTGGGTCAATTTTGTGCTAACATTTTAATCTCAAAGAACATAATTTATTTGTATGTTTGTAAAAAATAAACAGAAACTAAAAGATGTTTCTTTTGAGATACGTATTATGGTATCTAACTGGTGGGCCTGTTCAAATCAACATTGACTGACTATAACAAATAACGTGAGTATCAACTAACAAACAAATACTAAAATAAGATTATATAAGATTTAAATAATTCCACCATAATATAGATCATGCAAAAATATGCAATTAATTTCATATTTTTTGAGCTAAACAAACTTTTTTATGAATTTTCTATGTTTAATTCAGATTTTAGGATTTTAGTTGCATTTTTAGAAAAATATCTGGATATTTTTTCTAAATTATTCTGCATTTATTTATAAATTTTATCAACCTGGTTGGATTTATCTCCATGATGTGATGACTAACGTGACCGTTTTCTAAGCTAGTTATAAAGCAAATTTAGATGTTTTTTTTTTATAAAAGTTTGACCCTGTTTGGATGCCACCATGGTCTGTATTGCTATTAGGCTGGCAAGATTCGAGGCCCAATACTATCCCATGATTCTGGGCACATTATCTTCTGCAAACAAGCTTACGAGTAAGGGCCTTTTTCCTATATTGATAGCCAGTCCCTGGTTCTGGGCCCTGGTGGATGGGTTCTAAACACAAAAAGGGAAAAAAGTTGATTTGATCTTCTCCAAATTTTGCTGAAGTCTGATTTACCTCTCCAACTAAAAATCGTTTTTTATTTCCTCTAACTTTCGAAACCGTTCGAATTTGCCTTTGGGCGGTTTCAAAAATAATTTTGGCTGATGTAGCACCACGTCAATCACGAGAGACGTAAATGAGACTAATCAATAGTTTAGAGGTTAATTAGAGTTTATAAAGTTCTAGAAATAATTTAAGAAAACTTATCTAAATATTTTTATCCAAAAATATGCAAATTAAAAATCCTAAATCTGATTCACTCTTAGAACATCCATTGAAAGTTAGTTTGTTTTAACTCAGAAAAAAATGAAACCAGATTCATATTTTTCCCAAAATCATGCTCTCCATTATGGTACCTTGTTTATAACTATTTGAAAGTCTTCCTTTTGTGTTTATTAGTTAGTAGATGCTCACATTATCTGTTATAATTAGTCTAGGTTGACTCTGATCACATAGAAGTTGAATAAACTTTAGTAACAACACATGTGTGGTATTTCAACACATGTGTACACGCATGCACACTTACATTACGAACACGCGCACATCGTCACGTTTGCGCATAGATCTTGAGATTAACAAGAGTTGACATTCCACAATATTTCGTAATCTGATGCAGAGTTATGTAGGGCAGCTGACGTGAGGCCACGTCAGCCAAAACTACTTTCAAAACCATTCACGGAGCAAATTTAGTCTATCTTACTAAAAGTTAGAGGAGGTAAAAGGACCGGTTTTTATTTTAAGAGGGAGATGGAGACAAATAGGACAAATAGGCAGCCCTTTTGCCGTCAACTGGCCTGCTCTCGGCTGTAGCCCGTAGCGCAGCCTGCCGCAACTGCCTTTTCTCTTCTCATACATCATTGTAGCTGCTGCAGCGCCGCGGGATGCAGTCGAGCAGGCTGAATATATCTCTAGGAATTATGCCATATAAAATATTATATATATATATATATATATATATATATATATATATATATATATATATATATATATACCCCTCAACCGCGAATAAATTGGAGCGATCTGAGGGCCTATGGCACTGTTTAGGTTCCTATTCTACGGGTAATAACACTGCATCAGACTCTGCATTGGAGGCCGACGATCGCCCTGTTCGTTTGGCTTATAAGCCGTATTTTTTCAGCCAACGAATAATATTTTTCTCTCACAACAAATCAGCCAACAATACTTTTAGCCATGGCTTATCAGCCAAGCGAACAGGACAGATAGCCTCTGTGCCCGTTTCCAACCTACGTAGCCCACGTGTCAGTGCTACAGCGTCACGTGGAAAGCGGTAAAAAGCAACGCACCGCATCTCTCTATTCCCACCTCCTTGCCCCCTCCGTCCTCGCTCCCCACCTCCATCCTCTGCTCCTCGTCCTCTCTGTCCGCTCCTGTTCCACACCATGCCGCCCACCGTTTGTCAGATCGTCTCCGGCAATGCTACAACCGTCCTTCCTAGGGGTGCTTGGGTGGAGAGGGCTCCGCCCACCGTGCACGCATCCGCATCAACTCCGCCGCCGCCACACTGTCCTTCACAAGGTGGCCATTTCGCGTGGGCTGCATCGCTGCCGCTTCGCTCGTGCCTTGGCCCATTGCCCTTCCCAGTAGCAGTGGGGCGGGTGGGGCTCAAGCCCCCTACTGCTGCTGTGTCCACGGAGCTCACCCTGAGCCTCCCCTAGAAGTTTCAGCCAAGCCATGGAAGCTTTGCTAGTCTAGCTCTCTATTCACTCCAACCCCTCCTAAATATTTTGCTGGATCTGTCACTGCCGTATCCGCTCGTGCCGCTGCCTCTCCGTGGTTCCCCAACGATTCTGCTGCTAGGCCTTAAGGTACAGATGCATTTCTTTCTCCTTTTTTTTTCTCTCCTAACAAAGTTCTTTTTGCGAGAAAATTGCATATTTGGGACTTCAATCATCGCGCTTTGCAATTTTGGGACTCCAAACGTCGACTTCGGTTATTAGGTCCCTATTCTACACGTAATAAAACGGTGCCTCCGGTTCTCAAGATGCCAAGGGGTCTTAGTTGCAGTGCTCCTCCTCCTCAGCTACAGAGGAAGCCACCCACCACCCTTGATCCCCTCCCCTCCCCCTCTCGAGGAGCATACCTTTCCATTGCTATCTGGCATGGCTATGCCTCTGCTGGATTGTGTTCATGCTCTCCTCGCCCTCCTTGCTTCACCTTTGGCCATGCGCCTCTTTTTTGCAACTATTTTCCTGATCCATCTATTCAGTTAAGATGCCAGAGTTTTTATTTTTCTCCTGTCATACCTCTATTGATTCTTGGAGAAGCCTACTATCTTTCAGAAGACTTAATTACATTCGCTCTCATTCCCTGTATGTTGCTTTGTACTTCGAATTCACTACAGATTTAAGTGCTCTGTGCATATGAAACATAATGTTTTCTTGGATGGGTCGTATATAGTCAAGTCACACTGTCAAGTGACAACTGTTCAGGTGATCAAAACATTTGCTGTTGTAAAGCCTGTGATGAAGGTGACGTCTCATATTACTTGGTAATATGGGTTGATCATCTTGAAAGGTACACAACATATTCATGGATTTATATGTACAATTGATTTGTTTATTTAATCATGGGTCTACATATACTGCTGATCTATTTATTTATCATATAGCATTCCCTCCCTGGGTTATGTGAAATGTAATTTCCTGCAAGACTTGGCACTACACCCCTCTCCTATCTATGTTATTCTTTTTTGATGTGCCCACACCTTAGATTTTTGCAATGGATGCCATTTCTTAATTGCATGTTGTGCTTACCCAACTACAAGAGATCCAATGATGCTATTTTGTTTATTTCTAAGGCTAGCTCTTGCTTCTCTTCTTTTCTAGATTTTTTTTATTGTCATAGCTCCTAATTGATTACGATACATAAAGAACGACCTCTCATGCTTCTTCCTGTATCCCACATATTTATATGATTTGTTCATGGTTGACAACTTGACATGACAACCTTCAAGTTGCTAATTAATTGTTTTGGTTTAATGGTTTAGGCAGTGAGTTCTATCTAATGCAGTTTCCTTCAAGGCTTCCACCACAACCCTCTCCTCCTATCTATATTCTTTTCTGTATGTGCCTTTTTTTTTTTTTTTTTTGCAAAGGATGGTGTTTGTCCATTGCATGCTGTGGTTACCTGACTGTTCTGAGGCTCCCTCTCACATATCTTCTTTTTTTACATATTTTTGTTGTCCCAACTCCTAAATGATAATGGAATGCATGGAAAGCACATCTTCTCATGCCTCTTTCTACTTCCCACATATATATATATTTATATGACTTATTAATGATTCAGATCACACCATACATGTTGCTAGCTGTTCATAGTTCAATGCTTTATATGTAATCGAACTAAAATTTTTGCCAGCTACAATGCGCTCTCAGCCTTAGAATGGAATGAGAAACCATGACCTTTGAAGTGCTAATCATTTTTCTTTGCTCTGTTGTGCTTTTTTGAGTTTTTTGGGTTAAGGGGACATCCTTCCATGTGTTCATGCTTGATGGACTTCACATCTATGCCTTCCAGTAATAAGCTGCACATCTATGCGTCTCTGAGAAGAAAACAAAGATAAAAACAGTGAACTTCACTTAGAAAATTACCTCTGTTGGTGATTGGTTCTTTGATATTGGATCAGTAGAATTACTCCTGTGGTATAGCTTACCTCCTTATCCTATACTGCAGTTTTCCCATACCTTTATTTTATTCACTAAAAACAATGGCCTCAACATTGGCGAAATTGTGTGTAGTTAGTGAAAAGATATGTGACGCTCTTTCACCTATCTCAGGTTGCTGCCACTCCTTTGTACATTTCCCTTTTGCATCAGGATCTTCAGGACATTGAAGAGATTCTACACTCTGTCGTTGTGCAGATCGTCATACTTCGGAAACCTCTCCTAAGCAAAGGTGAAGAAGAATTTGAGCACTATCTGAACATTCCAGGAGACCAGTTGACATTTTAACATTTGTTTAGGCCCAGCCATTGGAGAAGGCAATGAAATCAACCTTCAAAAGCAGTAACCCGATAGAAACTTCGGAGTGGGTGTATGTATCTTGGTAAACTTCCAACAATACCTTATATAGAAGATCCATGTCATAATATAGTGAATAATTTTGCCTTTTCCCATAAAGAATGAGAGCACTATTTTTAGTTTATTGCTATATCATGTCTCAGATACTCTGTAGTTTGAGACCATATTTTAGTTTAATGTGATCCAATTGAGACTTTCTCACCGTGGATTTAATGCTGCTTAATTGCTTATTGGTATATGTTTTTCTTCGCTAATTGATATACTTACCGCTGAAATGATATACTTAGTCTTCAATGGTATCAAATAAGCATGGTAAATTTTTACGAATATTCTCTTGCAGACAGTTCCATACAACAGCACCTCGAGGAAAATTTTATTACCTTACATAATGGAGCCATGCAGCCACCTAATCTTTAACGTGCAAAGCCGAAGCAGGCGCAGCGGAGCGCGCCACCAATCCACCATGCTAGTATATGTAAAGCCCAGTAAACTCGGACCTTTCAAGATATGGTTTCAGCTTTGCAATAATGCATGGTCGGTGCCTCTAAATGGTGCAATAATGCATATGCTGGCCATAAAAACAAACGGAAGTATTAGGCCAAGTAAAATACAGTTATAAAAACAATGGGAATCATGGCTCAATATGATATATCATGTGCAACTAAATAAAATTCATTGTAAAATAGAAGAGAAGAGGTAAGGAAAATAAGAAAAGACATGCTAATCATAGTTGCAGTGGCCATGCTGGTTATTTATTTTGAGAAGCATTCATACCCTTGCAAAGTGGTGGCATAGTAAGAACCCATCCACATTTAAGCATTAGCTTACTGAGCCAAATATCTCATATTTACGTGGATCCCCATAAAGGCAAGGGCACCTGTATCAATTTACATAACACGGCAAAAACATATATATCCTCTAAAAAAAGAAAATATGAGAAATCTCTAAGAACAATCCAATATATGTATATAATAGAGAGGGCACTGAGTAATTTAACAGGTCTACATAGAACCTAAATTGAGTTGGTAACACATCCAAATGCTAAACTATTAGTAGTAATCAAACACGATGCGTGCACAAACAGTAAAGAGGAAGAACACATAGTGTGTCAGCCGCCGCCGGTATAATCTAGCTGATGACCACAGGGACAGATACGTGGGAGTACAGCATGGAATAAAGCCTGAATCAAAACGAAAGATGAGAAGAGTGGGGAAATTACCAGGGGTCGGCAATGAGGAACACGAGGCAGGGGCGATGCTGGATCGGAGAACCTTCGAAGACGGACCAGCAGACCAAGACGGAGCAAACGCAGGTCCTGGCCCCCGGCGCGTGGAGCTGGCAAAGGATCCCACCTCCGGCACAAACTCAGGAAGGCCACAGGTGAGGGGACCCTGAGCACGGCGCCCGCGATACCTAGGGTTTCGGCGGATTGTGCGCTCGGGTCCTGCACGGGGACAGCGAGGCCCCGGCCGCTGCGCGCGCAGCGCGCGGGTGGCGCCTCGCGCCGCCGGTGATGCCGCGAGGCGAGGAGGGAAACAGAGAGGGAGGAAGGGGCAGCGGCGGTCGTCGTGTCGGAGACGACGCGACGCGAGACGCGAAGGAGAGAGCGATGGGGAGAGAGAGGAGGGGGCGACGAGAAGATTCAGGAAACAGAAGCGGAAGCTGAGTACTCCACGGGTCCTGCACGGGGAGTATATATATTTGCTTTTGTGGATTTGGCGGAGAAGCCGAGAAGAAACGATGAAAAAGACGGATAAGGTAAGGAGAAGCACGAGGAGCCGCTTCAGACGAAATCTGATTCAAGAGATCTGGACTGTAGGACCCAAGATCGAACGGACAAGAGAATTCGGGGCGACGTGGACATCCTGAGAGGCGGCCAAAATAACTTGCTTTGATATATTAGAATGTAAAGCCCAGTAAACTCGGACCCTTCAAGATGGTTTCAGCTTTGCAATAATGCATGGTCGGTGCCTCTAAATGGTGGTTCAGCTTGGCAATAATGCTTGATCGGAGCCTCTAAATGGTGGTTCAGCTTGGCAATGCACGGTGCACCGGTGCAAAGACAAAAATGACCGAACACAGGCACGGGCAACATCTATCGTAGATTACTCCTAGTCCAAGGTAGAGGTAGGGAAGGAACACATGCATTGTTTGAGGCGACCGTGGTCCCAGCTGCAGGCTCCCAGCTCCTGGGAACAAGCAATGCTATCTTGGGATAAGGCTTTGTACAGCGTCCGGTCATATGCATGCCATCTTGGGATTTGGGAAGAAGGCGCTACAGCATGTCAGCATACGTGATCCACGTGGGACATGCATGCACAGCACATGTAAAATCTCTCAAGCTTGCTTCAAGTATACTACTAATTTATACTGTGTATGTATATATAGGAGTATTAGTTGTAAGTATCACAGCATATAGTATCACTAGTAGACAGATGGACAGTCCCGGTTTTCTGACAATGACTCTTTAGTCTCGTCTTGAACCCAGACTAAAGGTTCTCTAACCATTAAAAAAAGTGATGCCTCTTACCTCATGCCTCGTGTGGGATTCGAACCTAAGACCTCATGCATTGTTTCGCACATACTTTTTCACCTCACCTACACAGCACATGTGACTTTGGATGTGATACTTTCCTTTTGAACTAACCTATCAGAGGACTTTTAGTCCAGATTGATAACACCAACCGCAACTAAAAGGACCTTTAGTCCGGGTTGGTAACACCAACCGGAACTAAATGGTCTACATTAGTCCAAATTGGTGTTATCAATCGGGACTAAAGGGTCAAAGCTCTTTAGTCCGGGTTGTTAACATCAACTGTGACTAATGTAAACCCTTTAGTCTGGGTTGGTGTTACTAATCGGGATTAAAGGTCCTCTGACACCCAAGAAATTTGGACCCGAGACTAATGCTCATATTAGTCCCAGACCCAATTCTAACCGAGATTAATGTGCTGAATCGAAAATCTTTTGTCTGCTGGTGTTTGTTTTTTTACGTACATGTATAGTAATATAAGTACGTAAAATCACGCATGCAATGCATTGCAAATCAAGCCAAGCCAAATTCAATTCTTCGCGCCTGCCTGGTGCCTGCATGCGTGAGCACTCAGCAGCCTTTGCGTGGCGCTGACGACCGTATGTATGTACTATACGCGTAGTCATTCAGTGTCATGTGTGTTGGTGGCTGCATGGGCGCCACCTGTGCCCTTGGCACTTTATGGCACGGCCGCAACCGTATGCACATACCCTGCCCGCCTGAGTCTCCCTCTCGTCTTAATTGCGTTGCGTCGCTTGCACACACACCACATGCATGCCCATACACCCCATGGGTATTAGGTATAGGTAGGGATGAAAACGGATCGGATACGGACGGATATCACCGATATTATATTTATTTTCATATTTCTGTCCGGATTCGGATTCGAATACGGATAGTGTCAACTATATCGGATAGGATACGATTGTATATCGACATCATAAATATGCGATTTGAGTATTCGGATACGGATACGGTATCGAATGTTGGATATCCGGACTCGGATACGGACAGATCTCAACCCCTCTAAACGGATTCGGTTTCGAATACGGTCGGAAAATATCCGTACCGTTTTCATCCCTAGGTATAGGCAACCACACATCGTACCCCATGCATGGCTATACACCGTTTGGGTCGCCGGCCGGAGGCGCGCATGCAACGGCGACGGCGGCATGAGGGTTCGTTCGCCGGCAGCGCGCGTGCGCGGGACGAAGCTGCATGCTGCTTCCAGCAGGTACGTATGCCCTCTGAATATCAGAGAGCAAGGCTGATAATATACCCGGCAGGCCGGCTGTAAGGATCATATCTTTGCAGCATTCTTTAATACATGACTTGTCTCTCTCATAAAGTTTCTCGTTTTCTGTATCTAAGCCGGCTGTAAGTTTACATCCCGCCTTTCTTCTCTCTCCTCTCCTCTCATCTCTCTCCTCCACATTAGCATTCAGTCAGCTTACGACCTGCTATTATACTTGCTCTGACGGTGGTCTGATGATCCATCCATCCATCCCCGGTCGTTCTCCACACAGAGGGCACTATGGGAAACACGTGATTTGCCGAGTGCAAAAATCTTTGCCGAGTGCCAAATTTCAGGCACTCGGCAAAGACCTGCTTTGCCGAGCGCCGCACTCGGCAAAATATGACACTCGGCAAAGGCTGTCTTTGCCGAGTGCCTGGCACTCGACAAAGCCAGACACTCGGCAAAGATTGGTAGGGGCTTAACGGCATCCAGCGGCGTCCTCTTTGTCGAGTGCCCCCCGTTTGGCACTCGGCAAAGAATTTATTTTGCCGAGTGCCAAAACTTGGCACTCGGCAAAATATTTTTTTTTGGGTTTTTTGCCACCTTTTTTTTTGAAGCTTTAGTACACTACCACAAACATGTTTAAATTTGGGACATTTTCATTGCCTTTTGGCATATTTCTATAGTTTATTTTGTTTTGTTGAATTTTTCCAGAAAATGTAAGTTTGAACTGCAGGTGCATCGAATAATGGATTACATTCGTTCAAAAAATGTTATCCTTGTTTCTTAGTGTAAATTTAGGCTAAATCCAAGAACTGTCTCGAAATTTCGATCAACGTGCTCACGGGGCAACGCCGCCAACTTGCGTGGGAGTGGTTTTTTAATTGTATAAAATGCGAATGAATTCCGAAAATCATGAAACTTGTCGAGTTGTCGCCGTATCGTATGCGTATGCCGTGGAAAAAAATTTGAAAAAGTTTCGAGCACGTTGTCACATACGATGCTCATAAACCAGGACATCTCCACATGTGATCTGATTTTGCACCTACCGTATGAGGCACGGATGGGGGGGCCGTGCAGGCCCGTTGGTGCTATACAATTGAGTGATGTCTAAAGATTCTTCAGAAAAAGTGTAGAAATAAAGCCAAAATTGAGGCTTCTGTGGCAGAGGCATTCATTCTGGAGGAGGTGTCAAACTTCACAACAGCATACTATAAGGATGGCCTTCCCAGCGTGCACAATCGTCCCCCCTCGTTACAACGTGGATGAGAGTTCATCGAACCTCAGCTTTTTCAAAGGGCAACTCGGAAAGGCAATCGCATCGGGCACCAAGACCTTGCGGCATGATGAGTGGGGCACTATCATGCTGTATGTGTTGTTGAAACTTGACGAAGTCAAGCCTTATGTGCAGTAAGTTCTCAATGAGCTTGTTACATATGCCCTTGTCACTATCCTCCATCTATCGAACCCCTTTATCTCTTGTTTTTTCAGGAAATTTCTGAATAAATACTGGAGAGGGAATAGGGCTCCTTCCCCTCAAGAAGAAGATAGTCTTCTCAAAGATGGTGTGCCCGATTTCATATCCTGGTTCGATACGAAGGCACCGTCCAATTTACCTCGTTCAATCTTTGACATCCCACTTTGCTTCTACGAGCGAGTAATGTAACGATCTATCCGGCCTCACCTTGCAGGCCCGCAAGGATGCGTAAATGGATGCTGAGTTGAAAGGGCTCACCAAAGGCTTCACCTACAAGGTCAAGTCATTCACCGTTTATGATGTGAATGTCTATCGTTTTCACATAAGAAACTACGAGCAGAGTCGGCCCAATCGGAAAACCACGAATACCGAAGTTTGTACGCCCAGCATCGATGAGCGCGACTACTATGGCATAGTAGAAGAAATATACGAGCTCAATTTTGAGTGTTGCAAAGCTCCTAATCAAGTCGTATTCAAATGCCATTGGTTCGATCCTAATGTCACGAGAACAGCCCCTGAGATTGGGCAAGTTGAAATTCGACAGGATTCTGTCTATCAAGGAGAGGATGTCTATATTATGGCTCAACAGACCATGCAAGTTTATTATCTCCCATGGGCGTGCCAAAAAGACCCCAATCTTATCGGTTGGTACCTTGTGCAGTTGGTATCGCCGCACGGTAAACTGCCTGTCCCAAAGGATGAGGATTACAACTTTGACCCAAACACATGGGAGTTCTATCAACCAGAGGGGCTAGAAGGGAGGTTTGATATAGACATGTTTTCACTAATGGGCATGGAAGTAGACAATGACATTGATCAGGACGATGGAGATGAGGACGATGGAGAAGAGGTGCAAAATGCTAAGGACTTACAAATGCTTGAGCGATTACAGTTAGGCGATGACAATGATGACAACGATGGAGATGAGCCCGATTTACTCGACAATATTGATAGTGATGACGACACCTATGATCCAGCCGCTGCCGATCATGAAGAATATTTTTAATTCATGTAATACTATATTATTATTATTATTATTATTATTGCAATTATGTTTCGTTCATTTTACATCTCTTTATAAGTACTTGTAATTTAACTGTGCTAATTGGTTTACTCTTTGTAATTGTAGGCACTCGACAAAATGCCGGGTGGAAGGCAGGCTCGTCGGGGGGTCAACTCCCTCTACATGAGGGAGCGCTCACCACCCCACGTTGAGGAGGACCCCTTGCCAGAGCCGCCGACGAGGAGGACGAGGAGTGGCCACCCCCGCGGCCGTCCGAGGACGAGGGTGAAGCCGGCTGCCACCCCATTGGTGGATGAGGAGGACCAAGCGGTGGGCCTGCACATAGGAGGGGGTGGCACTTCCTCTGACTCGTCGGACCACGGGGAGGCGGCGATAGTGACAGCAGGGGGTTCCACTAGCACTGCCTCTGGCTCTACCTCATCGGGAGTCTACTTGCGTGGACCCTCTCAGCTCCCGGCGCGTCCGATCCCACTTCACCGGCGCTCGGTGATTCAACCCAGCGACGACAAGTAAGTATTATTTCACTACTATTTCATATGACATGTTGAAAATCGAACTCGAGACTAACAATTCTTCTTAATGACTCTTGCAGCAACTGGGAAGTTGTGTCCAGAACGGGCCGGCACATCAATGGCACCCTGGGCCTTCTGATTCGGCAGCACTACCCTGGCATGGTCACCTACGCCTCGGTGACTTCGCCGCCCTGGACGTGGGACCACTTCTACGCCACCGAGGACAGCGAGTTCGGCACTGTTGCGGCGCGGATCAAGGCCGAGTTCTAGGTGAGTCTTCATCACACTAAATTGGTCAATACTACGCATTCATTGGTCGTTCTTGAAATAATGAAATGATACATGATGTCTGTATGCAGGACTTCTTCAGGTGTGACGAAGGGTTTGAGGACCGGGCGGCACGAGTGCAGGACAAGGTCTATAGGTCCCGACTCTTGGACCTATAGCACGAGACGCGGCTCTAGTGCATCATCAACTACAGCGTCGACGTCCTTGGTCAGGTGGTGAGGAAGGCCGATGCCAGGACCAGGGCGCTCACCAAGGAGCAGTACCTCTTAGTAAGTATGAAACATTAATACTGACTCCTTCCATGAAGAATAGGTAGGCTTCATTTCATCTTTTGACATATCAATAACTTGATGGCATGTAGCAATGTCCTGATTGGTGCGCCAGGCACCGCCTCTGCTGGGAGGCCATTGTGGACAAGTGGCTCTCGGAGGAGTGGGCGGAGAAGCACAACATCCGTCGGGACTACCGTCTGCAGATGGGTGGGGCGCCACACCACCAAGGCAACCGGAGCCTCAGCGCGTACGCCCAGACATGGGTAATCTTCTTTGTGTTTTCATCTTTATTTATTTATTCTAACGCTCAATTCTCATTACTTGTAATCATCTTTGTGTTTTCCTCGCAGTCCCAGGTGCACCAAGGCCAGAAATGCAACGAGTTCATGGTGTACGCCCTGGCACACAAGGGCAAGGCGATGACCCCGGAAGTCACCTACAACCCGATGGACGGGCCCGAGGCGTACACCAACGCGAGCGTCCACAACAAGCTTAGCGAGTACACCTTGGCGGCCCGCGAGCATCATGGGGAGGACTTCGATCCGGCCACCCAGCCCCTGGACACAGACCTCCTAATGAGGCTGAGAGGAGGGAAGCAGCATGGCCGGTACTGGATGGTGGATAGCACAGTCGACTCTGCCTCTGTTCCCAACCTCGCCGAGATTCAAGCAAGGAGCACGAGCTCCTCCCTCCCCATACGCTCTCGGCAGCAGAGCTCACAGCAGCAGATGGCAGAACTCCAGGTTAGTACTGTTTTATTCGTCGTTCATTGCTTTTACACATCTACCTTGCCTTTGCATTGTTTAAACATTACGGGTGGAATGTTGCAGGCTGACTTGCGAAGGTTGGAGGCCCAGCAGGCGGCCTAGGCGGAGGCTCATCGGCTGGAGATGGAGGCTGTACAAGCCCAGAGGGCGGCCGAGACACAGAGGCTGCAGGACATGTTTAGCTTCATGGCGAGCCTTCAGACCTTGCCAGGTGTGGTCGTGCCCCAGTCGCTGCTCGCTCCAGTTGTGGCTCCTCCTCCTCCTGTAGGGACTCCGGTGAGTATATATGGTTGTTTATTCCTTTAGCTTGTGCGGCCCTCCTGTAGATACTCATGAATTCGCTTCTCCTTTATGCAGCAACAGTCGGCGGGTTCGAACCCGACTCCTCAAGGTGGCCCTTCTCCACAGGCCGGGTGGACAAGTGGCCCTCCTCAAGGTGGCAGTTCACACTTCGGGTGGGGAGGCTGACAGTAGGTATCGTTTATTTGTTTCTTTTCATGTTGCATGGACTTGTGTTAGACTTAGCCTTATGTTGGACTATTACTAGAGACATATATATATTGTGATGGATATTGTCATGGATGATGTGAATGTATGATGGATTATGGACAATGGATTTGTATGTGATGTATTATGGATGGTGGATGTGTATGTGATGGGTTATGGATGTGTATGTGATGGAATATGGATGTGTATGTGATATATCCTGTGCTGTGTGTTGATATATATGTGATTTCTTTGTTTGCGCTGATGGAAAGCAAAAAACAAAAAAATAGCATTTTCCCCTCTTTGCCGAGTGCCACACTCGGCAAAGAGGGCTTTGCCAAGTGCCGTGACCATGGCACTCGGCAAAGCTGGGACGCAGAGACCCAATTTCTCAGCTTTGCCGAGTGCCAGAGCCATGGCACTCGGCAAAGATTTTTTTTAAAAAGAAAAAATTTCTTTGCCGAGTGCAAGAGTATGGCATTCGGCAAAGAATTTTCAAAAAAAAAAGAAAAAATTCTTTGCCGAGTGCCGCTAAGGTGGCACTCGACAAAGAGGCCGTCAGAGTTGACGTCGGTTTTTTTTGCCGAGTGCTGACGTGACACTCGACAAAGACTTTACCGACTGCCCGATATGTAGCACTCGGCAAAAAAACCTTTGCCAACGGGTTCTCTACCGACTGTTCTTTGCCGAGTGCGGCACTCGGCAAAGCCTTTACCGAGTGTATTTCGGGCTTTGCCGAGTGCCGCAGGCACTCGGCAAATTGCCGGTTTTCAGTAGTGGGGAGACATACACGTACTATTTATATTTACGATGCACCTGGTCTCATGGTTAGTATGTACTAGTACTAGCTACTACAGAAATACCACTTTGCCGGTATATATATGGGTGCGTACGTAGTGCATATGGTTTATACTGTATTTGTCGAATCGAATAATTACTAGTGTACGTCGATCGCATACATGCACTACCGAAAACAGTATAATTACCGAGTGCACGAGGGTTTGCCGAGTGTATTCTATCGAGCACTCGGCAAACATCCAAGTTACCGAGTGTATTTAATGAAACACTCTGCAAGCATATAGCACTCGACAAAAGCCAACTTTACTGAGTGCCTAATATAAAACACTCGGCAAAATACAAGGAAACTCTCGGCAAACACGGACACTCGGCATAATGGAGTCACGTGCGCTGGGCATGCGGCGGCCATCTGACGGCCGTTGGGTGCGCCGACCTGCCGTTAGAACTTTGCCGAGTGTCCGTTAGAGACACTCGGCAAAGACAAGGTATGCCGTGTGTTTTTGCTTGACACTCGGCAAACTAATTTTTTTGCCGAGTGTTTTTTGTTTACACTCGGCAAAGTAATATTTTTGCCGAGTGTTTTTTAATGGCACTCGGCAAAATAATACTCTCTCCGTTCCTTAATATAAGCCATATAGATTTCTAAAGAAAATTCTAAAATATAGGTACGTATCAGCTCCCACGCCGATTAGTTTGGAAACCTTTCCACCGTACATAGCACATGTTTCAACTAATCCCTTAGATTTAGGAAGCAATCTGATTGGGATAGAAAAGATGGCCTGATTTCCCTTTTTTTTTCTCGGTCTCACATCCTTCTCCAAGCCATGCGTTAATATTGGTGCTAAAAACTATATGGCTTATATTAAGGAACGGAGGGAGTAATAATTTTTTTCTCTCCTGCCGTTCAAACTTTTTCTACTCTCCACATACAACATGTGGTACTACATGTTAAAATTTGGTATATTTCTCCATCTGTTTGCTATATTTAAGTAATTTATTGTATTTAGAGGAATTTTTTGGTTTAAGTCAAATTTGAACAGCAAGTGATACCAATAATGGAATAAATTGAGTGGGGAAATCATATTCATGTTATTGAGTCCATTTTGGGGCCTTACTCAGGAAATGAAAAGAATTTTCGAACATTTTGTTTAGGAAACACGACCACGAACTTGTGGCCAAATGATTTTTAAATTCTAAAAAAAGCAAACAAAGTCTAAAAATGATGAGATTTGTCAAGATCTCCTGATATCATACGTGGAGACTGGAAAAAATTGAGAAGGTTTCGCATAATTTGTCACGTACGACCTTTACAAACCGAAGCATCTCCGAAGAAGAATCATAGCGTTGAGAAGGATCCGGTAAGATTCGGAGTCAAAGTGACGGTTGAATTGGGGTTTGACTTCAAAACTTTTTGTATAGGCAATAGATAACATAGATTGATTCACGTCAAATTTTGATAATTTTTCGGATCCGTTTGATAATTTTAATTTATTAACTGCAATTATAGTATTTTTATTGATATATATTAAATTTGCGCTATAACTGCATGAAATAATGGATTAATATTCGTAGAAAAATTAAATATGCATTGTTGAATGAATTTGACAAGGTATTTTTAAATTACATTGTAACAAATTTAGTAAAACACGTTACGGAGGAGGATGGGTGGGCATGAAATATCAATTTATTTTGCCGAGTGTATTCTACCTGACACTCGGCGAAATAGTATTTGCCGAGTGTCATATAGGGGACACTCGGCAAATTCGTCGACCCAGCTCCACTGCACAGTATCGGGCCGTAATGAAAAAAAAACAATGCCGAGTGCCCCAGATCTTGGGACTCGGCATATCTATACTTTGCCGAGTGCCCCCAATCTTGGCACTCGACATACTCCTTCATATGCCCCCAATGGCCCGCACCCCTGGCCCTTACCCTCGCGCACACAACACGCCGCACCGCACACCGCCACCCCCCGCCCCACCACACCCGGCCCTTCACGCACACGCCGCCACCTCCCGTCGCCTCCCTGTCCCACCGCGCCCCGCCACCGGCGCGCGCATCGCTCTCCTCCGGCTGCTCCCATCGGCCGGCTTCTGCTTCTCCCTCCCAATCTCCCGATCCAAAATCCCTTCTCCCTGCCTTCCGAGCCCAGCGTGAGACCTGCCCCGCCCCCAAGTCACCGAGGCCGCGGCATTCGACCATGAGGCGAACGGCGCCACTGCGGACTCCACGACCGCGAGCGCCGCCGCCCTCGAGCGCCGAGGCTGAGCCGCCCGAGCGTCGGCACCCCGCCGGCCACCGCCTCGCCTGGGCCTGGCGCTGGTCGCCGTCGCCGAGCCTCTGCGGCACCCCCACTGTGGCGCTGCGCCGCGCCCCGCGTGATTGAGCTGCTGAGGTACTGATCGAGCAGGCTGCGCGCCGCCGGAGACATCCGCCGGGTGCGCCAAGCTACAGAGCAGCGCGCCAGCTCCCCTGGACCGGTGAGTGTTCTTTTGAAGTTCTGAGCTCTCCCAAATCGTATACCCTGGGTCTGGACAATGAGCACTGGACTACAAATTTGGGCTTAGGGATTGTGTATACGGGAAATTGGTGTGTGATTCATTATTATTGGTTAAGGATTTGTTCTTGCGAATAATACGGGAAATTGGTGTGTGATTCATTATTATTGGTTAAGGATTTGTTCTTGCGAATGAAATTGGAGCTAGAATCACTGATTTGAAAAAAAGCTAAAGCATGAGGCTTGGTTGCTAAAATTGCTAACTGTCATCTGTCAGTAAATATATTATATCACTTTATATCACTTTAGATGACACTTCAAGCATCTTACTAGATGCAAACCAATGATAGTTTCAATTTAGAATTCTCTATTACAATTTATCCATTTTCATTATTTGTTAGACTGTTAGCAGATACTTTCTGTTTAAAAATAGCTATTTCCTATTGTCATTTGTTAGCACCTCAATTTTGACTACAAATCTGCCAAAACATTACTATTCTGTCAGAATAACTAAAAACTCACCTGTTGGGGGAACTCGCCTGTCTCTAGCTGCATGTTGATCAATTCTCTTGCGGCATGATATAATGGTATTGGATCGCGCTCAACCTGGCCAGGAAATAGTAGAATTGCCGAGTGCATTCTTCTGGCCAAGTTGCCGTGTTTTTGCAAGGTATAAGATGTGCATATGGTTGTCGGCCATCGTGCTGTTTGTTTGGTGTGGATGTGGTTGTCGGCCATCGTGCCGTTTTATTTATTGCAGGTTTTGGAAGCCTCCCCGTGCAGGGGAAGTGCTGCCGAAATTTAGATTTGACACTACTATGTTCCTTTTATTGCAGGAGAGGCTATTGCAATGTCCTCGACTCGTCACTTTGCAGGACAGCAAGGTGAGGCATAAAAGACCCTTCTTTTCATATCATGTTCGTATATCACGTAACCTAGCTAGGCATCTCCCGTTCGAAAGAGATACGGTTGGAAATAGATCCGGTTAGTTTCCATGCCCTACTCCGATCCGTGATAGAGTTTCAGCAGCATCTCCCTGTTGTTCTCCGGATATACAATCTCCCTTCCAGGACGTGTATTTGGAGAACAACGGGGAGGTGCTACTGAAATTCTGTCTCGGATAGGAGTAGAGATGGAAACTAACCCCATCTATACATCCTCGGGTGGGATTAGGACCTATCTTCACCTATTAGAAAGTATAGGAACGTGTAGATGCAATGTGATTTTTTATATTACTCGCTGATATGCTAGAGGATGGATGACCGTGAGTGGATGTACACGGGCCGCTTTAGTCAGAGTTCGTGGACCGAAGAATTGATTGACAAGACCGATGCTTTCTTGGAACGGGCATTTGCAAGGGTTAAAGGAGCTAGTGTCACTTGGTGTCCCTGCAGCAAATGTGCAAACACGCGTCGACAAACCAAGCTGGTCATGGGTAAACATCTTTGCAAGAATGGATTTACGGCAGACTATACCAGGTGGATCTACCATGGTGAAGCCGATCATGGGAGAGACGAGGTCATCAGACAACGCATCGAGGAATATGATGGGGATGTCGGGGTAGGAGACATGTTGAATGACTATCATGAAGCACACTTCGATGAAGGACGTAGGGAGGAGGAGCCAGAGGCTATCGCAAAGGCGTAATACGACATGTTGTCTACGGCACAGCAACCCCTTCACGGGTACTCCAAGGTTTCTCAACTGGATGCCATTGCACACCTAATGGCCATGAAGTCCCAGTTTAGCTTGAGTCGAGACGCCTTCGATGTTATGCTCACAGTTGTTGGCAGCCTGCTCCCAGATGGTCACATCTTGCCAAAGAGCATGTATGAGGCACAGAAACTCCTTCGTGCACTTAAGATGCATACGAGCAGATACATGCTTGTCCGAAGGGGTGCATCTTATTTAGGAAAGTGTATGCGGAAGAAAAGTACTGTGTGAAGTGTGAATCGTCTAGGTTCCTGGAGGTAGACTCTAGTGATGGTCAGAAAAGGCAGCTCACAATCCCCGCGAAGATCCTACGGTACCTTCCTTTCATACCGAGGATCCAACGGCTTTACATGACTAAGAAATCCACAAAACAGATGACATGGCAAAAAAATGTACGTCGATACAATCCTGAGAAGATGGTACACCCATTCGATGGTGAAGCCTGGACAAGGTTTGATGAGATTCATCGTGAGAAAGCTCTAGAGGCTCATAATGTACGTGTTGCGCTGGCAACAGATGGGTTCAATCCTTATAGAATGGCGGCTGCCCCATACACCTATTGGCCAATGTTCGTTATCACCCTCAATCTCCCCCCTAGCGTCCTCTTTCAATGACAGAACATATTCTTGTCGTTGATAATTCCAGAACACCCGGGGAATAATATGAGTGTGTACATGGAGCCTCTGATTGATGATTTGGTTTGTGCTTGGGAGGAAGGGGTATGGACATACGACCGAGCTACAAAGACAAACTTCAAGATGCATCTTTGGTACCAGTTTTCCCTGCATGACTTGCCGGCATATGGGATTTTCTGCTGCTGGTGTGTTCACGGGAGGTTCCCATGCCCGGTATGCAAGGCTTCTCTAATGTTCATTTGGTTGACGAAGGGTGGCAAGTATTCTTCATTCAACAAACATCGACAATTCCTCCCTCCTGACCATCCATTTAGACTAGACATTAAGAACTTTACGAAAGATGTCATAGTTAAAGACCCTGCACCGTAGATGATGACAGGAGCCGCGGTTGGTGCTCAGTTAGACGCTCTCGAGGTCAATAAACAAGAAGGTGGTTTTGTGGGATATGGCGAGCAACATGCCTAGACTCAGAAGTCGTGTTTGTGGAACCTCCCCTATTTTGATGATCTTCTTCTTCCACATAACATTGATGTAATGCACACTGAAAAGAACATCGCCGAGGCAATTTTTGGTACAATCATGGACATTCCTGTGTTGCTCTGTAAGTTGGAGAAGATTTTTCCACCTGACTTCTTCAATCCGATGCAGCATATGATTCTGCACCTCCCGTATGAAGCACGAATGGGGGGCCTGTGCAGGGCCGTTGGTGCTATTCAATTGAGAGATGTCAAAAGGTTCTTCGAACTAAATGTAAAAATAAATGCAAAATTAAAGCATCCATTGCAGAGGCATACATTCTGGAGGAGGTGTCAAACTTCACAATAAAATACTATGCTGACAACCTTCCTAGCGTGCATAATCCACCCCCTCGTTACAATGCCGGCGAAGATGAATCGAGCCTTAGCCTTTTCCGAGGGCAACTTGGAAGTGCAAGTGGTGCGACCAACAAGACCTTGAAACATGAAGAGTGGCGCACTATCATGCTATATGTGTTGACCAACCTATCCAAAGTGGAGCCGTACATGCTGTAAGTTCTCAACAAACTTGTTCTTAAGTAGTCACTATTCTGTGTCCAACTCCCATGTTTCTCGTTGGTACAGGAAATTTCATCGTTAATTCTGGCGTGAATCAAGGGAGCCTACCCCGCAGGAAGCTAAGACCCTTCTCAGAGAGGGTGCGGGAAATGGAATGCCCGATTTCATTTCTTTGTTCAAACAGAAGGTACAGTCCAATTTAGCTCATACTTAGTTTGACATTACAAGTTGCTCGTACATACGAATAATATAATGAACCACCCTGCTTGAACTTGCAAGGCCAAACTGATGCATCTATGAGTGCCGATTTGAGACAGGTTGCCGATGGCTGTGCCTATAGGGTCAAGTCGTTTACCGGTTATGACGTGAATGGCTATCGCTTTCACACAACAAGCCACGAGCAGAGTCGGCCCAATCAAAGAACCACAAATACCGGAGTTTTTACGCTAGGATTAGATGGGGTCGAGTACTATGGAAGAATTGAAGAAGTATACGAACTCATGTTTCATGGTTGCAAACCTCTTAATGCAATCATATTCAAATGCCATTTGTTTGATCCATCAGTAGTGAGACGGACCCCTAATCTTGGGCTAGTTGAAATTCAACAATCATCCGTCTTACCAGGAGACGATGTCTATATTGTGGCTCAACAGGCCACACAAGTTTATTATCTCTCATACCCGTGCCAAACCGACGACCGTCTTAAGGGTTGGGATGTTGTGTATAAGGTATCGCCACACGATAAACTACCTGTACCAAACAATGAAGATTACAACATAGACCTCAACACATATGATGGAGAGTTCTTTCAAGAAGATGGGCTCGAAGGGAGTTTTGAGATAGACTTAACCGAAGCGATCGGAATGGAAGTAGACAATGAATGGGTTGCTGACGAGGACGCTGGAGATGAGGTTCAGAATGTGAAGGACTTAGAATTACTTCAGTGATTACATTTAGGCAATGACAGTGATGACGACATTCCCAATCTTGATGATTATATCGACACGCGTGATAGTGATGATGAGACTTATGATCCAGCTAATCCCGATCATGATGATTATTTCTAACACATGTATGAGCCATGCTAATTTATTTATTATTTGTCATATCTTTCTAAGTATTTTTTGTTTATCTATGCTGATTGGTTTACTCTTTTTAATTGCAGGTGATTGAACAATGGTGGGCGGTACGAGAAAGATCGCGGCGCTTTATGGAAAGAGCAGAGCTTCAGGGTCAGCTTTAGGGAGGGGTCGAGGCAAGGGTGGAGGGAAGGGTAAAGGGGCGAGGCCCCCGTCGCCTGTAGCTCCCTCATCGTTGTCTGAGGAGGTACCTTCCGTGCACGCCTCTGGTGATGAGGAGGAGGTACCTTCCGCGCACGCCTCTGGTGACGAGGAGGAGGTATAGGAGGAGCAGGAGCTGGTGGAGGAGGATGCAGTGGGTCCCGAGGTCCCTCGACCCTCCCAAGTGAAAGGTCCTTATGTGGTTTTGGTAATTGAGTGACAACCTAGGTGGACTAATTGTGTTTATGTGAGATACACAGGTGATTAGTCCACAGGTACATGTGTGTGAGCAACATATGCCATGAAGGTGAAAATGGCTTGGAGATGTTGCAAAGCTCACACATGTGATGATGAAGGAGCTCATTGTGATCAAGGTGGAGAAGATCAAGACAAGACTTGGCTTGATGGACTGGTTGCAAGCATGAAGGGCAAGTCGGAGGCTTTGGAGCGATGGACCGCGTGGCGGTGAAGCTTGAGCAAGACTTGGCACCGATGGACGAAGGCAACGGTGAAAAGCAAGTGATGTCAAGATCGATGAACCAATATGATCACGTGGTGATATGAAGTGGATCATATCATTGTTGATCATATTGGTGCATGTGTTGCATCAACATTGGAGGAGATGGAATGGAATGCGCAAGGCAAAGGTATCACCTAGGGCATTTCATTTCACCGGTCATAGGTGTGTAGAGAAGTTTGTGACCGGGTTTAGGATAGATGGCCGTACTATCAAGAGGGGCAAACTTGTTTGCATATCGGTCATCTAATTGCCACTCGAGTGATCTAACTTTGCATCATCGCTAGGATTGAGTGGCGTGGCAAGTTGAGTGGCTAATCCTTTGAAAAATGATTGTGAAAATGCTAACACACATACACATGGTGGTGTACACTTGGTGGTTTTGGCACATTTACAAAGGAGATGAAGTTGGAGTTGATGTGGATCAACTCGGTGATGGAACGGAGGTGAGAAGGGTTTGAAACTCCACCGGCGGAGTGTCTGCCCGTAGAGTGCGGACAGTCCAACGGTGCCACCGGCGCCCTGTTCTGAAAAGATAGGGTCTCACAGAGTGGACCGAACACTGGTCACGTAGTGACCGGACGCTGGAGGCAGTGTCCGGTCTTGTTGTCGGACAAAGCAGTGTCACTGGAGAGTGACCGGACATTGGGGCTGCGTCCGATCACGTCCGACCAGACGCGTTTGGTCGGGGTTGGTACCTTACTATAAACGACCGGACGCTGAGGGTCCAGCGTTCGGTCAGTTGAAGCTGCTGCATCCGGTCAGAAGATGACTGTTGAGATCGGAAGAATGCCGTTGAACGCAGGTGACACGTGGCTATCATCGGGCGACCAGACGCTGAGGTCCAGCGTTTGGTCAACACGACCGGAGCGTCCGGTCGGCCTGACTTTTGCCCAGTGAAGGGGTAACAGCTAGTTTAGCCTTTGGGGCTATAAATAGAAGTGGCCTTCGGCCATGGCTATTGCTGAGCACCTTGGGGGACTTTGTGTCCATGCTTGAGAGTGCTTAGGAGCCCTCTATCTCACACATACTTGATAGTGATCATCCGATTGTGTGAGTGAGCGATTCTAGTATGATTGCATCATGAGGTTGCATCGAGTGGCACTAGGTGATCGAGTTGCAAGCCGGTGATGCTTGTTACTCTTGGAGGTTGCCACCTTCTAGATGGCTTGGTGGTGGTCTCCGTCGAAGTCCGCAAGAAGTTTGTGCGGCGCTCCGGAGAAGAGCTTTGTGAGGGGCATTGTGCTCGCCCCGTGGGAGCCGCGAAGAGCAACTTTAGTAAAGCGTGTCATTGAGCTACCCTCACTTCCGGGGTAGGTTCTTGCGGCGCCCGACGTGCAGGCTTGGCGGGTGATGCCAATTAGCCGCCGAACCACCAAGTGAGCGGTCGACACAACGGGGACTAGCGTGTTGGCAAACACGTGAACCTCGGAAGAAAATTCATCGTGTCAACCTTGTTCTTTCCGTTGGTTTGCATCCCCGTTACACAAGCTTGAGATTACTTTCATATACATTGAGCTTGTGTTGTTGCTTTTATAATTAGTTAGCTTGTGTAGCTTGCTAGTTACCTTCTTGCTTGTGTAGCATAAAAGTAGCTCCCTTACGTGGCTAATTTGGTTTGTGTAACCTTGTTAGTCACATTGCTTAGTTTGTGTAGCTAAGTAATTGCGCACTCTAATTTGGCATTGGTTGCCTTGTTATTGAGCATTGCTAGTGAGCTTAGTTGGCTTTGTGCTTTTGCTTACTAGCATGTGTAGGAGCTCCCTTGTTGCTTAAAGTACTAGTGGCATAGGTTTGTGTGACCTTGCTCCTAGAATTGGTTAGGTGAGCTCTAGCTAGCCCGGCACCTTTGTTGCTTAATTAGTATCTTTAAAAGGTGCTAGAGAATATAGATAGAGGGGTGTAGTCTTGGCTAGACCGATAGTTCTAATTCCGCACTTATTTCGGTTAGCCGACGCGATTAATTTTAGAAAGGACTATTCACCCCCCCCTCTAGTCCGTCATCTCGACCCTTTCACCAAGGCGACCGATACCTCTTGAGAGACGCCCGATGGTTCGACCCTCTAGGAAAAGTAAGTAACTTTAGATGTTCTCAATAATTTTTCGTTTGATATGTTGAAAATTACAATGGAAACTAATAATTTATCTTAATCACTTGGGTAGGGGTTGGATTAAGGTCAGTGGGGGTGATCACAACTGCAAGGTCAACGACATCCTTGGCCTTTGTGCAGGCTACACTTCCCTGGCTTAGTGCAGTTCCGCGAAGAGCTGCAACTGGCCTACACGTGGGACCACTACGTCACCGCCCTCGACGCCGCTGATCGTGACGGCAGGGTATTCCCCAACAAGGCGGAGCGGGTGAAGGGCGAGCTGTGTGTAAGTATTCCTCGCACTACATTGCTCAATACATCACATTCACTGGACATTCTTGAAGTAATGACTGTATACATTGCGTCTATATGCAGGACTTCTATAGATGCCAGGTTGGGTACGAGGCCAAGGCGGCCTCCATCTCTGAAGAAGCCGCCAAGAAGCTCGTGAAGGACATGCACTACGAGGCGCGCGTCCAGGCCATCATCGACTACTATGCTCAACGCAGAAGGATGAAGATTAAAAAAGAAGAGGCAAGAACAATGAACCTGGCCCGGGAATAATTCTTGCAGGTACATATAGAATATTAATACTTACTTTTTATGAGATTAATTATGCTTAATTTCATTTTTTTTCATATATCATACACTTGATCACGTAGGTGCCTCCGTACTGGTGCGCCCAGCATGCCCAGTGCTGGGAATACATGGTGGACAAGTGGTTGGAGCCCGGGCGGGTGGAGACGCACAACGCTTGCCGGGACCGGCGTTTGCTGATGCCATGTGTATCACACCATCAAGGCAGCCTGAGCCTCGACGAATGCAGGGAAAAATGGGTACACGAATTCATTTCTTTATTCTAACGCTCAATTCTCCATAATTTCTAATCATTTTGCATTTTTGCCGCAGTCGTCGTCACATGATGGCTAGCCTTGCTCCTAGTTCAAGGCATGGGTTCTGTCCAAAAAGGGCAAGGCGACGTCAAACATCGACTTCAACCCGGAGGACCCGCTCGAGGCGTACAGCGATCCCAGCATCCACAGCCGCGTCAGTGAGTATACAGCGATGGCAAGGCAGGTTCATGGGCCACAGTTCGATCCGAGCACCTAGGATCTTGATGGAGAAATCGTGATGAGGGTGGGAGGAGGCAAGAAGCACGGCCGGTACTGGATTGGCGACAGTACACTCGACACGGCCTCTACTCCCACTCTCTCCCAGATCCGAGCATGGAGCACGAGCTCGAGCCCGGCGTTACGTCCACGGCCAACCGCTACACAGTTCCAGATGGAGGCTCTCCAGGTTATTTCTGTTTTATTCATCGTTCGTTGATTGTTACGTACTTTAGCTTTGCATTGTAACATTGGGATGAAATGTTATAGGCCCGGGTGGAAACAGAAATGAAGCAACGGGAGGAGATGAAGACGAGGATGGAGGAGATGGAGGCGAGGTTGGTGGCCGAGCGGCCGAGGATGGAGGAAGAAAATCGGTTGAGGATGGACCAAATGTTCCAATACATGCAGAATTTTGCATCGAGTATGGGTCAACCTTTGCCACCGCCACCGATACTATTCCCTTCACCTTAGCCACCCACAAGTACTCATGTGAGTCACTTGACACCTTATACTGCAGATTGGATGTTTGTTGTGGTTGGTCTCAATGTTTCATTTGACGATTGCACCTGCGCTATGTTAGTTGCCCCCAGGTACACACTTTTGGTCTCAATGTTCGCTGTAGTCCCACGGTTACCATGCACAGCGCGCTGGCCTCGCCCGGCCCACGTGCAGGTCTTAGTCACGGCTTCTCTTCCTCCTCTGATGTACTTGGCCCAACATAGCAGTACATGCAGGATAGTGCCCCCAAGAACATAAAACATTTACTGACCGTGAACATTATCAAAAGATCATAATCGACAGAAAACTATTGGTTCTTGCTGCCATCTGTGTATAGAAAGAGGTGGGGACAGTGGCATCAGTAGGTTATATAGTTATGTAATTTGGGGAAAATTTAGAAGGCACAATAAGAAGTTTAGTTTCAGGGCACAGACCTAGCATTAAAGACTTCAGGAAATGCTCATCATCAGGAAACACCTGCAGATTTTTTGACTTCAGCAAGAACCCAACAGCAGCGTCTTCGAAATCCAGTAAGCTGCCAAACTTAATAAGCTCAGCGAGCGAAGGGATCTGACCCGCCATCTCAAAGAGCAGGCCTTGAGATATCTCCTCTGCAAAGTAGGTCGCAAACTCAATCTTTTCTTTGTAGCTGGGCTCGCCATCGCTACTCTGCATGTACAGCTTGGAATCCTCCCTTTCCCACTTAAGCATTCGGCTGGACTTCATATCCACAACCTCTCCAGATGACAATCTTACACTATACCCCATCGTGATTGGTTCATCACTCTCTTGGACAGTCACATTCAGAAGGCAAGAAACCATCCTGTGCCTCTCTTCAGCAGGAATGTCGAGAGCAGGATCAGCGAGGAATGAGAGAATTATTTTGAGTAGACCAACCTTGATCACCTTACTTGGATCAGTTGTTCTGAAATGGTAATTGTCTAAGGTGAAGGCATCATTCTTGGTGACTGCCTTGGATATAGCTCATTGTATCTGCAAGTAGATTTGTTTTTTTGATATAAATTGCTTTTCATGGACCAGCTAGTATTTTACTTCTTTTCATGGACCAGCTAGCTAGCTACTCGCTGGTGGACCAGCTAGCTACTGCATTACATTTGCAAGTATTTTACTGCTTTTCTTGATATGCTGTAGATGCACACCTTTCATTCACTTTGCAATACGAAGTCTAACACTGTTAAAAAGGAAGCTAACACTGTTTCGAATACTTCTCTTTTGTGCAGAATCAATCGGCGGCATCAAATAATCAGTCTCAAGACCCGGATTTGTCGCAGAGGTTCCAAGGGCCTACGCAGTGATTGCATTTGCATTTGTGGCTTATTGTGACTTAGTTGTGACTTGTGATGATGGTTTATTGTAAATTATGATGATGGTTTATTGTGACTTGTGATGATGGTTTATTGTGAATTATGATGATGGTTTATTATACCTGTGACATATAATTATGCCTGTGATGATGTTTTTTTGTGAATTGTCATGGCTTTTTGTGAATTGAGAGGGGTCCGTTGTAGTAAAAAAGAGGGGTCTTGGTCACTTTGCCGAGTGTAACACTCGGCAAAGAGATGAGTTGCCGAGTGTCAAGGCAAAACACTCGGCGAAGAGACCATTTTCTGTCATTCTGGGAACCTTCTTTGCCGAGTGTTTTGGATTTGCCGAGTGTATTCCAATGGACACTCGGCAAAGTGACCATAAAATCTGACCGTTGCTCGCTTGTTTGCCGAGTGTTTTAGGCGTGGCACTCGGCAAAGTGTCTAAACTTTGCCGAGTGTCCACTGGAATACACTCGGCAAAGTTTACAAACTTTGCCGAGTGTTTTCGTCTTGGCACTCGGCAAACTTGAGAAACTTTGCCGAGTGTTTTCGTGTTGACACTCGGCAAAGTTGAGAAACTTTGCCGAGTGTTTTCGTCCTGACACTCGGCAAACTTGAGAAACTTTGCCGTGTGTTTTTTCGTTGTGCACTCGGCAAAATCGACGTCACCGTTCCATCGCGTCAATTTTTTTTTGCCGAGTGTTTATTGACACTCGGCAAACTGTTTGCCGAGTGCCCGATAAAAAACACTCGGCAAATTACTGTTTCCCGACAAATCAATGTCGTGTGCTGTATGACGAGTGTTACACTAGGCAAAGCATTTGCCGAGTGTTTTTGGGTCTTTGCTGAGTGCCCCTGGCACTCGGCAAATCTACTGTATCCCGTAGTGATGGAGAGCTGCAACCTCTAGATATCCTCGACACCGCTGATACAGTTTTTCTATACATTTTTTAACCTTCAAAGTTATATAGACGGTGGCTCCAGGCACGAAGCCAGCGGTGGGGCTAGGGGGGCTCTAGCCCCCCCTACCCATCCTGCGCACGTGGAGCCCCCTTAAGCCCTGTCTTAAAATTTTATGCATATATGTATTAGGTAGGAGGGGATAAGGTTAAGAGAAGATAAAAAAGCCTCTATTCTTTTGTTTCAGCCCCTCCTAAATTTTTTTCTGGCATCGTCACTGGGTGGCTCTGGCACTGGCATCCACCCGAAAAGGAAAAAAAAGCTACCTATAGCACCTAAGTTAAGCCCAAGTAGGTGGAGAATGTGGTACGGTGCTGGTGGGATCCAGCCGTAGAATCTACGGTGCCTATATACATACGCACCCATGTATAGACTAGCTATAAGTGGCTAGCAATCGCTCTATTCTAAATATGTTTTAACTTTCTAGATACACTGCACAGATTGATTTTATTACAGTATATATCTAGACATAATAATGTATAGACATAATATATATTTAGGTGCATAGCAAAAACTAATTAAGTTCCTAGAAAGGTCACAACAGCTTACAATTAAGACCTGAGGGAGTAGCTACTAACCATATGTTGTGTACAATTGGACAATCCTCCGGATAATCCCTGCCGATGGAAGGGTTTCACGTATGAAAGCCCATCTTCGTTCACGGGCCCTTCGGTTTAGCCTTGTTGGCTTTGGAGGTCATTTATTTTCTGTAAGTTCCTTTTTTTAAGAATTACACAGTACAATGATCCTTTTGAAAGCCATATTGGGCCTTTTATCCTACGGTCTTTAACCAGTAATGTTAAGGATCTATTTGGCATGTGCTTTGGCTCTGGCTCCAACAACAGGTTCGATGGAGGAGCCGGAGAAATCATACCAAACACCTTAGGAGAAGAAGCTATTTTTTGATGCATTCAATAGGAGCTGGAGTCGTTTTTGTGCAGAAGCCAAAGTTGCAATATGTGACTTCTCCCTTCAACCCCGGCTCCTTGGAAGGAGCACCTAGCTAGGAGAGGAGCCATGTCAAACAGGCACTAAGATCTACACACAATTTTGTTAGCTTTGTTCCTTTTCAAGCAGTCTCAAGGTATGTAAACAAACAACAATCAAGCAAGCTTTTGAAATTTTGTGTGTTGCAGTGAGTGTTTAGCCTGTTGCATGGTTATTTGGACGACTTATAGTTTGGAGATTTATTTAGCGATCACGTCATGCATTTCAATTTGTCTAATAGTCAAACTCCATACTCATGAGCCCTATCTTTTTCTTCTTGAAATTAATGCGTGCTTCTCTAACTGGTACGTGTACGGGAGGTCTAGAGATTTATCGATGATTATGTCATGCATCCTAATTCGTATTGGGATCGAACTACGCACCATGCTTGAGCACTTAACTCGTACGAGCTAGGCATGGGAGAGAATAATGGAGGGCCATGGAAACACTTTGATTCTAATTCGCTTTGGAATTAGACTCAGCATCATGTTTGGACACGCTACTGCTTTAACTCGTACAGATACATAAGGGGATCCTTATCGGACGGTTGTGAGCGACGATGCATGCTTGAATGACGAAGAAAGGTCACCCTCTTTTATTTAATTAATATATATTACAGAGAGGAGATAGATTTCACAGCACAGTAAAACATGGAGGATTAATTGGACAGGGCTGTATTACTACTGGAGTAGCTAGTATCTGGGCATCTGGCTTCTTGATCGATTGCGCGCATCCGGCCGCACCGTCTCCCTGTTTATTGGGATTGGACGCTGTTGGCTCCTCATATGAATTTGAGTCATATCTATCCGGCCGTGTACGTGGATATGACCATACCCTGCTGTTCCAGCATACGCATGCACATGCTGACATGAGCCTTGATGCAAAGCAGCAGCTGTTTGCAGGTAGGCCAGCCGGCCAGCCAGCAGCTAGGGCAAGTATTATATATAGCAAGGACAAATTTGGCAAGGACGAAACCAGCTCGGTCAGCAGCTAGCGCGCATATCTTTCATAGTACGGATAAGAATGTATGGTGCAGATAGTACTGCATGCATGTGGCAGCTTCCAGCAGGCTCCATGGATGACCTGATGGCTGGATGGATGTCTGTAGCGTGGATATTTCAAACCGCTGCCATTTTATGCAGCAAGCAGAGCAAATCAAAGTGCCACCGAAGAACCCAGAACCATGCATGCACCGATCCAAGATCTCTATCGTCTCGTCTGCATGCACCGTGCCGTCGTTGAATATTCTTCGCCACTCACAACGTGCATCGATCCAAAGATCCCTGTCGTCTGCATGCACCGTCGTTGAATATTCTTCGCCTCTCTCCCCATATATTATATGTATGTACGTACTACGTGAGAACACAGACGACGCAGCACTGCTTTTATATGGACATGGCGATGAACGGCCGCTCAACGCTCTGCTACACCGCCGTCGTCGATCCCGGCGAGGTCAGCAGCACCGCCGCACCGGCTTTGAGGACTTCCTCGAGATGTTCGGAGCTCGCCACTCCTCGTACGTCATGACCTAGCTAATAACAACTGTCTCTAAAGAAGCTATCCATCTGCATATATGCATGTAGTTGGTTTGGTCCTAAACTCCCCATCAATAGAAAGTTTATCCAATGTTCTCCATCATTCTATTTGTTCCTCTCGAATGCACGTACGTGAAGACTTGAAGCACAGACATAAAATTACTCTAGGAAAAAGGTTATATAACTTGCTAATCCATGTTTCTCTCAACTCAATCTATCGGCTATCGCAGCAGTGATATCTTTGATTTGGTGCGGCGAGGAGGAGGAGCCGGCGGAGGAGGCAGCAGCATGGAGGTGCAGCCAACAACAAGCCTCCGGTTGTTGTCGCCGTCGCCAGTCGCCCTGCCGCCTTCGGAGGACGACATGGCGGCGTGGCTATACCCGATTGTCAGCGGCCAAGAGCATGCTGTCGTCGCTGGCCATGACGACCACCAGCAGCCAAGCGACGACGCTGCCGGACTCGCGGCGGTGGATGATGCTCCGGCGGATCACAACAGGGAGAGGCCTCCAAACATGGAAGAGAAGTGCCACAGTGGCGCCGAGGTATGTATTGGATATTTTTTTCATAGAACATCAACCTTTAAAAATATAAATTTAATCTAGGATCAATGTCATATCTTTTAGTTAGCGAGAGTAAAAGAGTTGGTTTTTTAAAATTTAATTACTTATTAGCCCTTCAATTTTGAAAAACACACTAATTATTTGTGTTTTTGAAATCAAACTACTAATGTTTATAATCTTCAATACTAAATTTATATAGTTTATTACTAATTATAAGTTGTATGGACTATATATTTAGGTATATTTCCTCTCTTCATATTTTTTACTTAAATTTTATGTTTACGTACTAATTGTGTTTTAAGCGTTTAGGTATTTTTTGTTCCAACTTGTATGGAAATAAAATTAATTTACTGTTTTGAATAAATTATTTTCTAAGTATATTATATATGGACTCTTTGATTTTAATTTAAGCCATCAGATCTCTTGTCACAAGATCCATCGGTGTATGTACTTTTTTTTTGATAAATGGTATAATTACTATTTTGTCATGGTGAGCCATGTTGTTTCTTTTTTTGAACCTATCGTAGTAATATACTATATACTCCATCTATTCCAAATTATAATATGTTTTGGCTTTTCTATATACATATCTTTTGATGCTATGCACTTATATATATATATATATATATATATATATATATATATATATATATATATATATATATATATATATATATATATATATATATATATAGTTAAAGTAATATTTCTAGAAAAAACAAAACATCCTCTATAATTATTGGAAACGAAAGGGCAAAAAAAGATTATTGCTATAACGCAGTTTTGAAATAAAGGTCGAGCAAACCGTGAGGTACGGTTAAACTTGCAAGAGTGCTATACACGCCTCACTTCCTCACGGACTGGAAGCCACTATCGCATGTTCTTTTGTGTGATCAGGAGATGGAAACTTGTGGCCAGTTCGTCGCATGTGCTGTTACATACACACTGACGTCCTTCGGCTGTGAGCTGCCGTTATTATATTCTTTTCGATCAAGGATTTTCCAGCTTAAAAAAAACATATATAATATTCGATAATACGCACAAACGTATAAATACTACTACTATATATATATATATAAACTATAGTACGTATATACTAGGGAATAGGGACACCACATACTCCTATCAGCTTAAAACACTCGACGCAGCAAAACAAACACTAAGAACAAACCAGACAGCTCGATCAGAAACTACAGGAGGTCTTCCAAAAGTGAGGTAGAAACTCCACCCAAGCCCTGACGTGTGCCCGCCCGTTAACCCTTGCCTTCCGCCCATGGCAGCACATGCTTGTGCAGAAGTGCCTGAACGAATTTTTACACAACTAATCTCAGTCGGATCATGCACTGTGTGTTCGTGTGTGATAGGATTCAACAGAAAACTACTACTCCTGTGGGAGCAGGAAGAAGGCGACAGGTGGAGCTAGGTCTCATTCTCATCCTGAAGAAACACACAACCTGACAGAGAAGGTACTGAAACGGAACTACTGAAGCATAGTACTGTAATCTTCAATAATACTAGTACTGACGCATACTACCCTGCATTCTTATTTATGTCTATATTATGCTGCCATATATTTGATATATTTGTATATTGCAGAGACGAAGGCGCAAGATAAACGAGAAGCTGAAGACCCTGCGACAGCTCGTTCCAGGGTGCGACGACAAGGTCGTCGGACGCCCTGTACTCCGCCCTTTACACGCACTTATAATTATTATTATGATCAATGTCTGATCCGATCCTGTGACTTTTTTCAGAGCAACGAAGCCTCAACTCTGGACCAGACCATCCAGCACACATCAAGTCACTGCAGCAACAAATCCAGGTCCAAAGTCTAGCTAGCACGCATGCACTTGATGATATTAAAGCAACAATAATTACGCTTTTAATTAATTAAGTAGTATCCATGCCTATTAACTATATATGATTATCATAATACATATGAATGCATGCTCATATCAGGCAATGTCGTCGTTTGGGTGCGGCGGCATGAAGCCACCAGCAGTCGTCGTGCCGCCACCGTACCCGCCAGCGGGCACCGGCAGTGTCGCTGCCGGCGGGCTGCCGCTGCCGCCAGCCGCCAGCCGCCCTTGCTCCAGCGGTGCTGGCGATGGCGAGAGGGCACGTCGTCCGGCGGCCAGGGGTGGTTCTTGCACCAGCACCACCTCCGGCGATGGCACCTTTCGGGGCCTTGCTTCCACTGGCGCATCATTCACGCACACCATCCTGCTGCTGCTGCGGTCATGATGGTGCACCCGTCAGAAAACATGCTGATGAACCCGCCGGCAGCAGGTCCCAGCGCCAGACAGAATAATTCAATTTCAGGAGACAACGTATATGTATGTATCGATTATTAACTTATGGAGATGCTACTACTAATCCATGCAATCACACAGTGAGTACTGAACGAAAATTTTCTGTGATGTGTGTTAGTGCAAAGGTAATTGTAACAGAGGGGATCACAGCATGCTGTTCATTGTAGCGAGTTCATCCTGATGTCAGAATATGGATTTTAGGATTTATACTCTACATATGAAATAAGTTCATGTGACGACCTGCAACCCATATGTTTTCTTTTTATCAGAAAACTACAAAATCCCACTAAAAAAGGAGAACTGGAAAAATTTAGATATATTTTTCCTTTTTATTATTCTTGGTTGCCACAGGATTTTTTTTAGCATTTCCCCTCTTTAGATTACCGAGGATTGAAACTTCTAGATTTTTTATTTTTTTAATTGTGATTTGCTAGCTAGCATTTTCCATTTATTATAGCAATATTAACGCGAGAGCTAAAAAGTTATCATATTTAAAACGCTAATACTAGGAAGCGGCCGGATGCACCGTTGGTGCCCGCGCAGCCCAAGAACCCCCCCTCTGTTTCTAAATAAAAAAATCAGCTCATTCAAATGCTCGTTCCTATCCGCTCACTTACTCCTATCCGCTCGCCTGCCGCTTCACGCGTCCGGGCGCTGGCCTAGCCAGGCGTGGCATGCGACCGCCTTCGAGGTGCCACGCACGCTGAAAGGTCCTTATGTGGTTTTGGTAATTGAGTGACAACCTAGGTGGACTAATTGTGTTTATATGAGATACACAGGTGATTAGTCCACAGGTACATGTGTGTGAGCAACATATGCCATGAAGGTGAAAATGGCTTGGAGATGTTGCAAAGCTCACACATGTGATGATGAAGGAGCTCATTGCACATGAGACATGACATTGAATCATGTGATCAAGGTGGAGAAGATCAAGACAAGATTTGGCTTGATGGACCGGTTGCAAGCGTGAAGGGCAAGTCGGAGGCTTTGGAGCGATGGACCGCATGGCGGTGAAGCTTGAGCAAGACTTAGCGCCGATGGACGAAGGTAACGGTGAAAAGCAAGTGATGTCAAGATCGATGAACCAATATGATCACGTGATGATATGAAGTGGATCATATCATTGTTGATCATGTTGGTGCATGTGTTGTATCAACATTGGAGGAGATGAAATGGAATGCGCAAGGCAAAGGTATACCTAGGGCATTTCATTTCACCGATCATAGGTGTGTAGAGAAGTTTATGACCGGATTTAGGATAGATGGCCGTACTATCAAGAGGGGCAAACTTGTTTGCATATTGGTCATCTAGTGCCACTCGAGTGATCTAACTTTGCATCGTCGCTAGGATTGAGTGGCGTGGCAAGTTGAGTGGCTAATTCTTTGAAAAATGATTGTGAAAATTCTAACACACATACACATGGTGGTGTACACTTGGTGGTGTTGGCACATTTACAAAGGAGATGAAGTTGGAATTGATGTGGATCAACTCGGCGATGGAATAGAGGTGAGAAGGGTTCGGAACTCTATCGGCGGAGTGTCCGCCCGTAGAGTGCGGACAGTCCGACGGTGCCACCGGCGCCCTGTTCCAAAAAGATAGGGTCTCACAGAGTGGACCTGACACTGGTCACGTAGTGACCGGACGCTGGGTTCCAGCATTCGGTCAGTAGTGGCTGTCAGCGAGCAGGCGTCGGTCATCGACCGGACGCTGGCGCTGGAAGTGACCGAACGCTGGCCGTATGCGTCCGGTCAAGGTGACGTGTGATGACGCAGGCAGAGCAGTGTTGCTGGAGGTGACCGAACGCTGGTGCTGCTTCCGATCACGATCGACCGGACACGTCCGGTCATGTCTGGTACCTTACTGGAAACGACCGGACGCTGGGGTTGCTGCGTTCGGTCAGTTCAAGCTGTTGCGTCCGGTCGACAGATGACCGTTGAGATCGGGCGAATAGTATTTGAAGCAGGGGACACGTGGCGTGCATCGCACGACCGGACGCTGAGGTCCAGCGTCCGGTCGATCGGACCGGAGCGTCCGGTCGCCCCGACTTTTGCTCAGTGAAGGGGTAACGGCTCTATTTGTTCGTGAGGTTATAAATAGAAGCCATGGTCGGCCTTGGGCCGGAAGCTGAGCACACTAGAGCCTTGGTGGCTTGTGTAGTAGTGCTTGGGAGCCCTCCATCACACATACACTTGATAGTGATCATTCGATTGTGTGAGAGAGCGATTCTAGTGCGATTGCATCATGAGGTTGCATCGAGTGGCACTAGGTGATCGAGTTGCAAGCCGGTGGTGCTTGTTACTCTTAGAGGTTGCCATCTCCTAGACGGCTTGGTGGTGGTCTCCGTTGAAGCCCGTAAGAAGCTTGTGCGGTGCTCCGGAAAAGAGCTTTGTGAGGGGCATTGTGCTTGCCCTACGGGAGCCGCGAAGAACAACTCTAGTTGAGCGTGTCATTGAGCTACCCTCACTTTCGGGGTAGGTTCTTGCGGTGCCCGACGTGCGGGCTTGGCGGGTGATGCCAATTAGCCACCGAACCACCAAGTGAGCGGTCGACACAACGGGGACGTAGCGTGTTGCCAAGCACGTGAACCTCGGGAGAAAAATCATCGTGTCAACCTTGTCTTTCCGTTGGTTTGCATCCTCGTTATACAAGCTTGTAATTACTTTCATATACATTGTGCTTGTGTAGTTGCTCTTGTAATTAGTTAGCTTGTGTAGCTTACTAGTTACCTTCTTGCTTGTGTAGCATAGAAGTAGCTTCCTTGCGTGGCTAATTAGGTTTGTGTAACCTTGTTAGTCACTTTGCTTAGTTTGTGTAGCTAAGTATTTACGCTCTCTAATTTGGCATTGGTTGCCTTGTTATTGAGCATTGCTAGTGAGCTTAGTTGGCTTTGTGCTTTTGCTTACTAGCATGTGTAGGAGCTCCCTTGTTGGTTAAAGTACTAGTGGCATAGGTTTGTGTGATCTTGCTCCTAGAATTGGTTAGGTGAGCTCTAGCTAGTCCGGCACCTTTGTTGCTTAATTAGTATCCTTGGAAGGTGCTAGAGAACATAGATAGAGGGGTGTAGTCTTGGCTAGACCGATAGTTTTAATTCCGCACTTGTTTCGGTTAGCCAACGCGATTAATTTTAGAAAGGACTATTCACCCCCCTCTAGTCCGCCATCTCGACCCTACACACGCCCACCAACCCTGCCAGGCCACTCCGGTGCGCCGCCGCCATCCCCCGCGACACATCCATCCCCCGCCGCGCCAAGCCCGTCCTCTGCCGTGTCTAGGGTGCGCTGGCCTAGGCCGCAGAACATGTGCTCGCCCATGGGTGCAAGGCAACCCAGGCCACGAAGTAGGTCCTCGCCCAGAGGTGCACCAGCGAGCTCCATGCACTGCGGCGGCGTTGAGCTCCGTGATTCGTCCAAGCAATATGGTGACATTGCGCGCTGGAAACATATGTTGTAAGAGTATACTTTAAGTGTTTCACATGTTTCATCTGGATGTTGTAATTATTTTATGTGGATGTTGCAAAAGTAGATCGGGTGTTGCATATATTGCAATGGTTGTACACGTATATTGCAAACTTTTGTTTCCAATGTTTTAGTTATTTTTCTAGACGTATGTTGCAAGTGTGTTTATCTGAATATTGCACTTGTTTCACACATATGTTGCATATATTTTACAATGGCTTTTCAAGCATTTTTAGGTGTTTTTACAAGTGTTTCAGACTTATATTGCATGAGTTTTAACTGTTTTCAAACGTATGTTGTAAATCTTTCATTTGGATGTTTCAAAAGTAGATCAGGTGTTGCATCCCCTCCTCGCCTTCTGCTGTCTCGCCTCGGTGTCTCTTTCTCTTCTCGATGCTGGTGATGTTCGGACGACGTGGGCCCACGTGGGGACGAGCGGCGTGGGTGGGGCGAGTCGTTCGCGGCGCAGAATCCGAGCTAGTGGGGTGTGCGGAACGGATCAGGCGGGTGGAGCGTGGAGAGCGGCGTCCGGACGTGGGCCTCATGTATGGGCGCTAGCGGTGGTTCCGTATTTAAAAAGGCACGTTTGATTTCCAACATATCTATAATTAATATGACGATTGACATGAAGACTTTAAAAGGGCCTCTATATATTTATTATTTTAGCATTTGGAAAATCAAAGAAGCTTCTACATTCACACATTTACTCATAAGGCTTACTAATAACCACATTACGTTAGGCTGAGAAAATTATAAAGAATGATCCTATATATTACCTGTTGATAATTATTTACACACCACTACCATGACGTAGAAAGTAATTCAAAGTGCCAACAATGTACCTATTTCGTTATTATTACCCACCATTCCACTATTAAAGTTATTGCACTTTACATGCATTAAAGAGTTGCAGCGCAAATGATCTTTTGACATAAAGTATAATTGAAAATAGAAACAAATAAAAAAATCTTTGTTATCTATTAACTTACTAGTATTTAATTTTCCCAATAGAAGAAGCCTTTACGTTGTCTCTCAGCGCTGAGGAATTATCACATTGAGTGAAGGAAATAAAAATGGAATAGCACTACTATGAATGTTGATAAACTATCCACAATTGCAATCACACAAGCAACCACAAAAATATCTACTTGCATATGTACTCTCTGTTCTAGATTATAAGACGTTTTAAATTTTCTAAATACATCACATTTACTATGCATGTAGTAAAAATAATATATCTAGAAAAAATCAAAATATTTTATAATTTGAAACAGAGATGTAATTTACAGTGACATGCCTGTTCGTTTCTTTTAAAAACGGATGTGGCTGTACTAGTTCAAAAACTGCAGCTAACAGTGTTTTCAGCCGTTTAGAAGCTGACCTGTTCACTTGAACTTATCAGCTGGCTTATCAGTCAAAAGGTACAGTATTTTTCTGTCACAACAAAACAGCTTCAGCCAGCCGGGAAGATGCCTATGCTAGCGGCCACAGCTAGTCGCAGAGGAAGCTATAGCACCGCAACGCGAGCTATCCACGTGGGACGTGCATGCGTAACACATGCACAGTACGTATACACAGTAGTGATCGAGAAAACAACGTATTAGGCATCATAAAGCAAATTTTTTACAAACTAATAATTGTGCCCGTCTCAGCGGTTCCTTTTACAAGAGCGATATACGTATATAATTTTTTCTACAAACTAAAGCAGTGATCGAGTACATTATCCGCATCCGGCATCCCCAACATATATAAATCTCGTCTGAAGATCGGTACGTACGTAAAAAGATGAACAAACGGCCGCCGTGCCCGGCAGTCCGCGCCAGGCACGATCTGACCGGGCCTGGCATGCTGCCAGGCCGTGGCGTCCTGGGGCTGATGGTCCAGGCATGGCCCTCCGGACCGTTTTTCGGGTCATGCCAGCCAAAAAGCACGGGGCCAACAGCGCACCGGGCTTGCCCGAGTCCTGCTAGGAAAGGGAGAGGCGACAACAGCGAGCCAAGGTAGGAGAGGTCATGTGTTTGTGGAGGAGGCGTCAGATCCGTGGAGGCGAGGGGAGGCCGCGCTAGTGTCTTCCTGAGAAGATCGATGGAGATGCATGGACGACGCCACATCCGCGGAGGCGTGGAGAAGGTCGTGGAGGAGGCACCGGATTCGCGGACGCATGGGTCATGGGGGAGCGGCCGCCGCCGCCGCTCGAGGCCAACATGCTCGAACCCACCAAGCTGGCCGTCGTGCTTGAGGCTGGCACGCTTGAGGCCATGTGGTGCGGCCGAGGGGGGGTGTAGAAGGAGGAGGCAGCTGGCGGCCGGTGGTGCGGGGGCTGAGGAGGAGGCGAGTTCGGTAGCGGCGCTGGGGGCATGGAGGAGGAGGCGGCCAGTGGTGCGGGGGTGAGAAGGAGTTGGGTTCACCGGGGCGCTGGGGCTGCGGAGGCGAGTTCACCACGCGATCGCGACCTGATGAGCGTTGCAAGTGATTGTGGCGCAGGGGGAGGGGTGGGGGAGGGGGAGTTAGGGTTAGAGTGAAATGAAGGCTGCTAGAAGGGGTGCGGCGCTGTGGGCCTTTAGTAGCATGTGGTTGGCACCGGGCTAGCATTTGAATGTTGGGCCATGCCATGCCGCCCGACATGTGCCTGGGTTGTAGCCAGGCATGGCCCTATGCATGGGGCCATGCCGGCCTGGGCCGGTACAACAGCGAGCCATGCCGTGTTTGGATATGGGGCTAAAAAATCATGCTTCGGGCTACGTTATGGGGCTGCGAGCTGCATGCTCATCTATACATACGTACCTACGACTACTTGTGTGCTGTATATAACTATATCACTACTACAGAAAAGGTTCGTAGCAACGGGATAATTTTTTTTGTAAGGACCGCTGGTGATGGAGTCACCCCTACAGTGGACGTGCTCGGGACCCACGAGACCAGCTACCCCTACAAATGGCACAGTAGGGGCGACTGGTGATACGAGCCGATCCTACAAATTCGATTTATAGAGGCGGTTCACTCACCAGCCGTCCATACAAATATTTTCACATTTTTTAAAATATTAGTTCTACATATTTTTTATAAATTTATATATAAATGTATAAATGTATTAAAACAATTTTGCTATATTTGCCCTTACACATAAAAAACAACTTGCTCATATATATATAATGATACATTTTCTTTTTTAAAAAATAAGAAAATTATATTGAAAATTTGAATTTGTGAACTTCGAATTGAATTTTAAGACATAAAATGTCCTAAAATAAAAATGTTATAAACATTAAAGTTGTAAAACTCATCAAGATATACAACTTTCATTTTGGTCATCTTTTCATGTGACTTAGTTTGAAAAGTTCAAATTTTGAATTTCATAAAATGGCAACTTCAAACAATATTTTCAAAGAGTAAATGATTTAGTTGGAAAAGTCATGAATATAAAAGTTGTATAACTCATAAAGATCTAAAACTTTTATTTTGGTTATTTGTGCATCCGATAAAGTGATAATAATATTATTCATAAATTTTATATATCTCTCATAACTATATGAGAGATATGTAAGTTTTATGAACAATGTTACTATCACTTTGTCGGATGAAGAAATGACCAAAATAAAAGTTGTAGGTCTTGATGAGTTTAACAATTTTTATGTTCATGACTTTTTGAGTTCAAAACATTTGGTGTCTCAAAATTTTGTTCGAATATATCATTTATTGAAATTTAAAATTTGAATTGTTCAAATTTAGTCACATGAAAATATGACTAAAACAAAAGTTGTAGAGATTGATGAGTTCTACAACATTTATGTTCATGACTTTTTTACTTGAAACCATATGCTCCTTCAATATGTTGTTCCATGTTTTCATACTTTTGAAATTCAAAATTTGATGTTTTTTAAACAAAGTCACATGAGAATATGACCACGATAATTTGATAGAGCATGATTTTAAAAAAATTTAGAAAAAAATCATCATATTTGGAGTTATTATGAGGGAGAAAGGCTAGTTACAAGTTTTAACTAGAGATTCAAAAGAGAAATCACACTTGTTTAGGCTAAAACTTGTAATTAGTCTTTCTCCCTCATACTCACTTCAAATGAGATGTTTTTTTTTCTAAATTTTTCTAAAATCAAGCTGCAACCATTTGTTGTGTTCTTACTGCTATTAGTTTGTTCATCTTTTCATGTGACTTTGTTTAAATAATTCAAATTTTGAATTTAACAAAACTACAACTTGAAACCAGATTTTGAAACACTAAATGATCTCAGCTGAAAAAGTTATCAATATAAAAGTTGTAGAACTCATCAAGATCTACAACTTTTATTTTGGTCAATTCTTCATTTGACAAAGTGTTAACAAAGATTGGTCACAAATTCATGAATCTCGCACAAAGTTTATGGAACTAGATGAGAGATATGTTAATTTGTGAACAATGTTTGCTAACACTTTGTCAAATGAATAAATAACCAAAATAAAAGTTGTACATCTTGATGAGTTCAACAACTATTATATTCATGACTTTTACATTTGAAATCATATACTCTTCCAAAATGTTATTTCAAGTTGTTATTTTTGAAATTCAAAATTTTAATTATTCAAACAAAGTCACATGAAAAGATGACCAAAATAAAAGTTGTACATCTTGATGAGTTATAAAACTTTGATGTTTACAACATTTTTATTTGAGATCATTTAGTGTCTTAAAATTCTATTCGAAGTTTCAAATTTTCAATTTTTAAAATATGTTTTTAATTTTTTGTAAAGAAGAAAATATGGAATTATATATATATCAGCATATTGTTAATATATATACATAATATAAAATTATCATATAAATTTATATATAGAATACAAAATTATTAATTTAAAAAATATGAAAAATATTTGTAGGGGCAATTTGATCAGGATCCGCCCCTACAAATCCATTTCTAGGGTCAGCTTGTGTTTTAAGCCACCCCTACAAATGCTCTTCGGTATATAAGCAGGAGGGCGCGGGGGGCTTCGATTTGGCTAAGTCTTGGGCGCTCACTCTCTCTTAGACGCCGGCAGGCTGCCAAAATTCCGCGCCATCGCCGCCACCACCTCCGTGCCCTACCTTCGCTGCCTCCGTGCCCCACCTCCGCCGTGCCCTACCTCCCCCGGTCTGCCTTCGTTCCCCGTGCCCACGGTGGCTAGGGTTTTCGCCGGTGACCTCGACAACCACCGCCGCCCCATCTCCGACCTTGACCTCCCCCGCTACGGCCGTCATCCCCAACCATGAGATCCGGGCCTAGACATCCCTATCTTGGACCTCGGGCTCTGGCGGGACCGCCACTATCCCTTGTGGCTCCAGCATCAGCGCCCCCTCCCTTAGCGGGATTTCCCCGGTGGCCGTGTGTTCGGCGTCCACGTGCGCTCCCCCACCCCGTGCCTACCACCACTTGATTTGGCTAGGTCTTCTGCAGGTATGCCCCCAACCCCTTCTCCTCTATTCCTACTCCACTGAGTTCATGCCATGCTTGCTGAAGTGAATGTGGAATTAAGCTTTGTGATTAAAAGTGAAATTGAGCCTTGTGAAATTGAGGTGATAGCCATTCGATGCTCGCTATGATTATGTATGCTCACTATGATTATATATGCTCCCTATTTTTGTATATGCTCACTGTGATTATATAAGCTCACTGTTTTTGTATATGCTCCCTGTGATTATATATGCCCACTGTTTTTAGATATGCCCACTGTGTTTATTTATGCTCACTATACTTAAGTCATGTAATGTTCCTTTGCTTACTCTAATCAAAAGTAGCTGAGTAATAGTGGTTTTATCATCCTTGTAATTAGCTACTCATGCATAGTCTTGTTAGTAGAATAAGTGAAGCACTTGATTGCAATTGAATGCTGAAATGGCTGCATGAGCAGTTCCTATTAAGTGGCTTTTTCATCATGCTAATCATGTTTTCTATGAATATGTTGTATACAAAAGTTGTAGATAACTTTCATATATTGCTTGTTCTAGAATTTCATAATTTTAGGCCTGCTAATTTCAGAATTATAGATTTTGCATGTTCCCAGTCTGTTTCTATTTTACTTTCTGTATAGATCTGATTGATGATGCTTTTTGGCTTAGTTAATCTTTGAATCACCTATTGGTAATAATGGAAAAGTTGCACTGCTTTTCATGAGCTTTCCAAAATGTTAAGGTTCACTACTTTTGGTAATCTAGAACTCTAGTTATAGCTGTTTGAAGTTTGATGCCAGATTTTGTCCAAGTCTGGACAGAATTATGTCTTCGTGCTATATGACCTTGCTAGTTTTTGCATCACCTTTTAATGATAATAAGAAAGTTGTAGACAAGTTCTTAAGCCTTCCAAAAAGCCCATGATCACTTTTACTGTGTTTATATATGCTCACTGTTTTTATATATGCCCACTGTCTTTATATATGCTCACTATTTTTATATATGCCCACTGTCTTTATATATGCTCACTATTTTTATATATGCCCACTATCTTTATATATGCTCAATATGATTATATATGCTCACTGTTTTTATATATGCTCATTGTTTTTATATATGCCCACTGTCTTTATATATGCTCATTGTTTTTATATATGCCCACTGTCTTTATATGTGCTCATTGTTTTTATATATGTTCATTATTTTTATATATGCCCACTACTCCTACTTCTACTACTTCTACTACTCTCCTCTGCTCTCCTCTCCTACTACTCTTACTTCTACTACTTCTACTACTACTCTCCTCTCATCTCCTACTACTCCTACTTCTACTACTTGTACTACTACTCTCCTCTCCTCTCCTACTACTCCTACTTCTACTTCTCCGCCTACTCCTCCTACTGCTACTACCCTACTACTAATACTACTGTTGCCCAACTACTATTGCTGCCCTACTGCTACTACTGTTGTCCTACTATTAATACTACTCATGCTCACTATTTATATATGCTCACTGTGTTTATATATGCTCACTATTTTTGTTTGGCCTCCTCTCCTCTCCTACTACTTCTACTTCTCCTACTCCTCTATGTTTGGTAGTAGCTGCTATATTCTTTGGGAACCATCAGCTGCTTTTTTTGGCAAATTCTCATGTCCTCTCCTTTGTTTTGCCAATGATGAAATTGTCCAACTCCAGAAATTATCTGGAATATGAGCTGATGATCATGAACTTGTGAGGAACTTGGCATCATTACCAGCCGCCCCTACTATCTTTTTCTATATGCTCACTGTTTTTATATATGCTCACTGTGTTTATGATGCCTTTATGCCCCAAGTTCTTGATCAAATGATGTTTGACATGTTTCTAAGGCCTCTACCACTACTACTCTCCTCTTACTACTCGTTTTGTGATACATGGCAGCAGCTACTGCCTGCATATATAAAAATAGTGAGCATATATATGATTTCCTATCCTCTATGTTTGGGAAGCAGCAGCTGCTTTTTTGGTCACCTTTTCCTCTCCTCTATGTTTGGGAAGCAGCATCTGTTTTTTTACCAACTCTCCTCTCCTCTCCTCTCTCTTTTGCCAATAATGAAATTGTCCAACTCTAGAAATTATCTGGAATATGAGCTGATGATCATGAACTTGTGAGGAACTTGGCATCATTACCGGCCACCCCTACTATCTTTTTCTATATGCTCACTGTTTTTATATATGCTCACTGTGTTTATAATGCCTTTATGCTCCAAGTTCTTGATCAAATGATGATTGACATATTTCTGAGGCCTCTACTACTTGTACTACTCGTTTTTTTATCTATTGTTGTTTTATTGGACTCCTAGTCCATATGCTTCTAGAGGAAACTCGTCTCGAATGGATAATGTGCCTTTGATTTCTCAGACATTCTCACGTATCTAAAGCATACTTTCTTGCATCTATTAGAACAAAACATGAAATGTCGCAGACAATAGACAGTGCAACCTAATGCCCTAAGCACAAGCCAACCTTTGAAGAGGAAGAACCAGAGGACCAGCTTATTAGCAACAGTTCGATGATGAGTTACAAAAGGATATAGCAGTGATGCTTACTTAGGAGGAGTTTGAAGAGGAGGCTGCTGAGGGGCACGTAGAGGAAGGGGAGAAGAGGGAATAGCAGGAGAGGATGATGGTGATGATGATGAAGACGACGACGAGGAGGATGAGGAAGAGGGATATGTAAGTCCTGAGGATCCTTTCGCACGTGAAGCTAGACGGAGGCCAACAGAGGAGGAGCTGGACAAGGATTTTGACCCGAATGAGGAGGTAGGGATAAAGCCTTAGCTCGTAAATTTTGCTAAAGCTTTGACTATGTTATAATTATTAACACTTTGACCTCCCGTACATATAGGCCCCTCCTGAAACTCATTGTAGACGACGTCGATGTCCATGACATCTCGTCGGACAAGAGAGTAGAGGAAAGGAGAGCAGAGGCAACAGTCACAGAGATGGACATTGAGGCCTCTGCTCCACAACCTCAAGACATGACCACGAACTTGGCTCCTAAGCCGAAGAGGAAACGGGGGTGGGGGGGGGGGGAAGAAAAGCGAACCAATATCCAGATAAGGCATGTTATGTGATAACGGTGGTCAGGCCAACAGGGGAGGTCCTTGAGCCTAAGGAATTCAGAGGACGATTCCGTAGTGCGATCTGGGCCCTAGTAAGAGATCAATTGAACCTAGCAATCCCTAGCTAGAAAGATGTATTGGAGAAGAAAAAGGGAGAACTATGGGATAAGAAGCTAAAGCTTAATTTTAGATTTTCGACGGGTAAGCATGAACTGGTAAAACTTCATGCTTTTAAGATAATGGGAGAGTCATTCCGACATTGGAGATCAAAACTCAACAAGAAATATATCCAAAAGGGGTTAACTCCCTTCCACGACTTCGGCAACATAACTCCTAGTCAATGGGAGGAGCTCGTGGCTCAGAAGACTACACCTGAAGCATTAGCCCTCACTGCTCGTAACACCGAGATGGCAAAGAGGAACCAACACCACCATCATCTAGATCCCGGTGGCTACTATGGCAAGGAAGAGAAGTTTAGGAAGATGGAGGAAGAGGCCACCACATCTGGGAAATTTAACTTGAAGGTGTTGAAGCTACACTCAAGAAATTGGATCCTTGGGAGGAGTACAGAAGCATCCGATAGTTCCCTTAAGTTTGATAACCCGGTGACCGAAGAGGCAGTATCAAAGATACCAAAATATGCTGAAGACATGGAGAAGGGCTCATTCAAGCCTTCTAGATAGAGGGACGAGCTTAGCCTTGGCTTAGGAAACTGTTGGTATTTCTTAATGTCTACAGAAGTTAATCCGCAAGTGTACGGAATTACCGTTGCAGCTTTCACCCGGAAGTATTCAGGGTATAGTATTTTCACAGGGAACGGAGGTATTTCTTCTAGCTAATTCGTCCAAGGACAACACATAGATAGCAGATGAGGGTAGAGAAGGATTCCTATGACTTAGGGTCTAAGGTTAGATAAACTCTACTTCTACTTGCTTACTTTGGGCACCGAAGCGCTTCTGGTCTACCAGGCAATACCGGCATGTAGCTCTATGTCGTACCCAAACATAGGGGATTATAAAGGACGGACATGGCTGTCACCACCTACCGCCTACCCCTCAATCGGAGGATACGAGGCAAACGAAGGTAGCCTCTAGCCTAGACACCAGGTCTACGCTATTGACTACTACTCTAGCGCGGTAACATGGGTTATCCGTCTTCATCAGGGCCCTTCTATTAGAGCATCCATCACGGGGTGGATGACGATCCCGCAAACAAGTAAAAATATAGCTTAACTAATCAAAAGACTTTTATAACCAAAGGAATCATGAACACTTACTAAATACCCGTTGAGGTAGAAAGCCGGTGTTCGTCAAGGTACAAGTGAGGGAAGGTTACCAACAAGCCCGACACTTCTTCCCTGAACTCTCCCTCACATCTCTCCCTAATAAGTTACTAGAGCTAGCTAGGGCCTAAACCCATGGAGTGGAGATGCGCTTGCTCTTGCTTTGCTCTTTATTGTCTTCTGTGTTGTTGTTTGATGAGGAGGGAGCCTTTTATAGGTGGAGAGGAGGGGCATTTGGAAGATGCTTCACCTCCACATGGAAGGCACCAAACCGACCTCCAAGTGCATTGAACCTGGGCGACACCACCATATCGATGTTGGCCTAGGCGGTAAGCATCGACCCATCAAGCCTCAGGCCAAACAAGGACAGTGGGGCACCATGACTGGGTTGGATCGAGCCCATCTTTGGTGGGTGAACTTCTATGATCTTCTTGACTTGGCCCATGGTGGTGTTCTGCGAAGATAAGGTGATTTGGTTGGAATTTGGCCCTGTTCTCCATCCCTTCGGGCCCTGATTTTGCAGGTAAGTGGTCTATCTCCCCTTGGGCTCATGTCGGATGTTTATAATGTTGCATTTCTTGTATACTTTTAGGCTCTTTTCCTATGTAATCCCGACATGTCCTCCTGCAAATGAATAATCACCAAAACTTGTGGAATTGATTAGTTATAAGTCCTAATTCTAAGTTTGGTGTTTATTTTAGCAGTTTTTATATAAATGTTGGCGGTTCAAAGTGTGAGTTAAGGTGATAGGTACTGAACTATTTCAGTACGGGAGTTGACCCGATCTTCATGACAGTAGGTCACGATCAAGATATCTTGCAACAAGGCAGCGGGAATAAAAGGGTAACTTGCTAGAGAATAGCGGAGTAACTAGCTTTATACCTGACCAAGGTTGGATGCGACCAAGCAACGGGGAGAGAGACACCGAAACCACGAAGACTTCGACTCGATTTCCGAACGACCGCAGAACCATAACCAGAGCTAATCCACATAAGGCGGGGCAGCCGTACTGGAACCCGCAAAGCACGAACTAGTGGATCCTAGAGGAATCTCTTCACAAGTCTAGGAAGAACAAGGAAGAACAAGGGTTTGAGTAAGCACTCGGTAGCTCGGCTGCAATATCACTAGAATTATCAAATCATCAAAAGGTGCTTTTCTAGTAGCCTAGAGGTAATATTTATACTATGAGAAGTCTCTAAGATAGATGTGAACTGAAGAAGCCAGGTTGGGAGGTGGGAGGTCAACGGCCTAGAGCATTCACGAGGTGGTCTTCAGTTTCCACGTGTCTTCTGGGCTTCGGTGCAGTCTTTAATGTTTTGGTCATAACTCCTTCCGTTTTGCACGGGATCTTTAGCTTCATGCAGACTATTGAGCTTCGGAGCAGTCTTCACTAAAACTGGTCGGACGCCATGCTGGATTGACTCGAACGTAGCTCTTCTCTCTAATCCATCCTTGATGTATCCTTGTCTTCCTTCTCGGAGAACCTGAGTAATAACAACATGCATGACTTAGGTAGCTCAAAATTACCATGAATGTTTAATTGAAATTCACAAAGTAGCGCGTGCACCTCTTGCTGTATCTTTCGGGCGCGGCTACGGGTGATTGGTCCAGTAGGGACTTGGAGTGGTGTATCAGCCGGTGAGGTGGTCGGAGAGGTCACCGAGGTCGGTGAAGTGGTCGGAGAGGTCGCCAAGATGGTCGGAGAGCTCACCGAGGTGGTCGGAGAGGTCACCGAGGTGGTCGGAGAGCTCGCCGAGGTCCCCGACGCTGGCGTGGTCACATCATCCTCCCCCCTTGAAAAAGAGTCGTCCTCGACTCTTCCAATTCAAAGAATGGAGATAGGTCGGCCACATTAAAACTGGTACTCACACCATAAGTATTAGGTAGATCAATTTCATAAGCATTGTCGTTGATCTTGCATAGCACTTTGAATGGACCATCAGCTCGGGCTTGCAACTTGCTTTTGCGTTGTTCAGGAAATCTGTCCTTGCATAGATGCACCCAAACCAAGTCTCCTGGTTCAAATAACACCTTCCTTCGACCTTTATTGGCGTGCTTCTCATACATTCTTGTCATCTTTTCAATGTTTGTCTGAGCTCTATCATGAAGGTTCTTGACAAACTTGGCTCGCTCGCTTGCATCGAAGTTTACACGTTCCTGCATAGGTAAAGGCAAAAGATCTATGGGAGCAGTGGGTTTAAACCCATATACAATTTCAAATGGACAAAATTTAGTGGTCGAGTGTACTGCCCTGTTGTATGCAAACTCGACATGTGGCAAACTTTCTTCCCAAAGTTTCAAGTTCTTCTTGAGGATAGCTCGCAGTAGCATTGATAGAGTACAGTTCACAACTTCAGTTTGTCCATCCGTTTGTGGATGGCACGTCATAGAGAACAGCAACCGTGTTCCAAGTTTTCCCCACAAAGTTTTCCAAAAGTAACTCAAAAATTTGGTGTCACGATCAGAAACAATGGTTCGTGGCACACCATGTAGTCGTACAATTTCTTTGAAAAACAATTCAGTGATATGTGAAGCATCATCGCTCTTGTGGCATGGGATAAAATGTGCCATTTTGCTAAAACGATCAACCACAACAAAGATGGAATCCCTTCCCCGCTTGGTTCGAGGTAAACCAAGAACAAAATCCATGGAGATATCTTCCCAAGGCACACTAGGGATAGGCAGAGGAGTATATAATCCATGAGGATTCACACGAGACTTAGCTTTGTGGCATGATTCGTAGCGATGGACATGTCTCTCCACATCTCTTGTCATCTTTGGCCAAAAGAAGTGGTTGGTAAGAACTTGTTCTGTCTTCTTGGTGCCAAAATGGCCCATGAGTCCTCTTGCATGGGCTTCCTGCACAAGTAAAATTCGAACAGAGCAATCTGGAATACATAGTTTCTTAGCTTGAAACAAAAACCCATTATGCACATGAAAGTTTTTCCATCCTTTGCCATCTCGACACTTGGAATATGGTTCAGCAAAATATGAATCAGTTGTATATAAACCTTTTATGCTTTCTAATCCAAGAATCTTAGTGTCAAGTTGGATTAGCAAAGTGTGACGTTGAGACAACGCATCTGCTACAACATTCTCTTTTCCTTTCTTGTACTTGACAATATAGGGAAATGATTCAATGAATTCACAACATTTTGCATGTCTTCTATTCAGTTTTAGTTGTCCTTTAAGGTGTTTCAATGATTCATGATCTGAATGTATCACAAATTCTTTAGGAAAAAGGTAATGTTGCCAAGTTTCCAGACTCCAAACAAGAGCATATAATTCTTTATCATAAACTGAATAATTTAGAGTTGGACCACTTAGCTTTTCACTGAAGTATGCAATTGGCCTTCGTCCTTGCATGAGCACACCTCCAATCCCAACTCCACTTGCATCACATTCTATTTCAAATGACTTACCAAAATCTAGGAGTGCAAGGACTGGGGCTGTTGTTAACTTCATCTTCAATTCTTCAAATGCCTTCTGTTGTGCTTCTCCCCACTTGAAAAGCACTTCTTTCTTTGTCAGCTCATTGATTGGTGCAGCAATAGTGCTGAAATCCTTCACGAACTGCCAATAGAAACCAGCAAGTCCAAGGAAGCTTCTTACTTGGCTCACGTTCTGTGGAGGCGCCCAGTTCCGGACAGCCTTGATTTTTTCTTCGTCTACCTCCACTCCTTGTCCTGTAACAACAAATCCAAGAAAGACTACCTTGTCGGTGCAAAAGGTGCACTTTTCAAGGTTAGCATACAATTTCTGTTCACGTAGGACAGCAAGCACACATTGGATATGTTCATCAAGAGACTTGCTGTAAATTAAGATGTCATCAAAGTAAACGACAACAAATTTGCCAATGAAAGCTCTAAGCACATGATTCATCAATCTCATAAATGTACTTGGTGCATTGGTTAACCCAAAAGGCATTACCAACCATTCATACAACCCAAATTTTGTTTTAAAGGCTGTTTTCCATTCATCTCCTTCTCTCATGCGAATCTGGTGGTATCCACTTCTTAAATCAATTTTAGTGAATATGATAGCACCACTAAGTTCATCAAGCATATCATCTAGCCGAGGGATGGGGTGTCTATACCTTATGGTAATGTTATTTATTGCTCGGCAATCCACACACATCCGCTAAGACCCATCTTTCTTAGGCACTAAAAGGATAGGAACAACACAAGGTGACAGACTTTCTTGTACGTGCCCTTTTCTCATCAATTCTTCCACTTGTCGCTGAATCTCCTTGGTTTCTTCCAGGTTGGTGCGGTAGGCAGCATGGTTTGGGAGTGAAGCACCAGTCACAAGATCAATTTGATGTACGATTCCTCTCTTAGGTGGTAGTCCTGGTGGCACTTCATCCGGAAAGACATCCTCATATTCCTGTAACACATCAAAGACAACACTTGGCAGGGTACAGGGTAAGTTGTTAGTAGAAAGAAGAGTGTCCTTGTACAGGAGTACGAAGAACATAGCATTGGGTTCACTTAATTCTTTTAGATCCCCTTTCCTAGCCATCATAACTAAACCCTCTTTTCCTGGTGTCTTGGTTCTTTGAGGCTGTGGGGTTTTATTTGGCTTTGGAATCTCTCCCTCACTATTTTTGTGGGTCACTCGTAGGTGGTTCTAGCTCTCTCGCTGTTTCTTCTTAAGATCATCCTTCAAAATTTCCTCCGATGTTAAAGGAAGCAAAGAAATTCGCTCTCCTTTGTACATGAAAGACAGCTTGTTGGTTCTTCCAAAGATCTGAACATCATGATCAAATAACCAAGGTCTTCCTAACAACAATTGGCATGCTTCCATTGGAACCACATCACACTCCACACGATCATTGTACCGCCCAATGGAGACGGAAACGGTCACAATATTTGTTACACGCAGCGCACCACAATCATTTAACCATTGCATCTTGTATGGAGAGTGGCGTCGTTGTTTCAGTCCCAATCTTCCAACTAATTCTCGACTTGCAATATTATTGCAGCTACCATTGTCAACGATGATGCGACATAGCTTGTCCTTAATCATGCCTCTGGTATGGAAAAGATTGTGCCGCTGGCTATTCTCTTCTTTTTCAGTAGTAATACTAAGCACATGAAGAGAAATAAAACAATTATGATCTCCTTCATCAGGCTGAATTTCACTCGCGTCCTCTTCAATTTCTTCATCAAATATTGGTCCATCATCTTCTGGATCACTTTCTGATTCCCATTCACCTTTCTCATTTAGCAACATGGTCCTATGGCTTGGACATTGGGCAGCAATGTGCCCACGGCCGTGACACTTATGGCATACAATTTCTCTGCTTCGAGTAGAAGAAGCAGCACCTGAGGCAACGGTTGGGGCTGCTGAATTTGCAGCAAACAGCTATTGATTTGCAGGCGATGATGCTGTGGAAGCCGCCATCTTTGAATTAGCAATTGATGTAGAAGATCTAGCTGCAGCTCCTTGAGATCGTCCTCCACCCAAAGACATACTGGAATGCTGTTTGTGCCAAGGGGCAGCAATGGAATGACTGTCATATGATTTTCCACGGGACTCTTGCTGAATTTTCCTTTCCATACGCATAGCTTGATCAACTAGATCTTGCAAGGTACGGTAGGGAAACATCTCAACAAAACCAGAAATTTCTTCATTGAGTCCTCCTAAAAATCTTGCCATTTTTGACTCTGCATCTTCTCTGATCCCGGCCCGTACCAACAGCAACTCCATCTCCTTATAGTACTCATCAACTGTTCTCTTCCCTTTCTTTAGCATTTGCAGCCGGTTTCTGAGACCACGCTAATAGCTTGAAGGCACAAATCGCCTTTTCATCACTCGCTTCATCTCTTCCCATGTATTAATATAACCAAGACCCAATTCAAGTTGATTCTCTTGTACTTGATTCCACCAAGTAAGAGCATATCTAGAGAACTCCACTGAAGCAAGATTTACACGGCGCTGATCTGAAAGGTTATGTACCCTGAAGATTTAATTACACTATTCAGCCCATTCAAGATACTCATCGGCATTCTCCTTCCTAGTGAATTTTGGAATGCTCAATTTGACTCGAGCAATGTTGTCTGGGTCATCTCTATGACGACGACCACGATGATGATTCCTATCTTCAAAATCAGCACGTCGGTGATGATGACGTCGCTCAAACCTTCCGCCATGTGCAAAAGGATTTTCATCATCATAAGATCCTTCATGATCATTGTATTCCGACTCTTCATCTTCAAATCGTACACGATGTCCATGTGCACGACGACCACCACGCTGATTATCAAGATCAGCACGACGACCACCACCATGTCCTCCATGGCCATCGCCGAAGCGATCAAATCCATGGCCAAAACCAGAATTCTCATCACCAGACTCCTCCTGGTGATTTTCTTCATGACGATGATGTGGCCCTCGGCCTCCCTCTGCGGGAAGACGAGCGTCAAGCATCCTCTCCATCGCCTCCACCAGCGAGTTTGCCATGTGGCGCACCTCAGCCTGTGTGACAGGGGGCTCCCCATCTCCATGGTTTCCACCATGAATGCTCGAATTGGATCCTGCCATGTTAGACTAGTTGCAAGAAAAAATGGAATAGGTAAATTTGTGAAAACACTCGATCTCACCTTTTACTTACCCAAGTTCTTTCCTGATCTCAAGGACCATGACAGTGCTGGTGTGGCAGCTTCAACGGAGATGGTAGAGAGGTCGTAAGGATTACGAATCGAATGTCCTGGTTCAGGTTTTTGGTGGAGCTATAGGTGGCTATCAAGGAGGGCTACGGTACTGCCAACAGAGTGGTTTGATGTGCTCAAAGATACGATGTTGCTGCTAACAAGATCACCACCAACTCAAATATGTAAACTAAAATTTTCAGCAATACACCGTAACATAGATCCTTCAAATTCTTTTCACTTCTCTCTTTTTTTTTGAAACTAATCTTTCTTTCTTCCTTTTTTTATCCATTTTTTTATAACACCAACAGCGGTAACGAACGACACAACTCAATTTTTATATAAACGGTGGTGACTAGCAACTTGATGAACACAAAACACAATGTAACAGTACCACGAAATGGTTATAGGTATTTTTTGTGTGGCTTTGGACTATAGGATATGAAAAATCACAAATATATGAAGTAGATTAAACAAGGATAATGATGTGGATGATGGCAAGACCTACCGTGTCAATCCGAAGCTCTGATACTAGATGATAGGTACTGAACTATTTCAGTACGGGAGTTGGCCCGATCTTCACGACAGTAGGTCACGATCAAGATATCTTGCAACAAGGCAGCGGGAATAAAAGGGTACCTTGCTGGAGAACAGCGGAGTAACTAGCTTTATACCTAACCAAGGTTGGATGCGACCAAGCAACGGGGAGAGAGACACCGAAACCACGAAGACTTCGACTTGATTTCCGAACGATCGCAGAACCACAACCGAAGCTAATCCACACAAGGTGGGGCAGCCGTACTGGAACCCGCAAAGCACGAACTAGTGGATCCCAGAGGAATCTCTTCACAAGTCCAGGAAGAACAAGGAAGAACAAGGGTTTGAGTAAGCACTCGGCAGCTCGGCTGCAATATCACTAGAATTATCAAATCATAAAAAGGTGCTTTTCTAGTAGCCTAGAGGTAATATTTATACTATGAAAAGTCTCTAAGTTAGATGTGAACTAAAGAAGCCAGGTTGGGAGGTGTGAGGTCAACGGCCTAGAGCATTCACGAGGTGGTCTTCAGTTTCCACGTGTCTTCTGGGCTTCGGTGCAGTCTTTAATGTTTTGGTCATAACTCCTTCTGTTTTGCACGGGATCTTTAGCTTCATGCAGACTAATGAGCTTCGGAGCAGTCTGCACTAAAACTGGTCGAACGCCATGCTGGATTGACTCGAACGTAGCTCTTCTCTCTGATCCATCCTTGATGTATTCTTGTCTTCCTTCTTGGAGAACCTGAGTAATAACAACATGCATGACTTAGGTAGCTCGAAATTACCATGAATGTTTAATTGAAATTCACAAAGTAGCGCGTGCACCTCTTGCTGTATCTTTCGGGCGCGGCTATGGCTGATTGGTCCAGTAGGGACTTGGAGTGGTGTATCAGCCGGTGAGGTGGTCGGAGAGGTCACCGAGGTCGGTGAAGTGGTCGGAGAGCTCGCCGAGGTGGTCGGAGAGGTCGCCGAGGTGGTCAGAGAGATCGCCGAGGTGGTCGGAGAGATCGCCGAGGTGGTCGGAGAGCTCGCCGAGGTCCCCAATGCTGGCGTGGTCACATCATAAGGACTGCCAACAGAAACGCCGAGCACACAGTCCGCACCAGGGGCTAGGGGAAAGAACGACCTAGAAGCACGGATTCAAAGAGAAACAATAAATGTACAAGAAACATAGTAGAGGCCGAGAGTCTAATCTTAAGCTCACCATGAAGGCTCTAGTTGCGAAGACGCTGGGGGAGCAAGGACTGTCTACGGAGCCAACGACAGTAATGACGCCGTCAAAAGAACTAGCATTAGTTGGCAGCCCTATAGAAGTTCCTAGCAGCCAAGGTTTCATTACAGCAACAACCCCCGTCGATCGCATATGGGAACCAACTAGTTGCACCTTGGTGGTTCTCATCGGTAGGTAGAACACTATGATGGAGGTGGCAATGGGTGTGGCATATCCTCTTGGTGGCTTGCATCACAATAATAGGATCCCGCCAGACTACACTAGGGTCGAGGTGCATACCGTGAAGCCCGAGTTCATGCAGTAGCACATTGACTACCCAACTCCCGACAAACAGTAGTTACTTGAAGAAGTAATGAACCAGTTCATCCTCTGGCACAAACATGGCATTGTATTGACTGCTTCTTAGCCGTCTGTTCAACGTTTAGAGGGAGTTGTTGAGGAGGGGAGATACTTTCACCGTGTCTTGATGAGCACTTGCCTGAGATGCCACATTCTTCCCCGCCTCCTTGCGAGCACGTGCATGAGATGCCACAGCCTATGCCACAGTCTTCTCCGCCTCCTAGTGAGCACGTGCCTGAGATGCCATAGCCTTCTCTGCCTCGTAAGGAGCAAGGGCTTGATATAGACCTGATACATGAACAACAAGGGCCTCCTAAAGAAGTGCATGCACAAGAGGGTGCCCACAAGGTGCCAGAAATTCAAAAAAAGCATCCGATCACCGTAAGGCCAATTTATGTTCTGATGAAAGACGTCGCGTTGACGTGCAAGTGATACTCCCATGACCAGTTCAAGCCGGAGAACCAAGTTAAAGAAGTCCTAGCACGAGCTTCTAAGGAGGCCGTCGCGGCGTCACCAGCAAACAACAAACGACAAAGAAGTATCCAAATGCTGATGACATCAAATGGTCAAAGGATTGCCCAAAAACATATAAAAGAGGCAAGTCATTCCGACCAAACTGGGACATCTAGCGCCAACCACTTGGAATGAGAAGGTTCCATGATTGGTACTTGCGTGTTATCTGAATGACCATAGATCTCATACAAGCACACTTCCCTGCCGGCACATTTGGAGGCCCAGCCGAGAAAATTATCTTTGACTGTAATGACGTCCAGACATGCTTTCACCTCGAAGCAGTGGAAATGAATCTAATTCACACGTGGTGCCTATAAGTCGTTGCCCTCTCGATATGATATTATTGTAATCTTTGGATTTTGTTGATACTAACCCACGTCGTGATTTGTAGAAGGCAAGTGCACCTTTTAAAACAAATGCCAAGTATGTGAGCCGGGTACATAGACCCTCAATGTATAGCAGCAACATGTTTTAATTACGCCAAGGACTAAAAATTGGATGCCAAAGAGCTAGCTGCTGGAAAGTCTGTTGAGGAGAAAGAGAAAATCCGGAACAAGAAAATACGTGAAGCGTCCCTTAAGGTTGCGGCATACATTGTCCTAGCTTTTAAACATCTCTAAAATTGGTCTGCTATATGTCTAGCATACAACTTCGAGTAAGTTCAACTCTATACTTAAAGCTATTTGTTCGATATATTTTGTTCGATGCAGAAGACCTTATCTGTTACAATGATTAAATTCCTGCAGCAACCATTGGATTTGTATAGGCATCAATGTCGGCCTAGGCATGGTGTGGGTTTATAATTCAATAGATAAGGACCCGACAACATACAAAGACTTCGTATCGATTCTCAAGACGTATACATATCGACAATCCTCATTACCTTATATGTTTGTATACATACTTGTAACATTCAGTTTTGGATACTAACAAGTTGCATTTGTTCAATTCATTCGAACAAAACGCACAGGTTCTACGTTAACGAATATAAAGGGAGGCAAGATCCAACAAAAGGGCCTAACCTATGTGTCCAAACACTATGTGCGGTAAGTGTAATTTACTTTAGTACTCCATTATGTTGGTGTCAAGAGCATTACTTAACATTTACATATGCGAAACACACAGTGCCCCAAGAAGAAGCTCGGGAGTGTACACTGTGGATACTACGTATGCACTCTCGCGAGTAACACCGGTGCCTACAGGAGAAACCCCTGTAGGGTAAGTTTGAACCTCTTCAACCTCTTTAGATATGCTCACTGTTTTTTTATATGTTCACTGTTTTTATAGATGCTCACTGTGTTTATAGATGCTCACCGTGTTCATAGATGCTCACTGTTTTTATAGATGTTCGTAAATGTTATGACATACTAAACCCCAACTTGTTTTATTGTAGTGGAAAGAAGAGAAAGGAATAAGAGTTGAACCACACAAAGATGACAACCTCTTGGAGCTCATCGGTGACCTTTGAGCCTTTATAATTGACCAGATTATACACGTAAGAGGCACTTATCATGACCAAAATTTTGAGTTAGGAAGACATCCTCAGTACCAATATCTTCGTGAGACGAAAAAGTTAGCTCTAGGCCGTTGATAACAATATGTATGGAATGTGACATTGGTCTTATCTTGTGGAACGGTTTGGAATTATGGAACGGATTGGACTTGTGAAATATGTAGACGTAACGATGAATTATACATGTTCTTGTGAATTGGACTTTAATTTTACTTTATATAATATTCTTGTCCTTATGGATACAATGTTTGAATTATGTATGCATATATGTATATATGTTCTAGTCAGATTTGAATTTTTTGGCGGAAAAATGTATTGTAGGGGCGGTTCAATTTGAAAATTTTTTTGGGACCCTACAAATAAAAATTATAGGGGCGGCTGGTGTTATAGTCACCTCTACAAATCATTTTTTAGAGGCGGTACAAATACATTTGTAGGGGCGGCCGTCTCTACAAATCGATTTGTAGGGGCGGCTTGGGAACCGCCCTTACAAACCCTTGATTTGTAGAGACAGTGTGGTAGGGGCAGCTGGCAAAACCGCCTCTACAAACCATCACCCGCCGCCTCTACAAATATTTAGTGTAGTAGTAGTGTATACGGAGTACACGCACTTTTGCATGCAGCGGGCGTTAAACATGCATGCATGGGCGCCACCTGCATGCCTCGGCGAGGTGAAGAACGAAGCGTAGCTACCAAGCGGCGATACTTGGGCCCTGTTTGTTTCCACGACACCGCATTGCGCGTTCGCGTTTGAGCCAACGTGGCTCGGAGGCTGTGTTTTGCGAATCATGGGTCGTAGTTAAGTTTCGCGCGTTCCATGCCACGGGCGACTTTCGGTCGCGCGTTGGTCGCGGGGCGTTCGGTGGGATTATCTCACTTTCCTCGCTCACTCGCAACACGAATGCGGGAATACGTGGAAACAAACCGGGCCTTGCAGAGTATACAGCCACTGGCGGATCCATGCATGTATATGTCTATCTTCTTCGTTCTCTCCATGTCTATCTACCCGTACGTATTTCTTTTCTCAATGAATGGAACACCGTAACACCTTTGTGGGGGTGTGTGTATATATGCAGCGTGTAGCATATATACATACATAGTACAATATAATATACACGCGCAGCTCCCCGTGAGCTAAACTAAATCAGCTCAAGAAGAAGCTAACTTAGCCGATGATATATAGATCCAGCGACCAACGGCTCGGCCGTACATCGTCGACGGTGTTGCCTTACTCCGATCCGGTGGCGGCGGCGGCGGCCAGACGAGCGCGTCGAGGCATCGTCGACGGTGTTGCCTTGCTCCGATCCGGCACGGCGGCGGCGGCGGCCAGGCGAGGGCGTCGAGGAGATCGATCGATCCGCTTTATTTCGACCATTTGATTGAAGCAGGAGGTATATGTCGATGGACGTGAGTCCATGTGAGATGGTTTTTACAATCATGACACCGCTACCTCAGGAATTTTTTTTCCTCCATCACGGAAAGTGACACAAACCGTCCCCGTCAGGGATCAGCCGTCAGAAAAAAAAACTACACTACATGTTGTCGTGGACCATGTTGTTGTCGTAAAATACACATATACGTACTACGTATTCTTCATGGTCATAGTTTGATGGTAGCTTACCATATTCTTCAGGCAAAGAGAGAACAAACAATCTAATTAACCAACTAATGTTCCACTAAACAAGTATTTTTTTTTACTTTTATTAATTGAAATAAACAATTTTGAAGAAAATAATAGGCACCAATTAATATTTTACATGTTATTGTTCATGTAAACTTAATCATGTTTACTAAAAATAATAATATCGATGTTGAGAATAAAAAATTAATCTCAGACCGTGTAGTTCTAGATCTAGATATAGATGCAAACTAACCCCTCCCTAAAACTAATAAATTGACCACTAAAATCAAGATATGGTCACTAACACTACTAGAGAACAGACTTTAGAACGATGTCCCAATTTGGCATTAGCCTCGGCATTTTTTGCCCCCGGGACTAAATGACCCTTTAGTCCCGGTTGGTAAGGTCCCTGCCCAACGGTCGTCCGCGGGGCAGGGGCCTTTAGTCCCGGCTGGTATTACCAGCCGGGACTAAAGGTGGTAATACCAGCCGGGACTAAAGCTTTTAGTCCTGGTTTGGATGATGCCTCGGGAATAAAGATTAATCTTTAGTCCCGGTTTGGACCCCTAACCGTGACTAATAATCCCGGCCTATAATTCAGCTCATTTCTTCCTTCCCGAGCCCGAGCCATTCCATTCAAACTCACTGCCTCTGTTTTTCAGCTTGCTGTTGTTCTTGCTCTCTCCCCCTCCATTGGTGTTGCTCTTCGATTTTGGAGGTAACAAACTTAATCCTCTTATGTTTTATCAGTAGCTTATCTCATTTTGCGATGTAGATGCATGTGTAACTTTATATGTTGGACTTTATTATGATTTTATATGTAAACTTAGAAAATTGTAGAAAATCCGTACTAGTTGAACTTGCGGACCGTGTTCAAGTCGGCGAGCATGTTCTCTGCCGAGCGGTAACGGACGTCAAGGAGGAGCTTTGATTCTACGAGGGAGAGCGGCAACGGTCGTGGAAGACCGTGTTCCCTTTCTCGTAGAATCGGAGCTCTTCCTTGGCCTAGTACGGTGCCGTCCGGTGGAGAAATGCTCGCCGAGTTGATCACGTAAGCAAGGTCAACTAGTACGGATGGTTATTTATTGAAACATGTTTTTGAGCTATAATTTGATGGATATTTGATAACTTCAGACCTACAAATGTCATCTACAAATGTTACTATCCTCGACAACCTAAACGTCCGCGAGCTCGCCGATATCGAGCAGGTCACTTAGAATTATTTTTTCCATGAAATGAACTACTTACAAATCATGCCTTTTTTTAGAATTAAATTTTCCATGAAATGAAAAACTTAGTAAATAGTTAGAAAATTATAGAAAATCCGTACTAGTTGAACTTGCGGACCGTGTTCAGCTCGGCCAACATGTTCTCTGCCGAGCGGTAACGGACGTCAAGGAGGAACTTTGATGCTACGAGGGAGAGCTGCAACGGTCGTGGAAGACCGTGTTCTCTTTCTCGTAGAATCGGAGCTCTTCCTTGGCCAAGTACGGTGCCGTCCGGTGAAGAAATGCTGGCCGAGATGATCACGTAAGCAAGGTCAACTAGTACGGGTGGTTATTTATTGAAACATGTGAAATCCGTACTAGTTTTGTTTAAATATATCATTTTAGAAAATATGAAATTTACACTAGTTTGCAAAAATAAGTATAGAAAGTAGATGACAACTGGTACCGGATCATCGGCCTCTTGTTCGGTTGCGAAACGACTGAGGCCAGAACTCCCTCTCATTATCTGCGGCAAGTGTAAGCAGAAGATTGTGATGGAGTACCGAGTCAAGAGACAGGGACCCAACAAGGGCCGTGTTTTCTACAAGTGCCCGGATCGCGATGTGAGTTTCTTACGCATTTTATCTTTATGGCTAATTGACCTGCTTTTCTTGAATATTTTTGACTAAATATTTTTTGGCTTTAATTACAGTGGGAGGGCAATGGATGCGATGGTTGGTACTGGGAGGAAGATTATGCTACATACGTGCAGAATTTGGGTGCGCTTGAGGTAGCGGCTGCTGTTGATGAGGCAGTGAGCCAGCAGGAGAAGCTTATTGATATTCAACAGAAGAATGATTTGTCTGTTTTAGTTGCGTACGATCACGAAATAATTATGTTACTGAAGTGCATTGTAGTTTTAGTTTGTTTAGTGATAGTTGGGATTGCTTACGTTGTAGCCAGACTTAGTTAATTAATCAACCGTGTGTGTGTCATTTATGTTGTGTAATAAAATACTAAATTATGTTCAAGGTTTTTTCATAATTTGTCGTGTAATACAGATTATGTCACGCCATTGGATGTACAATGCCGATCGCTGCTCCCAAGACTTTATTGAGGGCTTGCACTATTTCTTAGGTGTGGCCGAGGCAAATAAGCGGGATGGTTTCATGTGCTGTCCATGTGCCCTATGTAAGAATTTAAAGGAATATTCAAGCTCAATGAGTCTTCATTCACATTTGCTTAAGTCAGGTTTCATGTCAAACTATATATGTTGGACTAAGCATGGAGAAAGCGGGGTCATGATGGAAGAAGGTGAAGGAGAAGATTTAGACATTGATGACATTATTGCTCAGTATGGTGCCTTTGATGATACTACAATGGGGGGAGATGAAGAAGAGGTAGCGGTAGAAGATGATCTCGGTGATGCTCTTGGCGATGCCATTCGTGATGCACAACAAGAATGGGAAAGTGAAAAAGAGAAAGTTAAGTTCGAGCGCATGCTTGAGGATCATAGGAAGTTGCTATACCCGACGGCTGAAGAGGGGCAAAAAAAGCTGGGTACAACACTGGAATTGCTACAATGGAAGGCAAAGAATGGTATATCCGACAAGGCATTTGGGAATTTATTGAACCTCATAAAGAAGATGCTTCCGAAGCCAAATGAATTGCCCACCACTACGTACGAAGCAAAAAAGGTTGTCTGTCCATTGGGATTAAAAATCCAGAAGATACATGCATGTCCTAATGACTGCATCCTCTACCATGGCAATGAATACGAGAATTTGGATGAATGCCCGGTATGTAAAGCATCACGGTATAAGATCAGGCGCGATGATCCTGGTGACGTCGAGGGTGAACAACGTCCTAGAAAGAAAATCCCTGCCAAGGTTATGTGGTATGCTCCTATAATACCACACTTAAAACGTTTGTTCAGAAATAAAGACCATGCAAAGTTGTTGCGGTGGTATAAAGAAGACCGTAAGGTAGACAATATGCTGAGACACCCAGCTGATGGGTCCCAGTGGAGAGCGATAGACAGGAAATTTCCAGAGTTTGCAAATGAGGCTAGAAACTTAAGGTTCGCCTTAAGTACAGATGGTATGAATCCTTTTGGAGAGCAGAGCACTAGTCATAGCACTTGGCCAGTTACTCTATGTATCTACAACCTTCCTCCATGGTTATGTATGAAGCAGAAGTTCATTATGATGCCGATCCTCATCCAAGGTCCGAGGCAACCTGGCAACGATATTGATGTCTATCTGAAGCCATTAGTTGAAGAACTTCTAGTTTTATGGAACAAACCAGGTGTACGTGTCTGGGATGAGTACAAACAAGAACACTTTGACCTACGAGCAATGTTGTTCGTAACAATCAATGATTGGCCTGCTTTAAGTAATCTTTCAGGTCAAACAAACAAAGGATATAATGCATGCACACATTGTTTTGATGACCTTGACAGTATATATTTGAAAAGATGTCGAAAGGTCGTGTACCTTGGCCATCGTCGATTCCTTCCGTTGAATCACCAAGTAAGAAAGAAAGGGAAGCATTTTAAAGGTAAGCCAGACCATCGGAAGAAGCCTCATAACCGAACCGGGGAAGATGTACTCGCAATGGTCAAGGATGTGAAAGTAGTATTTGGAAAGGGACAAGGCAGTGAATCTGTTCCCAAAGATGCTAAGGGACACGCACCCATGTGGAAGAAGAAGTCCATCTTTTGGGAGCTACCCTATTGGCAAGTCCTAGAGGTCCGCAACGCAATCGACGTGATGCACCTAACAAAGAATCTTTGTGTGAACCTGTTAGGATTCATGGGTGTGTACGGGAAGCCAAAGGATTCACTTGAAGCACGCCAGGACTTGCAGGGCATGAAAGAACGAGACAATCTTCATCCAGAGAAGACGGATGATGGACGTCATTACTTAAGTCCTGCTAGCTACACGCTTAGCAAAGAAGAGAGGGACAACATGTTCGAATGTCTAAGCAGCATCAAGGTCCCATCGGGATTCTCCTCCAATATAAAGGGTATAATAAATGTGCCAGATAAGAAATTCCTAAACTTAAAGTCCCATGACTGCCACGTGCTTATGACGCAATTGCTTCCAGTTGCTTTAAGAGGAATTCTACCTCCACATGTACGTCTAGCCACCGTGAAGCTATGTGCATTCCTCAATGCAATTTCTCAGAAGGCAATCAATCCAGTGGAACTAGCTACTCTACAGAATGATGTGGTTCAATGTCTTGTCAGCTTTGAGTTGGTGTTCCCTCCATCCTTCTTTAATATCATGACACACATCCTAGTTCATTTGGTGAAGGAGATTAGTATTCTTGGACCTGTGTTCTTACATAACATGTTCCCCTTCGAGAGGTTTATGGGAGTCTTGAAGAAATATGTGAAAGTCCGTTCTAAGCCTGAAGGAAGCATCGCCCAGGGCTATGGAACAGAGGAGGTCATTGAGTTCTGTGTTGACTTTATTCCTGACCTTGCCCCGATTGGTGTTCCCGAATCACGACACGAGGGGCGACTTAGTGGTAAAGGAACTTTAGGGAAGAAAACATATATCGGCATGGAAGACGATTATTTCAATAAAGCACACTACATAGTTCTTCAGAACTCATCATTGGTGCATCCGTACATCGAGATACATAAGGAGTTCTTACGATCCAAATTTCCAGGGAAGACTGAAACTTGGATTAGGCGTCAGCACATGGAAAGTTTCAGTGGTTGGTTGCGAAAAGAATGTCAAGGCGATGACAATATTGATGAGCAACTGTATTTGTTGGCTAGGCAGCCATCGTGGCATATCCTCACGTACCAAGGGTACGAGATAAATGGGAATATATTTTACATAGTTGCCCAAGATAAAAGGAGCACCAATCAAAATAGTGGTGTTCGCATAGATGGAACAGATCCAAATGGGAATATACAAACATATGATGGCCGCATAGAAGAGATATGGGAACTAGACTACGCACTTAATTTTAAAGTCCCTTTGTTCCGGTGCCAATGGGTGAAGCTGACCGGAGGAGGGGTAACAGTCGACAAAGAGTATGGAATGACAACAGTGGACCTCAACAATATTGGGTACAAAGAGGAACCATTCGTCCTTGCTGCCGATGTGAGTCAGGTGTTCTATGTGAAAGACATGTCTACAAAATCAAAGAGAGGAAAAAACGAAGACATCAACTCAATGATCAATGAGCCAAAGCGCCACATAATTCTTTCTGGGAAAATAAATATAGTGGGAATTGAAGACAAGTCAGATATGTCAGAAGATTACGAAAGAAATGTCCGAATTCCACCCTTCATAGTGAAGAAAGATCCAAGCATCATGTTAAATGATGAAGACACTCCATGGTTACGACAAGATCATAACCAAGGGTCATACGTCAAGAAGAAATTCACTGTTGTGCCCGCATGATACAACGATGCATGTTTAATATATTATGTTTTAGAGACGGATATTATGTAATATGTTATGACTTCACAATTGTAGATCTTGCTGAGATGATCAAACTTGGTATTCAGAGTTTTCGGGACCCTAGATTGTCTCAAATTGAAAAGTTTTGAATACCGAGTTTGTTAAGCTCATCAATATATACAATCCTTATATAGGCCATTTTTTCATTTGAGAAAGCTTGAACAAAATGTAGTTCAAATTTCACAAGTGTGTGACATAGTTTTAGAAAGTATATATGAGATTCAAGAAGTTGTGACTAGTGTTTGATAAAAATTTCTCAAATGGGAAAATGAGCTATGTAACAATTGTAGATCTTTCTGAGATGATCAAACTTGGTATTCAGAGTTTTTTCATCTGAGGTCATTTAGTGTCTCATTTGAGCAAGTTTGACCAAGTCAAATTTGGTCAAATAAAAAAACAACACTTTGACTCTAGTATTATGAACTATAAATGACTTCAAATTGAAAAGTTTTGAATACCAAGTTTGTTAAACTCAAAAAGATCTACAATTGTTGTTTTGGTCAACTTTCCATTTGAGAAAGTTTGGATGGTTCAAATTTGTGATTTTTAAATTTCGACGCCTACAAACTAGTTTTCGGGACCCTAGATTGTCTCAAATTGAAAAGTTTTGAATACCGAGTTTGTTAAGCTCATCAATATATACAATCCTTATATAGGCCATTTTTTCATTTGAGAAAGCTTGAACAAAATGTAGTTCAAATTTCACAAGTGTGTGACATAGTTTTAGAAAGTATATATGAGATTCAAGAAGTTGTGACTAGTGTTTGATAAAAATTTCTCAAATGGGAAAATGAGCTATATAACAATTGTAGATCTTTCTGAGATGATCAAACTTGGTATTCAGAGTTTTTTTATCTGAGGTCATTTAGTGTCTCATTTGAGCAAGTTTGACCAAGTCAAATTTGGTCAAATAAAAAAACAACACTTTGACTCTAGTATTATGAACTCTAAATGACTTCAAATTAAAAAGTTTTGAATACCAAGTTTGTTAAACTCAAAAAGATCTACAATTGTTGTTTTGCTCAACTTTACATTTGAGAAAGTTTGGATGGTTCAAATTTGTGATTTTTAAATTTCGACGCCTACAAACTAGTTTTCAGGACCCTAGATTGTCTCAAATTGAAAAGTTTTGAATACCGAGTTTGTTAAGCTCATCAATATATACAATCCTTATAGAGGCAATTTTTTCATTTGAGAAAGCTTGAACAAAATGTAGTTCAAATTTCACAAGTGTGTGACATAGTTTTAGAAAGTATATATGAGATTCAAGAAGTTGTGACTAGTGTTTGATAAAAATTTCTCAAATGGGAAAATGAGCTATGTAACAATTGTAGATCTTTCTGAGATGATCAAACTTGGTATTCAGAGTTTTTTCATCTGAGGTCATTTAGTGTCTCATTTGAGCAAGTTTGACCAAGTCAAATTTGGTCAAATAAAAAAACAACACTTTGACTCTAGTATTATGAACTCTAAATGACTTCAAATTGAAAAGTTTTGAATACCAAGTTTGTTAAACTCAAAAAGATCTACAATTGTTGTTTTGGTCAACTTTCCATTTGAGAAAGTTTGGACGGTTCAAATTTGTGATTTTTAAATTTCGACGCCTACAAACTAGTTTTCGGGACCCTAGATTGTCTCAAATTGAAAAGTTTTGAATACCGAGTTTGTTAAGCTCATCAATATATACAATCCTTATATAGGCCATTTTTCATTTGAGAAAGCTGTAGAACAAAAAATACTACATTTTCTCTATTTTTATAGGTTCAACAAAAAATTCCTGTCAATTTTGGTCAAAAACCGAGAAAAAATTGAAACATTGACGTTACAATAATGTGATAATAAATTTCCTATCGAATAATATTAGTTTTATTAATTTTAAGTTAGAAATATATTTTTGCATTAACAAAATACTTAGTATTAGTAACATTTATATTCTATATTCATAAAAGAAATTAAAAACTTTAGGTTACAAAATTTTCCTATTTACAATAAATAATTAGTTAATCAATAGTATTTTTTAAAATAAATATTGCAAAGTATTGAAGTTGCTATAGAATTAATTGATTAACCTAGTATTAAACAAAAACAAAATCCTAGGCCTTTCCAATTACGCTGGCGGGTTGGCAAATTTTTCAGGGCTTCAGTCCCGGCCCAGACCAAGAACCGGGACTAAAGGGTGGGCGGCAATTTCGGTGCCCGCCAAAAAAATACCTTTAGTCCCGGCTGGCAACACGAGCCGGGACTAAAGGACATTTAGTCCCGGCTGATAAGACCAACCGGGACTAAAGGATTGGACCTTTAGTCCCGGTTGGTATTACCAGCCGGGACTAAATGCCCTTTAGTCCCGGCTGGTGTTACCAGCCGGGACTAAAGGGTCGCAGGCTATATATATCGAACGTCTGTTCTGTTCATCTTCGATCTCGCCTCCGTCGCTCAGCCGCCCGCCTGGCCGCGCCATCCGCCGTCGTCGAGCTCGTCTCTGCCGCGCCGCCGTCGTCGTCTACCCCCGCCCGGCCGCGCCATTCTCCAGGCCCGCATCCCATCTCCGCCGCCGCACCCGACCCCACCATCTGTCGCCGACGCTTCCCGCGCGCCCACGCCGTACGGCCTCCGTCGATCGAACTCGATATGATCTGCTGCTCTCGATCGGCTTTTTTTTTAGATTTTTTTTACAAAGTCTCGGCTGTATGTTAGATTAAAATAAGTACATGTAGTTTATTGTTAGTTTTTTAGTTATTTTTAGATAGTTTTTGATATATTAGATTTAAATGTATTAAAATTTAATTAGTATTTTATTTAGATAGTTTTTTTAGATAGTTTTTTATTATAGTTTTTGATATATGTTAGATTAAAATGTATTATCTTACTAGTTTATCTAATTTCATGTTAGATTTATTTAATTGGATTTAGTAATTATATATTCTATCTCTCTATATATATTATATCTAGAGATAGATTCTATATGTATACATATGTACTTAATTATTTCTATATGTATATATACATGTACTTATTTTCATGTGTTGAGAGAGAGAAAATTGTATCTAGAGAGACATTCTATGTGTATCACATGCATATCTAGAGATATAGACATATGCACTTATTTCTATGTGTTGAGAGAGAGAGAAAATATATTGTATCATTCTATGTGTATATATATACATGTACTTATTTCCATGTTGATGAAATATTATGTGTTATTATATTTAATTGGATTTAGTAATTCTATATGTGTTATCACATGTACTTATATTATGTACCATAGTAATTCTATCTATGTGTTATCTTGAAGATACAAATGGCTGCTCCGAATGATAACTTGAGTGATGACATAATGGCGGATATTATCAACGCCGGCACTAATGTGGATGTAGATGACACGAGTCAGTACTTTGCTGATTATGAGGATATCCTGAATATGCCGGTGGTTGAAGATCAACAAATTGTCGCGCAAGAAAATACTGGCGAGGTATATTCGATTATCTATCATCTCTTATAGATGCATGCGTACGTATATTTGTTGTTAATCGTTGTGTTTCTACTCATGTAGCCGGTCTCTGAATCTACATCAACCACCGACAAAAGTAGGAAAGTCCGAGGGCCAAAAAAGTCATTAGAGGGCCGTTTCATAATATCAGAATTCGACACCGACACCGGCAAACCATTGGGACCACATGCTCAGACATATGTCAATCAATGTGGGTTCGTTGTAAGGGATAGGATCCCAGTTAGTGCTATTGAATGTAAGCAGAAGATATCCACTCCTAATGTTAGTTTTGTATCTGATCGTGACAAGAACCTAGCTTGGAGAGATATCACTCAACATTTCACATTACAAGCAGATGATGCTTTAAAGGAGCTAGTGAGGGATTGGACAATGAAGAAGATGGCAACATTGTTCCAGAGTTGGAAGAAGACATTGTATAAAAAGTTTATCTTGAAGAATGCTACGCCGAATTTCAATGCTAAGGCGTTTGTCAAGTTGGAGTCCCATTGGGATGCCTTCGTAGAATACAAGACATCCCAAGACAGTGAGGAACGTGTGATGAGGAATCGGCAGAATGCCCGACAGAAGCAATACCATCATCACATGGGATCAGGTGGTTATAAGAGTGCTATTCCCAAGTGGCAGAACCTAGAAGCAGAGATTACTGCCAAGGGAATCATACCTGAAACAATAGAGAAGAACTGGCCTCAACGCGCGAAGAATTGGTTCTACGCTCATGGGGGAAGCCTAGACCTAGACATTGGCAAGCTAATTTTCGGCCAAAAAATTGAGAGAGCAACACAGAGACTAGCTCGTGCTAGGGAAGAAGCTGATAGTGGTGTTTTCAAGCCCAACAGAGAGAAGGATGAATTGACATATGCACTAGAGAATCCTGAACACGGTGGTCGAAGAGGCTATGGGGCGGTTCCGTGGCTACACGCATTCCCAGCAAACAAGGATACCTACAGAAGCCGCCAAAGAAAGAAGGATGAGGAGGCAGAACGAATCCGTGCATTGGAGCAATTTGTTGACGAGTCACGACAAGCATTGCTTGAATCACGTGAACGAGAAAAATCTCTTGAGGCAAGAATGCAGGAGGAGATCAAGAGGCAAGTGCAGCTAGCAATGAGTCAAATGCAATCGCAATCAACGCCGGGAGTCACCATTAGCCCCGTTAGTCAGATGAAAAGTAGTTGTGCTTCTACGGAGCTGCCAGTTATTCAAGACGACGCTGGGTTGCGCTTCCCTGTTGATGACATTACCGAGCCTCTAACAACATGTGAGCTGCACATTCCAGATGGTAATAATGCATCAATCATGGTGGCTGTCGGGGTTGTATCTCCAATAGACCGAACGAAGACACCAAGAATCCATGGGTCAGTTATTCAACCTGGATATGCTAGCGTCTCGGTCGATAGAGTGCTCAAAGGTTACAGCAATGTTCCTCTTGACATTGAAGGCGGTGATGGGGAGAAGACACTAGGAGAAGCAGAAAAGACATTTATTCAATGGCGCAAACGCTTCATCATCATTCCTGGGGCGCCACCGCTTCCCCTACCTCACCCTAGGTACGAATGAAAGTGAATGAAATATTATTTTCCATTAATTTTCTATTGGCTTAAAAAATAATTGACACACAACTTGTTTTGTAGCAGGGTCTCCCCCCAGCCTAGCCTAATCATTCATTCCCCATCTCATCACAGCGTCGCGGGGGGCGAGACGACTTCATCCCCACGGCGATCACCAACTCCTACACCGGCCCCATCGCCTCCACGACGATCTCCAACTCCTACACCGGCCCCACCGCCTCCACAACGATCTCCAACGCCTCCACGCCGGTCTCCACCAACACCGGCCACATCGCCTCCACGCCGGTCTCCAACACCGCCCCCACCCCCTCCACAGCGACGCACTACAAAGACGTCTAAGGTCCCGGCGGCAAAGAAGACCCCGAGAAAAAGAGTTATTTCTCAAGATATACTTTCTGAAAAAACTGATGAGCAAATAGCAGCTGAAGAAGACAAAAAAGTGAAAGATTTTTTTATAGATACCAAAAAGAAGAGTCAAGTGAAGCTTAAGGAGAAGCCGTACTTTTACCTACCACGAGAGGTGCTGAGGCAGAAGGTCGATGCTCACAAGAAAAAGATGATTGAACTTCGTAAGCCTTCGCCACTATCAGACTATGACCGCTCCCTCGTGAAGTCACATGATGCAGATAAGAAAAGGAAAAGAGCATCAGGAAAGGATGTCCCACAGCTCGGACAACAGAAGCAACCAATGCAAAATCTTGTTGTTGCTAATCAATATGGTTCCAACATAGAAGTCTATCGACCAGACAACTCTGGAGAAGTGTCGGTTCAAGCCCTTAATGCTTTTTTTCAAGATACTGGTTTAACCTTGGATCAATTGACGGGCAAAGCTCCAATCCAGAACCTGGAAGTTGATACCTGGAAGACTTATAAATATGGCAAAAGTCTGTACAACTCTGCGGCTCTGAATGAATTGGGTACGCAAATGTACTTGCTCAACAAGTGGTACGTGCAGGCGTGTGGCAGGGGTGAGCAGTGGATCTTTGTCAGATTTAGAGACCATCATTACTTCCGTGGCAATGACATCTTACATATTAGTTTCGAAGAATTGCATCAACTATACCACATGGATGCTCTGGACAAATCAATCATTAGCTCCTTTTGTTTGTAAGTGATTCTTACTTTTATTTAATAAACTCACTTCCATGCGTACGTGTATATAATTATCCTCACATGTAACTTATATTTATATACAGATTCCAGATGTCAGAGCTCCAAAGAATACAAGACACCAGTGTTGGCTTCATTGATCCTTATATCGTATTCAAAACCGGTATTATTGTCAAGGAGCGATGGGTATCTGAAGCACAGGAGAATATCATGATGTTCTTCGTGAAGCAGCACGACAAGACAACAATACTTTTCCCGTACAACTTTGAGTAAGTGTTAATAATAATGTAGTCTACACATTTTATGTAATATCAATACAACTTATATGCATGTACGTGTGTGTATAAACCAATGCAGTTTTCACTGGATACTCATTGTCATTGAGTTAAACTCAAGTCGGTTACTAATCTTTGACTCGTTGAGAAAAGAACGGGCACTATACCAAGATATGATAGACATTATCCAGGGGTAATTTCGATCTCTCGCGCACAACTATTATTGAATAGACTTTGCCATAATTTATTAACGATCGTACATTATTGGTCGCACAGGGTTTGGAAAGAGTTTATTCGGCAACATCGTAAGGATTGCAAGGCACCACTTAATGTAGTTGAAATACCAGTAAGTTGTACTATATACACTTCCCCACGTGTTTAATTACTATATCGTACTTCAATTTACGTGTGAGATGATGAGAATAATCTTCTTCTCGTACAGTGGTGTTTGCGGCAGGAACCAGGTAATAACTTGTGTGGATACTACGTTTGTGAATTTATCACTGCGCACATAAGAAGAACTCCTGAAGATGTCCTCAGAGTACGTATATATCAATTTTTATTTATTTTTAAATGAATATATATACATATATGTGTATTAATACTTTTCCTTTTATTTCAAATGCAAGACTGAATGGTTGAAACGAAGGGTCATGCAAAAAGACCATCTGAAAGCAGTTCAAGAGTCAATAGCAGGATATCTTCTAGAAAAAGTGCTAAATCCCAACGGCGAGTTCTACTTTGATCTTAAGGAATAAATGATGTAAATTAAATGTTTATTGATATCGTTATTTTCGAGAACAAGATTATGAAAGTGTTGTATATATACATATATATATATCTATAATATATATAGTTTCATACTTTATTCGAATATAATAATGCTCAAGATGAGAATTAGATGTAATTATACGCATGCGTGTATTTATATTAGCAGCGTAGAATACGTACATAAAAACATATTATATATTAAACAAATACGTGTAACTGAACTGAAACAAATTAAACAAAAAAAAAAGAAAAAGAAAAGGAACCTTTAGTCCCGGTTGGGGTTACCAACCGGGACTAAAGGGTGAACCGTTAGTCCCGGTTGGTGTTATCAACCGGGACTAAAGGATGCGCCAGGTTCGCTCGGCTGGAGGGCCTTTAGTCCTGGTTGGTGTTACCAACCGGGACTAAAGGTCCCTCTTTAGTCCCGGCTCGATGACCCGGGACTGAAGGTTCCACCTTTAGTCCCGGGATCGTTGTCCCGGCGCGGTAACCGGGACTAAAGGCTGTTACCGCCCGGGACAACAAGTCCATTCTGTAGTAGTGTAAATAAGGTAGAATCTTGTTTCCCTACTAAATTATCCTAGCAGCTTTGATTTGATATAAATGCATCCATAAATGCCTCAACCACTATGGAAGAGAGAGAGAGAGAAAAAAAATCAAAACTTACCCTAATTAAAGACCAATCTACCATTAAAACTTTAGAAAGAGGTTTGGAATAACATTTACTTACCTTCTAAAGCCTCCTCCCCTAACGAATCAAAGTCAAAACCTTCTCCCTAGAGCATCTCCAAGAGTTCCCAAAACAATCTCCCAATCTATCATTTTTGGCAAGATTGAAATAAAAATATATCTCCAACAACTCCCAATCCCAACTCTCAATCTTTTGGCACTTGGAAAATCGACCCGTTGCGCGGATCTAAGGTGAAAGGATGTGAGAAAGAATAAGATGTAGTACAGATTCTCGATACAAATGTACCAGAGAGAAAGAAAGTATTTTATGTGAGTTTTTTATGACATCTTTTTATGGGGGACAGCTGACACGTAGTACCCTAGGACTCACGTCGCCACGTCGCACAGGAGTCACACTTCCACGGAACTCATGAATTTAGAATATCTAACACTGAAAATGATTAACATAGATGGGTTCACAAATATTCACCTCTGTTAATTGGAGAGTATGTGTCTTCTAAAGACTTTGTGTAGTGATATGTACGTAGCACGTAGCTACACGGTACACGTACGCAGCACCGTCGGGCACTGGTTTCCTCATCATGACTCATCGCGACGGCCAACTCCGGTCCCGGGGCTCGACCACGAACGTAGCACCGTCGCCCACAGATTCGGTCGTTCCTCAGGTCATGACTCATCGCGACGCCAAACTCCTGTGTCCCGGCCTCCCGGGGCTGGTGAATCGTGTGCATGCATGCATGCGTTGCAGCTACATATTGTTTGGCGAGCAAAACTAAGGGCGCGTTTGCACACCTGACCAGCACGGCCTAGCCAGCCCAAACGGACCAGGCGTGGGCAGGCCTGCCCCAACTGCTGCAACGCAGCTTGTTTGTGCACCTATACCGATTTAGCCCGGCCCAGGCGAGCTGGTGTTTGTGACCCAATACTCAGCCGAGCTCAAACGCCAACCGCCACCAACTGCCGAGCACAGATTGTGTTTGCCAGCTGCTGTGCTCGGCCTGGCCCAAAGAGAAGAAAGAACGACATGATCAATAGAGAAGCAAACACTTTGAATGAAAATATACAAAAGACATAGGCCTCAGACTAATTCTATTTAATCAACACATACATTGCCGGCTACATTTCATAATCAAAGAAGCAAATTAAGAACAGTAGCAGAATTAAGTAGTTTGGCAAGCCGAGAAGGGCAACAAGTTAACAGAAAAGAGAGTACATGAATCAAAGTGGCATGTAGCCAGCTAATGCAGTCATCCTATTGTGTCATCATCGGCCTAATTAAAACAACAGCTGTGGCACATGAACAGCTTGAGTGACAGACCAACTACAACCATAAACAAGATTAAGATGACAGCATTTTTGCAACAGCCTTGCAGCCCAGGTGAATGAGGATAGATTTCAGAACCTGAGCAGTCACCAATTCATGGAATGCTGATGCATCCCCATGAGGGGCATCAATTGGTAACAGCAAGGGTTCTTGAGGTACCCTTGCATTAAAATCTCTAAGAGCATCATCATAGTTGTTGTACTTCTGATAGATAGCCTCTTCTTCCCTAAGCACTTGCTTAGCACACTCATACCATGTAAAATAAATCCCAGGTTTCTTTCCTTCAAAGACCACATAGCAAGGAGGCATTCTCTGAAACCAACCAAATGTAGAACATGTAAGTGGTCTGAATGACATGCCTCAGTCGACCATTCAGTTTGAATGATGGTGAACATCATCGGCTACTTGATAAAAAATTAGCCTCAGCTTAGTAGTTTGGTGGTTTTTTCCTTGTTTAGTCATTGGTGGCTACCAAGAATTGTAAGAACCAAATAAAGAGGCAAATAAACAACAGTTGCACTCACTGCCATACAGACCTTTTGATCAGTTGCACTCACTGCCATCAGCCATCACAAGAGGATGTTGTTGCTATGGAGTACAACTGAGCATAAGTGTAGAATGGAAGGATAGGCAAATAAAGAACAAAGCACAACAACAAAACCATCAAAACAAGAATAAGGTAGCCACCTCATGTTTGTTTTATGCATCATAGGCCTTTAAATCCCACAGTTACCACCAGGACATAAACAACACAAATAGGCAACTAGTTATCAAATAAAAAGTAGCCAACAGAGGCTACAAATAAGTTTTTTACAATACCAAGTTCAGCCCAACAGCCAAGGGCTCAAATATTCCCAAATCCTTGCCTATTGTTAGCCACCCTCCTAGGCAAACTACACCATCAAGGTCAGGTGTCAAAAGAACAAGCAGACTGCACAAAAGCTCATGTTGTCAAAAGAAGAGAGAGTGGGTGAGGGGGGTGGAGGAACTATACATCTCTACAGTCAACCCCCTCCTGGCCTTCTAGTCCTTCATGTGTAGTGGAACTACACATAGTAGTTTTTGGCCAGGAAGGTCCTAAGCCAAAGGGCCCTGTGGGCATCACTCATGTTCACAAAGCCCCTGCCTTGGGCCTTGTTGTCCAGGAGGAAGGTGTAGGCAACAATAAGTGCCTCCTCACTGAAGCCAGGCATCTCCATCACAGCAAGGTACAGATTGGCATCAACATGGGTAGATCCAGTCTCCCTAAGAGCATTGGCCACATTGTTCACAGCATCTGACATGTTAGTCAACATGAGCATCTCCTCCTCAGAGAAGTTCCCTCTCTTCCTCTTTGGGCCAGCAGCTGAGGAGGTAGGAAGCAGTTCAGTGGCCTTGCTATCCCCTCCTTGTTCACTGGGAACTGTGGTGTGGGTCAAAGGAGGGCCATCAGCCTTGGCACCAACACTGTCAGCCTAGTTCTACCCTAAGGCTTCACTAGACCCAAGTGCAAACTTGTCTGTAGCCACGGCATTAGCAAAGATAGCCTCCATCTCAGTGTAGAACCTAATAGGGCAGTTAAGAAACTCTGCATCTTTAGGATGGTCCTACAGGATTGGGCAAATGTAGTTTAAGAAAGGCAAATGTAGGTAGTCAAGGCAAATACGAGATCAAATTGCTACCATGCAGTGGCCAAGGTAGTGCTCTTACTCAAGCATGATAGCATGAGCCTGGTCATCCCAAAGAGCACCACTAAGGTCCTTCAGCTTGCTCACCCTAGCCCATTTCTGCCTCCACTTCCTCAAGTGGTTGTACACTTGAGTTGGGTTAACAACCTCCCCACAGAACAGCTTGAGGGCTTTGGCCACAGAATTCACATCTTTGTCCTTGAAAACCTTGTCAGGCCTGCTACCATCACTAACAAGGGCAGCCATCCTCCTTAGCACAAAGCCAGAGGTGGTGTTGGTCCACCTCATTGCCCTCATAGCCCCATTCCCAGCCATAGGAGCAGCAACATCAACAGGGTTTGCTGCACCTAGAGCAGCACCAGCACCAGCTGCAACAGGGGCAACAGCACTAGCACCAGCACCAGCTACAACAGGGGTAGAACCACCATTGATGAGCTGCTCCATCACTGAAGTACCAGTAACAAACCCATCCTCAAATGCACCTGAATCCATCCTAGGGTTGGCATGTAATGAAATCAACAACAGAATTAGTCAAGAACAGACTGACAGCAATATTAATGTACCCTGCTAGGCATCAACATGAATGTGAAATGAATGCATATGAACAAAAGCACGGCTGCATCTTGTATGTGATGCCTCCTAGTGCTAAATTTGGACAACATCATCGACCAATGATGGAACAATAAACTCAGAGCAATAGTAATTAGAAACAGATCAACATCCCTAACAGATCAAGAATAGCAACGTACAAGTAACACTAACAACTGCATCAAACAGTTATGAAACAGATCAACAACCCTAACAGATCACGATCCCAACAGATCAAGAACAACAAGGTACAAGTAACCCTAATAGGAGCATGAAGCAGTTATAACAAGTATGAAACCCTAACAGATCATGAACAACAACGAATAAGAAACCCTAAGAACTTCAAGAAGCACCACAAAAAAGAAGATTGGGGTCGATTTCACCTTGGCTCGGGGTCCAAACAACGGAGAGGAGGTAGATCTGGAAGTAGAGGATGCAGATCGGGAAGAAGACGAAGCAGATGCGGATGGAGAAGAAGAGGAACACCGCTGCCACGGAGTCCCAGCAGCAGCCGGAGCGGGGACGCGGCGAAGAACCTCGGCGCCGGTGACCGAACCCACAACCAGCCGGAGGTCGCCGCCGCCGCCACGCACCCCCACTCACCGCCGGTCTCTCACGAGGGAGGTGGAAGAGCAAGCACCGAGTGGAAGAAGGAGAGAGTGGAGAGTGGGAACCCGTATATAAAGGCCGGCGAAATCGCCGCCATTTCGCTTCGCGCGCGGCGGCCAGAGCGGGCGCGGGGAGCGGGGACGCGCGCAAAGAAGTTTTCCCTTCCCGCCAGAGCCCACGCGAGCCACCCCGCCGCCGCCCAAAATCGCCTGCGTGCGCCGCCACGAGCTCGGCTCCAAAGAAACGAGGGTTTTGGTCGTTTCCAGAGATCCGGGCGGAGAGGGCGTTTTTGGCTCTGGGAAGCCAGACTCGCTCGCGGGCCACGACCACAAACATGGCAAGTTGCAGCCCACGGGCGCAGCCAGGCCTCCGGGCCAGGGTCGCAAACACGCCCAAGATAAACGAGAGCCTCAAGATCCTGCAGCAGCTCGTCCCGGGAGGCAGCAAGGTGCGTCCAATTTTATATGCCCGGTCCCTTGTCTTCTGGAGAGATCAAAATACGGATTTTGCAACTGATGGGCATCTGGAAAAAAAAAATTGTAAACTCAAGAGTTTGTCCGTGGCAACGATGGCAGTACATGCAGCGAAAAGCATATCTCATCGGGTCTATATTTAGACTTTTCAGCTGAGGGTTCCGAAACCGGGTGCGCCAACATCCATGGCGGATTGAGAGGAGTTCGCCTCTAGTAGTATTGTCCAAAGAAAAGTCAGCTTCTAGAGGGAGGAAAAAAACTGCTGCATGCATCCACATGATGACAGAACACAACATTTTTCAATATTAGATAGATTTTTCTAGTAGTCCCGGGCCTACCCTCAAAGTTTTAAATAGCTGGCTAAGCCCCTTAGCTGCTGACCTAAGCACAGTTATAGCTGGAGATAGCTGCAACTATGCCATTTAGCTGTTTTTGTAAAAAAAATTGAAAAAAAGACATGACCTTGAAACCATTACCGATTGATACATAACCAGTTGAAAGGAGTACATTATAGGTTATAGGAGTACATTACAACAGGCTGCACTGGGCCATTTAAAACTAACAGACAAGGCAATAACCAGTTCATAGTTGATACATAACCAGTTGAATAAAACTAACAGTACAACACAAAAGGTCATCAAGAGTTCTAGTCTCACTAATCAGATAAGGCAATATTGCAATCAGACAGTGGATACTAAATTACTAATACGAGGCAATATTGCAATCTTCATTTCTTCTAGTCTCACTAATCAGACTCAGAGACATAGGGAGAGAGAGACTTATCAGAGTCAGTAGTCTGCATTAGAGTACCATCAGCACAATCTTCTGAATCGAATGATGGAGCTTCAGGCTGCACTGGGCCATTTCTCATCAAAGACTGCAGGCTCCTGACTTTCCTCTTCTTAGGGTGCAAAGGCCTTTTCCTTTTAGCTTGTGGTTGTGCTTGTCGTGGTGTGTGCTTCTGTGATTCTTGTGCACATTGTTGTTGTTCCATTTTACTTAGCAAAGGCATAATACCAGTAATGAATTCATTATCATCATCTGCCACAACATCATCTACTTCTTTCTCCAAAGGATCTCTATCCTTCTTCTCTATCTTATTCCTTAACTTAGAATTAAATTTAACAGACACAAGATCTCTCATCCTTTCATGAAGTAGCCTATTGCGCTTCTTTGTATGAACCTACGAGTCAAGTAGTGAAGACAAGGCTGCAGGTCAGATTTAAATTCCATGAACAAACATTAAAATTCAAAAAAGATAGCATTCACACAAAGATGCATGTCATAATTTTCTTTTTACCTGTTCAAATACTGACCAGTTCCTCTCACAAGCTGAGGAGCTGCAGGTCAGACTCAGAATCCTTGCTGCCAATTTCCTAAGATTTGGTGTGCTTGTGCCATGGTGCAGCCACCATTTTGCTACATAAACATTAAACAAGTTAGAATAAAAATATGATATTCAACAATCAAATTAAGTTCACATATTCAGTTGTTCACCTGGATTGAAATTCTTGTTCTTTCGCTGCCTTGTGGCAATTTCACTTCCAAAACTCCCTTGCTGATTTTGATACATCACCACTGGAAAACTAGACTTTGCCGAGTGCCTGAGACTTTGCCGAGTGTTTTTTATCGGGGCACTCGGCAAAGTAATATTTTGCCGAGTGCCACACTTGGCAAAATAAAGCACTCGGCAAAGGTGGCTTTGCCGAGTGCCAGGCACTCGGTAAAGCCTGGCTCTCGGGCACTCGGCAAAGATCCCACTCGGCAAAAGGTGGCCGGCCCGTGACGGCGGCCACCTGCCGTCAGATTTTGCCGAGTGCCTAACGGCTGGCACTCGGAATTTTTTTTTATTTTTAAAAACTTATTTTGCCGAGTGCTAGCCCCAGGCACTCGACAATTTTTTTTTATTTTTTAAAAACATATTTTGCCGAGTGCCAGCCCATGGCACTCGGCAAATTTTTTTTATTTTTTAAAACTTATTTTACCGAGAGCCAGACCTAGGCACTCGGGATTTTTTTTATTTTTAAAAACATATTTTGCCGAGTGTAAGCCTTAGGCACTTGGCATTTTTTTTTAATTTTTTAAAACTTATTTTGCCGAGTGCCAGTGCCAGGCACTCGGCAAATTTTTTTTATTTTTGAAAATCAACTTTGCCAAGTGCCTCCTGGGCCGGCACTCGACAAAGCCCACTTTGCCGAGTGCCCCCCATGGCACTCGGCAAAATATTTTTATTTATTTATTTTGGGCCCAAATTTTTTTCTGGGGCCCTGTGACAGTATTTCAAACTCTATTTTAAAATTTAGGGCAATTTTGACTTTTTTTTTATATATTTCATTAGTTTATTTCGTTTCGTCGAATCTTTCGGGATATTTCAAATTTGAACTGCAGGTACATGGAATAATGGACTTTGGTCATCCAAAAATTGATACTCATGATATTTAGGGTATGTTTTGGCCGTATCCAGGAACTCACATAAAATCTCGAGCATCTCGTTGACGTAACATGTGAGGTACTTGCCGGAAATGTGATTTTAAATTATATAAAATGCAAACGAAGTTCAAAAATCACGAAACTTGTCGAGGCGTCGTGTAATCGCATGTGGAGGCTGTGGTAAAAAATTGAGAAGGTTTCGAGCAAGTTGTGACATTGGATGCCAAAAACCCAGACATCCCCACATGTGATCACTACAAGCCGAACCTTCCTAGCAAGCATAATCCACCCCCTCGTTATAATGCTGACGAAGTTGAATCGACCCTCAGCCTTTTCAAATGCCAACTAGGCAGCGCAAGTGGATCGACCCCCAAGAGATTGGGTCCAGAAGAGTGGCGCAGAATCACGCTATATGTGTTCACCAACCTTGTCGAGGTTGCGCCATTCATTAAGTAAGTTCTCAACGAACTTGTTTCAATACGACGTCACTATTCTATATCGAACTGTCGATATGGGACCCATAGGATACCCCACAAAGGAGAGAGAAGATCTAGTCTAACTAAGATTCTTCCCTTGTAATCCTAGTAGTAGTACTATTCAGAAATCCTACTAGTAACTCTCATTATAAACCGACTAGGACTCTGGCCTCCTGACTATATAAAGGAGGGCAGGGCTCCTGGACAAAGGGAAGAACAATTGTACAACACAACACTTGACAATCAATCCAACGCAAAGGCTAACGCCGACTGGACGTAGGGTTATTACTCGATCCGCGATCGAGGGCCTGAACCAGGATAAATTGACTATCTCTTGCGTTAACCGTCGAGTTCAGCACACGCCGAAGCCCGAACATACTGCCCGGGGTACCCCCGTGGCAGGCTATCGGTGGTAAAACATCGACAGCTGGCGTGCCAGGTAGGGGCTTTCGGCGACTTTGCATCCGAGA